>NC_134463.1:117185989-117536822 GCF_047948215.1 Lycorma delicatula | reverse complement strand
ATATATATATATATATATAAATAAGCGAAAACATTAAAATGATATTTTACATTCGAAGAACAACGAACTAAATATTTTTGGAAGAGAAGAATTTTCTAGAAGGTGGTGTAAGATTTGTTAGGTGCTAGTAGTGTAAACTATTCAAAATCCGTTATTTCTCTATTACGATATACAATTTAATTTTCTTTTTTTTGCTAACACATACTACTAGATTTCTTTACAGATATTCAGAAAGATATCTAATCGCTTCACAAAACTTGTAAGTTATCATTTTAAATTTATACAAATAAATATATATTATACGTAGTTTTATAACAGTTATTCTATATAGATTTAATTTTTTGAATAAAAAGTGATTTATTACAAATAATACATATTAATTTAAATTTTAATAATTAAAAACTTTCAAATTAATAACACATATACCATTTTTTTTTATTCCGCTTTTGAAAATAAGACGCAACTACTTTAATTATATTTTTCTACGTTTTTTTTTTTTTAAATATATATTTAAAATAATCTTTTATATATTTAAGATTATTTTAAACGTATAACAATACAGTTTATTTACGCTTAACGAGTAAAAAAAATCAAACGAATTTATTTTAACTGTTTTATGTTATGCGGTTCAAAAATTTTAGAAATAAATTTAATATCGCTTAAAATACAAATTTACTTGATTTAATTAATTTTTTTCAATATATAAGAAGAAAAACCTTTGATGAAAAAATCTTTCCTGACGTTTTTTTAAAATAAGAGATGAAATTTAAAAAAAATTAAAGTTCCCAAGTTTCATAAAAAAGGTTTTTCCATTAAATAAACTTCCCGACAAATTTCTTATATTTTAAACCCGGTTTAACATAATCAATTAGATCAAATTCGTATAAATATTATTCTTCGCAATTTAAAATTAAATACGATTAAAAAATATGTAATTAATAAACTTTTAAAATTCCCTAAAAGTAATTGTTATTTAATTTTTTCTGTAAAGTTTGAACATTTTTGTTAAATTTATATTTACGGTAAGAAAATAATATTACTTTTTATTAGGAATACCATTCAGTTAATATTGTGTCAAAAAAAGAAGAAATTTACATCCCTTTTATTCATACTTATTTTAAAATATATTAAACTTGTACCGTATAAATTATTTTAAAAAATCTAAACGTTTAAGATCTAATCTTTTAAACTTTTTTTATTAATTTTTTTATGTTTCTAAGCGTCTCAAATAATTTTTTTTTAATAAAATCAATTCGATTTTAAATATAGTAAACCCTCCCATCGCACGGTTATTATATCAACCGGAACGATAACATCAAAAGATTTAACAGTAAAATTATCCCGTACACAGAAGTAACACTAATGATTTAAAAAACTTATTTGTGTCGAGAGTTATAGTTATGCCCCCAAAGACCTCAATGCGCAAACATACATTCCTATATCGAGCATTTTTTAAGGTTTTATTTAAAATTTTCGCGATATAGGGGATTCGAAAATGTCTAAAAATGAAAAACAGGGATCGGATGAAATTCTTTACTTAAAGGACAAATTATTGTTTTCCTTAAATGACGTACTTACGGGTTAATTAATAAGGAATAAATTATTTATTTTTGCACATATAGAAAATCCTTTCAAACGCCTGATAAATACTTAACGATACTATTATATCATTACCGGTGAAAAATGTTAAATAAAAATTTTATTCCAAAAGAATTAAGAACAATTAAGAAAAGTTTCCATATAAAATACTTTATTTAGCCGGGAAAATGGATTTTCTAGACAAAAATGTATTTTACACATATTTACACGAAATTAAATGTTCATTAAGTGATTTTTTTATGAGCCCCAAATCACGAAAAAGACAAAAATTAATGAATTGAAAAAATCAATAACGCTTCAAAAATGTCGCGATTACATTTTACTTACACGATTACAATTTTTAATATTTATTTCACGTTAATGTATGTAGTTTTTTTTTTTAAATACTTCAAATGAACTAAGAATAAGTTTATTAAAATAATACCGTGTGTGTGCGTGTGTGTGTGTGTGTCTGTGTGTGTGTCTGTGTTTGACCGCGAGTAAGTAAAATGAAAATTTACATTTTATATATATATATATATATATATATATATATATATATATATATATTTTTATTTTTTTTTTAAATTACAAGAGTAATGAAAATCTGTTATATTAAACATGAACCGTCACCAAGGATATACTTTCAAGAAGCACTTAATTTTATTTATCAAAATCAACGATACTTGAACTCTCGAAAGAAAATTTTAATTAATTAATTACTATTTAAGAGAAGAAGCGTATTCGTCTTACCTCAGGGAGTAAAATTCACCGTAATTCTATCTGTGGCATGACACTAAGACGCGCGCGCACGCACACACTCACTTTCACACGAAAGATGTGTTTCTTGTTTCTTGTCTGCCGCCGCCGCCGCCGCCGCCGCCGCTTTTTGCCGCTCGCTAAAAAAAGCCGTTGAAGATGATACGGCTTGCTCTACTAGCTGTAATGTACTGTCTGCACTCGCCGTGCTATGCATCACTCGATTTCGATATGCGCATGCGTTCAGCCCTCTTCCCCCTAATATTGACGCAACTTTCGGCATAAAAATGTCACTTAAATACCATAAGTTAATTTTTATATTATTTTTACTTTAAACACGAGATACCAAATATAATAAATATTGATAAAAATTTAATTCTCACAGAAATAATATAATTACCCGAAATAAAAGACTTATAACAATAAATAACACTAAAATTTAAGTAAACTCTGCAAGGTCTGCTTATACTGCTTAGTATAAATTATACTATGGAATAAACGATTTAGCTATTCTAAACCCATAGAGTAACTATTATATAACAAAAGATTTAACAGAAAAAATTCTAATACTCTATATATATATTATCGATATATATATATTATATCAGCTGATATATATAGTCGATAAACTGAGTTTCCTACAACCTGATGGTATCCCAACCCTTAGAGCGACATTTCACAAATAGTAAAATTTTAGGAAAGAAAGAATTGTAAAATAAGAAAATATTTCACCAATGGCTAATCAAAGATAAACAACAGTGATTCTAGCTTCAATGAACATTGTTATCATTTATTATAGGCTAATAACAATTTTACGAGGAGGATGAAATGAGAGAAACAATACTGAGATCTGAATTTAAGAGAGCATTAAAAGATTTAAATGGCAGAAAAGCTTCTGGAATAGACGGAATACCTGTAGAATTACTGCGCAGTGCAGGTGAGGAAGCGATTGATAGATTATACAAACTGGTGTGTAATATTTATGAAAAAGGGGAATTTCCGTCAGACTTCAAAAAAAGTGTTATAGTCATGATACCAAAGAAAGCAGGGGCAGATAAATGTGAAGAATACAGAACAATTAGTTTAACTAGTCATGCATCAAAATTCTTAACTAGAATTCTATACAGAAGAATTGAGAGGAGAGTGGAAAAAGTGTTCGGAGAAGACCAATTTGGTTTCAGGAAAAGTATAGGGACAAGGGAAGCAATTTTAGGCCTCAGATTAATAGTAGAAGGAAGATTAAAGAAAAACAAATCGACATACTTGGCGTTTATAGACCTAGAAAAGGCATTCGATAACGTAGACTGGAATAAAATATTCAGCATTTTAAAAAAATTAGGGTTCAAATACAGAAATAGAAGAACATTTGCTAACATGTACAGGAACCAAACAGCAACAGTAATAATCGAAGAACATAAGAAAGAAGCCGTAATAAGAAAGGGAGTTCGACAAGGATGTTCCCTATCTCCGTTACTTTTTAATCTTTACATAGAACTAGCAGTTAATGATGTTAAAGAACAATTTAGATTCGGAGTAACAGTACAAGGTGAAAAGATATAGATGCTACTTGGAATATGTAAAACAAATTGTTAGGGATGTAGGATGTAGAGGGTATACTGAAATGAAACGACTAGCACTAGATAGGGAATCTTGGAGAGCTGCATCAAACCAGTCAAATGACTGAAGACAAAAAAAAAATAACCATTTTAGTAAATGCCATATACTCGTGTGTGGGTGTGCATATATATGTATATAAACCACTATATATATATATATATACACTTAACAACCCGCCGGGTTGGACTAGATATAAAACTTGCGTTAGTAAATCAGCTGATTTCGAAATCGAAAATTCTCATGTTTGAATCCCAATAAAAGTAGTTGCTTTTATTCGGATTTTGATAGTAGACATCCTGGATTCCAGTGTTCTTTGGCGGTCGGGTTTCAATTAACCACACGTCTCAGGTACGGTCAGGCTGAGTTTTGTAAGGTTACACCTCACTCACACATCAGCCGCCCATACTCCACTCACCCGCCCGTCACCCGCCCTATACATCACTCCCCGTCCACCGTAGGAAGCCGCGGTTCTTGTTTCACGAACAAGGAACGCGGCTGCCTACGGGCCCTGAATCCAGAAGCCTGCACGGGATATCTGTAGACTTCCTCCGTATTTATATGAAATAAATAAATATACTTAATGATCGACGCAAATATTATTATAGATGTTGTTTTGAATGGGTTCGTGTTGTTCCTCTTCATAGAATATCTTCTGTTGTCGGTCACTTTAGTTTAATAGAAAATATTCTCTAATTTATTATATTTGTTTTAAGCAAAAAAAATGTCATTCATCATTAAATCGGGTGTGAGTCTCTATCATTGTACGAGCTGGATTTGTACCCAATGATTCGAATCGATTGACTAATATTACAGAAATGAGAGAATTAAATTTACGTTCAATAAAATAATATTAAATAAATTTCTGTTTAATAATAATGGGCTTCTCGAGGGGACTACGTGTGAGGATAGAGTGGTTAGGTATGCGAGCACCTCGTGGAAGGCTTCACCGATCATCACCATCAACCGGTAACAAACGGACGGGGTACCCCTGAAGCGCTGTTTTGGAGATGCAATGGGGTGCTCTTATAATATTTCTACAAACAATTGTCCAATTTTTAAAAATTCAAACGGGTTATGTTAGCGGGTCGAAGGCTAACTTTTGTATTTATCAGGTACACTCTCGATCAGACAGATAACGGTTATTCAGAAATGTTATCTAAAAATGGAAAATTATTTATTAAAACGGGTAAATAATGAATAATTCGTTACGATTCTGCACTTCTCATTCGGGCGGCTAGGTAGCGAGCCGCTAAATTCTCATATTCTTTTCTTATAGCGAACCGCTCGCTCCCAATATATTTTTCAGTAGAGATATTTTCAATAGGAGTTATTAAAATTAAAGATAACTTATCGTGAGCGACTCACAAACAACGCTAAGCAAACACTACTGAAGATAAATTAATGAAAATTTGTATACACGTTCTTCTTGCGGTTTAACTGCACACTAAGAGAGGATTTTTTGAAATTCCGAGTTTAAAAGGGTAAAATCGAGTAATTATAATTTTTTTTTTTTCTCGATAACAAATGAAGATATCAGCTTGATTTTTTGTGTGTGTAATCTTCGTGTGAATATCTAAAGACCGGTTTCTACATTTCTTTGAAATTCCAAGTTTAAAGGGTTAAAATGGATTTTTGGATTTTTTTTTTTTTTTTGTAATCCTGCTATTTTTTTAATTTCCCTGTAACAAATAAAGAAAACAACCTTATTTTTTGTGAGATAATCTACACGTGAATAAACCAATCTCTAGAGTTTTGAAATTCGACTTTGAAAGAAAGGTAAGAAAAATTTTAAAAATTATTGTAAATTTTCCCAATCCTGACTATAATAAACGAGATATCCAGTAAATTTGGGCTTGCAAATACTCTTCAAATAAATATTTAAAAACCGTTTTCGGGTTTTTTGAATCGGATTTTTTTGAAGAGGCGGAAGACGTACGGCACTGTGGTTCAACCAACACAGCCACTGCCACCGTTACTGTCTAAAGACCGGTTACGGTCCAGTAACTGGGCCGTAAGGATCCGTGGACCGTAGGGTGGTGCAGTCAGCGAATGACTGGTTCTACCCGCCTCCGGTTACTTGAATAAAAAACGTAAAATAAAAAGATTGACCGTTACGAGAAACGCAAGTAACCATATAGCGCGGGCAAAGCTGCCACGAGGATGCTAGTATTCTATTCAATTTAAATGATTCATTCTATACGTTGTTCTTTTTAAACTGAAAATACTTTTCGAAATATCCTCTTATTTTCTTTATCAGATATTTTGTAATATCTCCAATTAAAATTGGATAATTGTTTCAAAATGAGGTTTTCTTAGCAAAAATAATAAAAGTACACTTTTAATGACTTATGAAATTTGAATTTCCATCCCCTAAAGAAAGATATTTGATTAAACAGATATTAAATTTTATAAATCTGAATATTTAAACGTTATTAACTGCGTACATTATTTGGAAAGGAGAAGAATTTGTAACGTATTCTTATAAATTTATGGACGAAATAGTAAAATTAAAAAAAAAAAAGATTAATTAAATTAAGGTGTGAGGCTGACTTCTATGGGATAAGTTTTAAGGCCGTTATTGATTATCCTTTATTCAGGTGAAAAACGGTTACGTTCGTACCTAGACGACTTTCAATGTATTTTTATACATACATATTATTATTGATACGTTGCCTATGTTACATACGTGTAACAATAAAAATCTCTATAACAACCATTTTTTTTTCATCAATTAAAATATCATAAACTGATATTAAAAAATAACGCGTACATTTAGAAAGCGTCTACAAATGCAATTTGAACAAATTTAATTTGAAATTTTAAGAATTTTCTTCTAATTAAAAATATAAGCATCTGGAAGAAGAATCTCTCAAAAGCGTTAACCAGTAATCGAAAAGGTAAGAAAGTGATCGTTATCGCTTCAGTCCGTTAAGCGGTTTCACAACTAAATTAACGTACTAGTTAAACCTTCAGGCGTGTTATTTTCCGCAAAAACATATTCTAATTACAAAATAAACCCTAAATATAATCAATTACTAGTACGATCTTAACTAAAAATAACAATCTCCTAGTATCAACGGTGTTCTTTGGAGGTCACGTTTCAATTATTCACACGTCACAGATGCAGTCGGCCTGAGTGTACACAATACCTACGCCTCATTCACGCTTCACGAACAAGAAATGGGGTTACCCACGGGCCCCGAAATCAGAAATCTTCACGGAATTTCTGAAGATTTCCGGTATTTATTAGAAAACGAAACGAGACAAACAAACCTTTACAAAAACAGACGACAGAAATGTTTTCGTGTAACTCAACAATACAACATTTTGACTTTAAACAAAGGGACTTACAACGCATCAGTTTTTATTTTTTATAAATTGGCGAATTGTTTATAAATTCTTTCAATTTATTTATAATGCTATTAAACAAGTTTATTCTATTCAAAAACTATTGCTCTGTCGTTGACTTTTTAAATAATACAGAATAATTTTGTTTTTAAATGAATTTTTTGCATCCCGTTCAACTTATGTTGGTGCTCAAATAATTTTCATTAAAGTCTTCATAATTGTGGTTTATTCCTTCATTTATGTTATATTATTTCATACATGTTTATATTTTAAAATAATAAATACGGAATTTAACAGCATCTACTCTATTTTTTATTTTATAATAAATTATGAACTTTTTATACCTCTCCGATCAATATGTTTTTACGGTTTCCCTTTATCCCTCCAGGTAAATGCTGGGAAAATTCCTTTTCGGTTATCCATAGGGTAGCAAATCTATATACGTCTGTCTATATTATATATATATTTATGTGTGTGTGTACTGATTAAAATAAAAGATTTTTTTATTTACTACAGTTTTTTAAACTTCCTAATATAAAGTTTATGTTTTCTTAATATATAAAAAATTCTACAGACAACTTTTTTGCAACTTTTTATATTTGGATCACCGAAAACGATTTCTATCCGGTATTAATCGTAACAAGATTTACTGCTAAACAATATTCTGTACAGATCGAAAAACTAAAACGATTTCATCCGACTGGTGTTCGCTTATTACCATTACCTACTTATAAAAACGAAATAAATATTATACCCCTAAAAAAATAAAAAAACATTAATCTGAAATGTTTCTATTTAAACAGAAGGATAATTTGCTTAAAATTAATTTAAAAAATCATATTATTTATTTATTATTCTTTTGTTCATTATTTAATCAAAAGAATTAAAGAGATCAACATAAAAATCTGAACCTTTCCCAAGTCATTGGGAAAGGTTACATCTCCTGAAGATGTAAGCGCTTAAACAAAAGACAATCGACAGAGTATTTCCCTTCAAGACGTAAACGTATCTGAACTAGACACCGATGAAATTTTTACTAAAAACATAATTAATTTTTCTTTAAAAAAATTTTGAATATCGTAATACTTCCTATTGTGAAAATAGGAGGAGAAAAGATTATGGAGGTAGAAGAATTTTGTTATTTGGGAAGTAGAATTACTAAAGATGGACGAAGCAGGAGCGATATAAAATGCCGAATAGCCCGAGCGAAACGAGCCTTCAGTCAGAAATATAATTTGTTTACATCAAAAATTAATTTAAATGTCAGGAAAAAGTTTTTGAAAGTATATGTTTGGAGTGTCGCTTTATATGGAAGTGAAGGTCGGACAGTCGGAGTATCTGAGAAGAAAAGATTAGAAGCTTTTGAAATGTGGTGCTATAGGAGAATCTTAAAAATCAGATGGGTGGTTAAAGTGACAAATGAAGAGGTATTGCGGCAAATAGATGAAGAAAGAAGCATTTGGAAAAATATAGTTAAAAGAAGAGACAGACTTACAGGCCAGATACTAAGGCATCCTTGAATAGTCGCTTTAATATTGGAAGGACAGGTAGAAGGAAAAAATTGTGTAGGCAGGCCACGTTTGGAATATATAAAACAAATTGTTAGGGATGTAGAGGGTATACTGAAATGAAACGACTAGCACTAGATAGGGAATCTTGGAGAGCTGCATCAAACCAGTCAAATGACTGAAGACAAAAATAAAAAAATACTTCCTATTCGTGTTTTGTTAATTGAAAAGAGATAGCGCTAGAAAACCTGATTAGAAAGAAGCTTCGACCTCTGTAATATCTTTATTCTTTTTAATCTTTTCTAAAGGTACAGTGTATTTTTAGAAAATTAGTTAAAGTAACAAGATTTTTCCGTTTTTACCATATAGATGAGAAAGGAGGTAAGGATTTTTAAAATCATACCGTTATCTGGTGATGTTACCATTCTTGGACCCGAGGAATGAAATCCCAGAAATGGATTGTTCTGTGATACTGTTTTCTGGAAATTAGACTACTGTTATGAGTTTATTATTACATTACAAATAAAAATATCACTAAGGAGGAAAGTAGGAGGGAGTTAAAATTAGGAGATGATGTAATTACTAGTACTCTACAGCCTATGTGACTCGGAAAGGAGCAAAATTTAAAAAAGTGAAAACATTTTCCAACACCATCCAATAACCCGGTACTCAGACAAACTGTACATACATATATATATATATATATATATATATATATATATATATATATATATATATAAAACGGGTGTCCCAACATTAATGCAAGATTTAAATTGTACGTCTTCTTTTCGCAGAGTTGACTGCAAATTCATATGTTGTAATAAACACGTTTTGAATAGTCGATATGCAGCACTACACGACGGAGAAGTGACTGAAAATCGTTAAAATTCATTACAAGCATTTCACCGACACTGAACGAAAATTACATAACATTTTTGATAGGAGAAATGCTCTAAATGAAACGACTGTGAAAAGTCTAATTGACAAATTTGAATAAACAGTTTGATTGGAGACAACAAAATAGAAAAGCAGCAAAAAACATGCAACAGCTGACCGGTTGTTCGGTCGGTACCTGGGCTGTCCCAGGTACGAAGCTGAACTTACAGAAGTAGCTAGAAAGCTTGCGAGGATCAATTTTGGTTTTGATCTGCAAGTTAATTGAAATACCGAAACAGACTGGAACATAGTTGCTTGCTTAATTAAATTCTTAGCCCTGCGGAGAATGACTATCCGATGCTATTATAGATGTATAGATAAAATAGCAACCCGGGTGGCTAGGTGTTCGCCTGGCTGCTTATTTTGCCAAGATAGGCGTTTTGGCATCAAGCCCCGAATAGCTGATATATTGACTGTTAGAATGATATGGATGGATGGAGAACCCATCCATATCAGAGATATGGATGGATATCTACCCAACCCATATCAGAGATGGGTGAACTCATCCATGCAGTGATGGTGCTGCAGTGTGGAAGAGTGTAGACGTCGATCAAGTTCCCGAAAGAGGACCAAGCGAAGACATATAGGGTATGCTTTCAATAGAGGTAGGTTCCTTAAATTTTTTTATCTATTCCTTGATTCTTAAGTAAATCAAGAGGACTTTGAGGAAATTGAATCGGGGAACAAAATTGTCGTTGTTGCGATCAACACTTATTATATGGGTATGAGGATAGTATACTTGATGTTTAAAGGCTCAATAAAATAATGATTTGAGTGCGTAGTCTATTTGAAGTTAAATACAGGAAGAGTTTTGTGTGAAAACTTCGGTGTTAGAGGAAGGCGCGGGGATCTCTCTTCCGTGATTCGGTTAATGTGATAGTTGAGGGTAGTAAATTATTGGTATGTAGTCGTGGTTGGAGGAGGCAATATGAAGGCGATAGTAGGTTGTGAAAATACACTGATGGAAATGTTTGCCGAGGCAATTGAATCGATGGCATCCTGACAAAGGCCAAACTGACTGTATTTTTATCATATTTAGAGGGTCTAAGAGGCGACTTCCGGTAAAGCCCATTAGGACTAGGAACAGAGGGGGTTGTATGGCAACCGGGATCGTCACAAGGCAAGTAAGGCAAGTAATGGTAATGCTACAGCTGCTGCAGTAGAATATAAAATACGTTTCCCAACCGGATTCCAAAACAATTAGCGCGACTTTTCGCAATCCTCAGGAAACGGTTAACTGCTTAGAAATCGTATCGGCTACGAACGATCTGTCCAACACGAAGCTCTTACTGATGAAATTATTATCGAGTTCAGCGCAGTCCAGGCGTCAGTTCATGATGTCTTTCTAAGCGGATCGGAGTTTCATATTCGATGGTTTGGAGCGCATTTAAACAAAACAAGTTTTATCCTTATCAAAAACAGCCGGTTTAACATCTACACTCAGTAGACCGTCTACTTTGCTTGAAATTCTGTAACTAATGGAATACAATCGACAACTCTGCAAGTATGTTTTATTTACCGACGAGGCAATTTCGATCAAGATGGCGTCCGCTGCTAATACGATGAACATACATGGGCATTAGTAAATCCTCATAAAATATAATTTTCAACACAGATTTAACGTCAATGTATGGTCTGGCCTTCTTCACAATCGGCTGTTTAGACCGTTCATATTATAAGGCTTAAATTCTAAGGTCTACTTGAACTTTGTTCAAGAAGAATTGTCGCAGCAGCTTGATGATCTTCTAGCGCTGAAACACAAAGTAGACTTTCAGCACAATTTTCCAAACAATTTAATTAAATAATTTCCAAAAAAAATTAAATATAAAAATAGTGAAAATTCGGTACTTTTTTCTTTAGTTAAATAAAATATTGTTTTAATAATATATTTACCAAACATATTTGGTTCGGTTATGTCGATAAACCTACGATTCGTCAGTACACGGAATCAGTAAATTTTACCAAACTTAACCTACGTTCGCTTCGCTCGCTAACCATAACCAATTAACAGTAATGTTTTGATTATTTAGATAATAAATTCAGAAATTATCGCATATAATCGAGTTGTTTTTTTTAATATGTAAAATATGTTAATACAGAAAATGTATAAAATGACCGGTATAAAACAGCATGTTAGCGTCAATTATTATAAAACGTGCTACACTCAGTAATTTTTATGAAAAAAAAAGAGAAAAGAAAGTAACCAACCCCCCAGACAAATCGGAGTTGTTTATTTATTTTTTTCATTTAAACTACTGATTACTAAGGATACACCATTCATTGCCGTAAAGCATAGCCAAGTTTTCTTCTCGAGACGACATCACAACTGTACTGGTAAATAACAACTGCCGTTTGTAGTTCATCGTTGTAAAAAGAAAATCAAGAACGCACTGCAAACTGTTCACAAACCGTTTATTACAGGTTCGATTCGCAAGTCTATACGCACTGTTAATATACGAGGTGTGTGAGAAAAGTAATGAGATTGATAACACTGCGAGAGATCTGGCCACGCTGTGTCTACCGGTCTGTGCTAGACCGATTTGTTCATCCCTTCCACATGCTCAGTACGAGTTGCAACTCCGTTCAGCCAAAACATTATTTTTGACAGCGCCATCAGTGAAGTGGTGTTTTTGTTGTGTTACGAAAATGGAGTGTCGGAGTTTAGAGTAACGTTTTGCAATCAAGTTTTGTGTTAAACTTGGGGAATCCGCGAGTGTGACCTTTGAAAAGTTAAAACAAGCCTACGGGGAACATTGATTGTCAAGAGCACAAGTTTTCCGCCGGCACAAATCATTTTTGGAAGGCCGAGAACACGTTGAAGATCAATCTCGTTCAGGGAGACCTTGCAACTTCAAAATCTGACGAAAACTTTGAGCATGTGAAGGTTCTTGCGAGATCAGACCGTCGTTTAATAATAAGGATGATGAGTGAACAGTTAAATGTAAACACTTTCATCGTTCATCGAATTTTGACAGACGATTTGGACATGGGAAAGGTTTGTGCGAAATTCGTGCCGAAAAACCTCACAACGGAACAGAAGGACAATCGAAGAAACGTATGCGTTGATCTTCTTGAGAGGCTTGATAACGACCAAGAATTCTTTAATCGTGGGATCACAGGTGATGAATCCTGGATATTCGAGTACGATCCTGAAAAAAGCGGCAAAGCGAAGAGTGGCACACTCCGTCATCTCCTCGACCGAAAAAATGTCGAATGAGCAAATCAAACATCAAAACTGTGCCGATTTGCTTTTTTGACAGTAAGGGTATAGTGCATAAAAAATTTGTTCCACCAGGACAAACCGTCAACCAAGTGTTTTACAAATGTATCCTTGAAAGGCTCAGGAAAAGAGTGATTCACGTGAGACCACACATTGCAGACTAGTGGATGCTTCATCATGACAATGCCACGTGTCACACGGCCATTTCCATTACGGAATTTTTGACCTCAAAATGCATTCCTACTGTTCCTCAACCCCCCTATTCACCTGATTTAAGTCCTTGTGACTTTTTCTTTTTCCCGAAATTGAAACATCTCTTAAAAGGACGTCATTTTGGAACTTTGGATAACATTCAAAAGACTGTGACCGACCAATTAAAAGCCCTACCAGTTGAAGCCTTCCAGAGCTGCTACCAGGAGTGGAAAAAACGACTCCGCCGGTGTATGGCTGCCCAAGGGAACTACTTTGAAGGGGATAATATTGTTGTTTGAAAAAAATAAATACTTTGGTAAGTAAAAAGTCAGTCTCATTACTTTTCTCACACACCTCGTAGGTAGATTTGTTAATCTGTTCATTTAACAGTAAAAATTACTCTTTTCTCTTTTTTCAATACGGTCAGTACATTTGAGAAGAAAATGTTTGATAACATGAATAAAGAACAATAAAAATAATTTACAAACTATTTTTCTGATTAGCAATTTTTGAAAAAGTTTTTATTAACATATTTAATCTGTACGCTTTCAAATAACTTTTATTAAATCCAGTTCTAGTTTACCGTTGCCATATGCAGTATTAAGGACGGTTTTTGTAATATCGTATATAAGAAAGTTACTCCAGGTATTACTTGGGCAGACTTCCAAAATTTTATAAAGTTTCTTTAACAGCTTTCATTATGCTTTAAAATTAATAACTGTGTTAAACTCCTATACTTTACTTATTTGCAAAAAAAGAATACGGCGTTATAACTTAAAACACTAAATTTCCATTCGATCCTAATATAATAAGAAATTAAATTAAATATTTTCTTTTTTCTTTCACAGAAAATTATATTACACATCTTTTCTGGGACGTTTGACGGTGTATACTGTGACATTCGATATTTTTTTTTTATATTTTACGTTTGACTACGGTATTTTACAGTAAATCATAAAAAAAAAAAAAAATCTTCTCTCCAATAATAAAATAAAAAATTAAATCGATTATTATTACTTTCTTGTTTTTTTTGTTTTTTTTTGGTTGCGAATAAGCACATTTAAACTACGCAAAGTTTACAGATGTTTCTTTGTCTTCTCTTCTTCTGCGATGAGCCTCTTTTCTCTCTTTTGGACCGGGTTGTCCCCGTCTTCTTCTTTGGTCTATCCTCTTGGAGAACTTACAATTTCTGAATCTTGTGTGCAAAAGTAATTCTTTTTCGAATTTCTACTCTAGCAGCTTTAGGTCATTTTTAATTTCACCGATCCATTTTTATCCTGTCTGTAAACGCTTTGCTTCTGTTTTTAAGAATTCTATTATTTGTTTCGCGAGTCTGAGTTTATTCTTTTGATGCTCCATAAAATTTTAATCTGCATTTTCTATTGTCAGCGCGAATGTTTGTATTCTGCTTGATTTTCTGGTCGCTTCTTAGTCTGTATCGCTCACCAATACGTTTTGGTTGTAAAATGTTTCTCATTATTTTACCTTCTTTTTTCTCAACGTTTTATATGTCCGCTATTCTATTCAGAATAAATTTTTCTGATCGATAGAGACATCTCGGTTTAATGACTGCGTTGTAATGTCGTAATTTTGTGTTAGTAGAGATGCATGTTTTGTCGTAAATGTTACGGGCGAGACGATAAGCTGATTCTATTATTGGGCATCTAATTTCATCGGCTGTATTTTTCGATTCACCAAGATATTTAAACTGTGCGACTCGAATGATTTTTCCATATTTAGTCTCCGTGTACTATGGTGCTTGTTTGTTCCAGGTAATGTATTCCAGTTCTTCTTCTTCCTCTTCCTCCTCCTCCTCCTTCTCCTTCTTTATCTTCCTCCTCCTCTTCCTCCTGTTGTTGTTGTTGTTGCTGTTGTTGTTATTGTATTATTATTGTTATTATTACTTATTTTACAATAAAGAGACCAGTCAAATAAATACTTTGACTGAAAAAGAATTACTTATACTTTCTGGCCTATACTTCTATCGCTGCTACATAGCAGCTACAGTTAGCTATAAAGGAAATATATATAGATTGGTAAAAAATCTTGATTTTGCGTTTTTTTTTACGAATTTCGATATTTCATGGCTCACTGAATAAAAAAAACATAAAAAACTACAAAGATTTCTGAAAAAGACGTACATACTTGTATTACCTTGTATTTTTATTAATATTTACGGACTACGTCAAAATAAACTTTTTGAAAATAGCTCAAAATATTTCAATGTATGGGGATACGGGTGCATTAAATTTTTAACAAAATTATAAAGGATATAAAGGTAGTTCTAAATCCTTCTACCTTCTAACCTTCTAAATCTTTTTTTTATTTTTTGTATAACGGTCGTAAAAAATTGAGCTTTAGTACGATGACAGTAGTTATGAAGTTATTTAAAATTAAAAAGTTTTAAATAATTCTAATTTACGGGTGAGGAATATTCAAAATTATTTTTAAACAGTATTTGCCCCGCACTTGAAAATTCGTTGACCAAAAACGTTGAAATCTGGCTATATGTATTCCTGTTTTGGCCTTTATTACTCCAGGGGGGCATGAAGATATTGCCCCCCTCCATCGGTACAGAGACCGTCCCCCAGAAGATATTGGCCAAACTTAAGGGAATAATTCAAAACATTAAAATAAATAAAAAAACACATGAGGACAAATGTCCTGTTTTGCTTCTTAATCCGTCTTTCGTCATTTTTTTTTCAATAAAAATCTATATCTTAGAAGAACGTATTATGATATTTTAATTAAATTCGATGAACATACATCCAGCAACTTCTACAAAATAAATAATATTGAAAATTTTAGCTCTAATTATTCCAAAATGCGGTAATTTAGATTGTTTAATCGCTAATAATCACGTACAAATTAGTTTTATCGAATTATATTTTATTAAAAAAAATCTTAAGTCTTTATTGAAGAAAATTACACCTCATTCGTTCGAACTGATTGACAAATAGCTGTGATATTATTTAAGTGGATCGAAAAACTTACGCGTGAAACAGACACAAAACTGTCAGATCTCATAATTTCCTGTCACCCACACCGACAAGCCGTTAAAGCGGTATACTTTTAGAGATTATACTTTTATATACAGTATAATTTTGATGAAACATCATTTGGTCTAGGGATCAACTGGGGCTCATACTTTAGTATGAAATCTTTTTCCTCAATTAATACTGCATAATTTTTAAGATAAAAGTGTCATCTGATCGATGAGATTAAATCGAAACCGATTTTTCTGTTGAACGTTTTGATGTGTTTTTGCGATCGTATTCTAAATGTTACTTAGTAACATTAGTAAATGATTAGTATTTAAAAACTCTACGGCGTACTTGAAATAAAAATCTGTCAAAGATAAAGTTATGCAAAACTTTGACAGCTTTTTTATTTCTTCGATTATAAGTCAGGAAACACTAAGTAACGTAACGTAATGCAAAGAAAACCCTTAAATACTGAAAGGACTGAAACAGGTATGTTTCCTAAGTCATTCGTTTAAGAAAGAACTAGTAAAGGAACTGAAATAGTTTTTTAAATTTGAATAACAAACCGGTGGAAAAGAAAATTAAAATATTAAGATCTTTTAATGACACTTTTTATTGAAATTAGAAATGATTTCAAAACAAAACAGAAAGGAATAATATGAATTTAACGGATAGCGCAAGAAATATGATTCTAAACGAAACAAAAATAAAATATAAAAGTAATGAAATACGACCGAAAGAAAATTATACGGCGTTAAATTTAATATTAACATATGAGAATAAAATATTACAAATATTACACAAAATTATTTTATTTTAGTAGTAAATTTACCACGGATAAGCGAAGGAAACGTGATATTAAAAGTAGACGCAAATCAGGAGAGATTTTTTTAACATATAAGAAGAGATCTTGCTAATGTAAAATACAGATCTAAGGAATAAAAAGTAACTTTTATTCTGTATAGGGCTTTATGGCTTCAAATGAACGACAGTAGAGATATCAGAAAGAAAACAAATAAAGACTTAAGAAATATGAAGTTAAAAGAAAGTCGAAAATCAGACGTATTAATGAAGTGGAAAATGAATTAATTTTTAACAGACTTCAAAAAAAAAAGAGGTTATCAATTTTGACAATATTATTAATGTACGTTACGCAATATTTCCGACGATAGTAAACCAATTTTTTAATGGAAAGAGTATACATTTGGGATTCTCCCGTGTAAATTTTAAAAATGAAAATCATAGGAAAAATACAAAAAAAAAAAAGATTTTTTAAGGTATGTTACCCAAAATCTCCGACGTTAGTAAACCGACTTGGATAATTTTATTTTAATCGAGAGAGTATACTTTCAGAATGGTTCTCTACAATTTTTAACCAAGTCCGATGATAATCTGAGGAAAAATACCCAAAAAAAACGAACGGCTGTAGTCGATGACCGCTTGCACATTACAAAAGGAGAAAGTTTTATAAAATAATTGATAAAAAATAAAAACCGACTTCAACAAATAATCGTACGAAAAAGTTACAGATAAAAAAAAATTACATAAATAAAATTACATTTTTATTTATTAACTAAATAAAGATATTTACCACAAATAAATATTTTTTTGCAAAATTAAACAACATTAATAAATGTACAGCCGGGTCAGCTGATTACGATGAAGTACAATTGAAAATCCCTCGCTTTACACTGTATTAAAATTAACAACTAGCGTTATCTACCACTGCAGAGTATTACAAAAAAAAACAAAAAAAAAAACATAAAACAACGTACTATTACCATAGAACGAATTAAAACCGGACAAAAAGTTGACGTTGGAATTTTCTGACAAAGGTCCTAATCTTGCACATCGACCATGTCGGAATATTCCGTTAAAGACTGGTATACACGTGTGTGTGTGTGTGTGTGTGTGAGGGGGGGCGCACAGTATATATAGGTACTAAATACCACTATAAATTGTGAAATAAAGTAATTTAAAAAATAAATTTCGACTTCAAAAAATAATAAAACTAAAATGTTACAAATAATTACATTTTTATTTATTAAGTAAAAGTATTTACAACAAATAAGTACTATTCTTGAAGTCGATGCCAGCCAACACAAATTAAACATAAAATTACATAAAGTTAGTACCTCAACCGACCGCTAGACGGCTAAAAAAGATTCCCACATTTATAATGGGATTTCAACAGAATATAAGAGAAAGCATCTTATGATCATACCTCATCTTGAGTACGTGATAATATATGTACCTAAGCATCTATATCGTGAACCACCGGGTTGGTCTAGTGGTGAACGCGTCTTCCCAAATCAGCTGATTTGGAAGTCGAGAGTTCCAGCGTTCAAGTCCTAGTAAAGCCAGTTATTTTTACACGGATTTGAATACTAGATACCGGTGTTCTTTGGTGGGCTAGGTTTCAATTAACAACCACACATCTCAGGAATGGTCGAACTGAGGTTGTACAACACTACACTTCATTTACACTCATACATATCATCCTCTGAAGAATTATCTAAACGGTAGTTACCGGAGGCTAAACAGGAAAAAGAAAGAAAAAGAAAGAAAGCATCTATATCGTATTTATTTTTGTATTTCGCATTTATTTATTGTATTATATTTTTGTAGATCTCACTTTATTGAAGTAGAACATCTACTAAGAATTTTGCATTGTCTGAAGTAGGATTTGTATTGTATAGATTATAATTTTTTTTTTTTTAACTTGTGTTTGCTAGCATCGTCTTTAAGAACAGTTATTTGTTGTAAATACTTTTACTTAATTAGTAAAAATATAATTATATTAAAAAATTATAAATATAAATCCACTTACCGAAAAATATTTGTAACATTTTGGTATTATTATTATTTGACCTCGGTTTTTATTTTTTAAATTATTTATGGAATAAAACTGAAATTGAAAGAACCCTACAATGAATGATGAGAACAGAAGAACTCGGTCCGTTAATGACATGTATTAAGATAATAAGATTCATTTTATTTAAAAAATAAAAGGGTCGTGTAAAGAAAAGGGTTATCTTTAAGAAAGAAAAGTATCAGAATAAAAAACTTAATAATATTCTAGATGTACAAGTTATCGAGTATTATGAAATTTAAACATCAGCATAAAATAGAAAGCGGAGAATAAATATCGAACCGATAAAATAACCGATGACCGAAAACATATTTACTTACCTGCGTCTTACAGATAGTTCTCGGCCTAACACAGACGTGGCACAAGTATGACCAAATTACTAAGATATTTTTCAAGTATGATCATTTAGATGGCATAACGAAATTTCAGACGCGTGCATTTAGTTGATAGAATTAAAGCGATCAAGATTTATGACATTTCTTGAAAAATTATTTAAACTGAACTTCAAGATGTCATACCCCGAAAGACATACAAAAAGTATTAAAAATCATTCTTTCCCTTCGTTATTGACGGTAAAAAAGTTGGTTGCTGATTTTACACGTGCATCCATTCAAAATGATTAACGTTCCCAACACCCTAAAACCACTACCACCGACGAAATGATCACAAAACTCCACAGTGGCGTATTAAATGATAGCCGATTTAAAAGTCCGTGCGCTTGCTGTAATCGCAAGTATCTCGATAAACGGTTTCCGTTAGATTTTACACGATGTTTGGGGTGTGAAAAATGTTTCCGCTCGATATTCCGCATCGGTTAAAGGTAGATCCAAAACGCATTCGACTCAACACTTTTCGAGTGTGTTAATCTCTTCGACGTTTTATAATGGTAAATGAAGCAAGGATTACCATTACGCATTACAGAACAAACAATGGGGGTAGGAGCAAATGAAAATACGCCAAAGAAAGCGAAAACGGTTTCATCTGCAGGATAAGTCATGGCTACGGCTTTTTTTCTAATTTTCGTTGTGCGGTACACAAAAACTACCGCTCTTTTTTCTGTTTAGCCTTCGGAACCACCGTAAGGTATTACTTCAGAAGATGATATGTATGATGTAAATGAAGTGTAGTCTTCTACAGTGTCACGTCGACCGTTCCTGAGATGTGTAGGTAATTGAAACCCGACCGCCAAAGAACACCGGTATTCACGATCTAGTATTCAAATCCAAAAAAAACTAACTGTCTTTACAAGGACTCGAACTTTACAACTCTCGGAAATCAGCTGATTTTGCGATGACGAATTTAACAGCTTGACTAACCCGGCGGGTTACACATAGACTACCTGGAATACAACACCGGAAAGTATTACTTACACTGTTGGACCGATTGACGGGTACTATTCAAGCTAAACAACCGTCATCTGGCCAAAAAGAGAACCCTCTTTCATCACTAATTCTCCTCTAAACACGTTTCGGGTTGATGCTGCAAAATTAACTGACCTACGCTGCGAAATGCTTCCACATGCGCTGTATTTCCCGGATTTGGCTCCCAGCAAACTTTCTTTCTAAACGCGTAAAAACGACTAGCTGGATGAAGATTCACTTCAAATGATATCAAATCTGAAATAACCGCCGGTTCGTTTTACAGAATTCGACAAAATGAAACCCACAGCGTCATTACGCTGTGGGTTTTAAAAATTTTAAAACACGATAGTCAATATGTATCCGGTTATAAAGACTTGAAAAACATAAAAATTTCTGAAAAATCTTTTATTTTCTTTATCAGGCCTAGAACCTTCCGAACGGGCCGTAATATTGAGTTAACACAAGTACTTCGTTTATTTTACCTGTATTCTTCACTTTTACTTTCTTGTCTACATAGCGTTATATCAAAGCTACAGCTCTAACCTTTACTTCAATTTCTTTAATAGTTTCAATATAAGAACAAGGTTTTTCAATTTGACCCGTTAATATACACACGCAACGTGAATCTCACTCTGTGAAATACTTTTTACGAAACGTCTCATAAATAAACGAAAAAACTTTACGAATGAAAATAAACAAAATAAAATTCATGTAAACATAGGTCCGGAAACGCTTCGTTTCAAGCTATAACTTGCGAAAAATTTTGCCGGCATTTCTGCTTCAAAGTAAAATAAATCGTCATCATTACGTAGTATCGTTAAATAGTAATTAAATGTAGCCTTAGGTAATTCTGATATATTTGAAGAATTTTTTAATACTCTTGAAAATTAATTGAAATAGAATAAAATATAAATAATGCTTGTAATACATGTACACTGATACCGATTAGTATCAATCATTCATACTCATTTCTCTACATTTTTTCTTCTTTTAACCCTTAGCTGAACGATGGTACTCACAAGTACCAGATATATTTTTCCAATATTCAGTTTTATACATTCAGTAAAGCATGCGAGGACTCGTCGGTACTCACAAGTATCGTTTTAACTACTGAAAAACAGTAAAAAAAATAGTTTTGGCGGCTGAAAAATGATCAAGTAGCTGTTAAAAATGTTGTTGCTATGGTTACCCGTGATGTTGGTTTGGTTGACTTCAATCTGTTTTGTGTATTGTATAGTGAAATAATAAACATTAATATACGCTTAATTCTTAAAGTTTTGTTGATCAGTTATCGTGAGAAACATAAAAAGAAAGGATTTATGGTTTATGTTGTTAGAAACGGTGCGTTATTGGAAGTGGACTTGTAAGTACCGACGGGCTCCTTGAGTGTTGCTTTAGGTTAGGTAAACCTAACCTAAAAACAGTTGTCGATATTTAGTGTGCTGATTGGTATTTATTTTTTTGTTTTATCGTTAGTTATTTATTTATTCAATATGGATACAATTGCGACTGATAGTGAAATTATTAATTATTTGGACGAATTAACAATGTAAGTAATCCAAGTGAAAACAATGAAACTATCTTTGAGACTAGACAGAATACTAACAATATGTTTGACTTAGTTTTCGATGAAGAAATTACTAGAATTAGACAGGTTGTACCTGAGAGTATATCAGATAAAAATTATAAGACTAAAAAAGTTGACAGTAAATGCAGTGCTAAAAAACGTAGACCTAAAAGTAAAACTGTGAAAGAACGACTGGAGAAGAAATACATAGAAAATGGCGTAAACAAGAAAAAGCAACTGTCATATCAGATTATTCCTTGCCAACAGGTGTTGATTGCAATTTGTTTGCGCATTGCAATACGGGTACTGAGATTTTTATTGAGATCGTTCGTGAAACTCTTGAAAATATTGTTTATGAAAGTAACCTTTATGCCACCCAGCGGCATAAAAATTTGAGCCTGTCATTAAAAGAACTCCATGTGTTTCTGGGTATAAATATGATCACGGGCTACAGTATTTTGCCGTCCAAGATTTACATAACCCAGAGATAGCAAATACAATGTCAAGAAATAGATTTGATGCTATTTTGTGTAACCTCCATGTTAATGACAATTCAATCATTCCCAATAACAACAAAGACAAACTTTTCAAATTTAGACCCGTAATTCAAACACTAAATAACAAATTTGCAGTTTCATACAGTGGTACAAGGCAATTAACTGTTGATGAAACAATGATACGTTTCAAGGATTGCACCAGTATGAAACAATACAACCCGATGAAACCAATAAAGCCTGGATTCAAATTATGGACCGTTGGTGATATGAAGGGCTATGTAAAAAAAATTTGGAATATATCAAGGTAAAGACGATACACTGCAACAAGAACTTGAAAATTTTTCATTGTGTGAACGTGTAGTTTTACATCTTTCGAAAGAAGAATGGGGAAAATCAATAATTATTATTTTCGTTAATTTTTCACAACTTTGACCTTATTAGAAAAACTAAAAATACATTAGCTTGTGGAACAATTAGAATGAATAGGAAGGGTGTACCACGTGATATGGTACATGATAATGAAATGGAAAGGGGTGATAGTGACTATAGAATTTCATGTAGTGGTATAAGTAGTTGCCTTTGCTTCAAACTATCACGGTTCTGAAATTAGTAAAGTGAGCAGAAAATTCCACGATGGGAAAAAACGAGATGTCTCTGCTCCACTAGTAGCTGCAGACTACAATTCATATATGGGGGGAATTGATCTCGCTGATCGTACAGTTTATGGAATTAATCGCAGGTGCAAGAAGTGGTGGCACAGATTATTTTAGGGTTTATTGAAAATTGCGTTCATTAATTCTTATTTAATATTCAGTGAAATAGATGGAAAAATTCCATTGATTGACTTTAAACGGTCAGTTACACGAGGGCTCCTGACAAACACTGAACCGAAAAAGGGTTCAATTAAACGTAGAAGTCTTCAGCAGCTTCCTGAACAGAATAAAAAGCGCAGAGGTAAAAGTTTTTCTGTGCCTAAAGATGTTGGGGAGGGAAATCGTGGTGTCCACTGGCCAGTTTTTACAGACACTAGGAGACGGTGTGAAATATGTAGCATAAATGGCATTCAGTCTCGACCATATACCAAGTGTAGCCATTGTGGAGTTCATTTATGTTGCAATGATAAAAAAACTGTTTTGTTGCTTTTCATAACATAAGTGAAAAGTAAGACTGTAAAAGTACGGTAATACTCTGTAAATAGTTATTATAAATGTATAGTTTGTGATAACGTATGGTTTTGGTGTTTATTGACTGCTGTCAGAAGTGTTTCAAAACTTTTTTGTGTTAAAGTGTCATGTTGTTTATTTGATGCGTATCATGTATAATACTATGGCTAAAATAATATCTAAATAATGTTCTAAGCCTGAATAGTGGTTTTCTAAGAAAGGGACATTTTGTTTTGTGACAGGAAGTTGGTAGCGCTACTCAACCGGTATAGATACGGCAGTGTGAGTTGATTCTCCTTGAGCTGTGTAAACTTTTGTGCCGTTTCCGGTCGTGTTACGAACAGAATGTCTTTTACCATAGAACAACGAGTTTTCATTCTTGAATAATATTTTGCTGCGAAATCGTATGCGAGTGTAAAAGAATCATTTGACAGATGACGTTTTAGAGAATGTGAAAACAAGATTGTTCAATTCTCCACAGAAAAGTTTACGAAAACTTTCCACGCAAGTCGGCTTGTCATATTCGAGCGTTCAGAAAGCCGCTAAAAAATTAAAATTGTATCCGTATCGCGTACGATTAGTCCAAGAGCTTGAGCCTCCAGATTTAAACAAGCGATTGCAATATTGCCGTCGGTTTAGGTCTCTCGTAACTGTTAACGGAATCGAATTTTTAAACACAGTGTTCTTTAATGAAGGAAGCTTGGATCCATCTCGATGGTTATGAGAACAGTCAAAACTGTCGAATTTGGGCGGTTGAAAATCCTAACGCTTTACAAGACAAATCTTTGCATCCTTTCTTTCTTTTTCCTGTTTAGCCTCCGGTAACTACCGTTTAGATAATTCTTCAGAGGATGAATGAGGATGATATGTATGAGTGTAAATAAAGTGAAGTCTTGTACAATCTCAGTTCGACCGTTCCTGAGATGTATGGTTAATTGAAACCTAACCACCAAAGAACACCGGTATCCACGATCTAGTATTCAAATCCATGTAAAAATATCTGGCTTTACTAGGAGTTGAACGCTGTAACTCTCGACTTCCAAATCAGCTGATTTGGGAAGACGCGTTAACCACTAGACCAACTCGGTGGGTTAAATCTTTGCATCCTGGAAAAATTGGTGTGTGGTGTGCGATATCTCTTCATCGTATAGTCGGACCCATATTCTTCGAACAGACAGTAGATGGTGAAGTATACAGGAATATTGTGCGCCAATTTGTGTACCTCCTGGAACCTCAAGAACGGTATTGCTGGTTTCAGCAAGACGACGCTACATGCCACACGTCTCGAGATACCGTGGATTTTCTCCAAGAGTTCTTTGATGATCGAATAAGCAAGGGCTTATAATAAAATATAAGCAAAGCAAATATAAATAAGCAAGGGCTTATGGCCTCCAAGGTCCCCAGATCTCACATCTCCTGACTACTTTTTGTGGGGCTATATTAAGTCCGAGCCTTCAAAAACCATCCTCACACTATTGATGTTCTTAAAGTCAATATTACAGACTTAATCACGAATATTTCCAATGCAACTCTTAAAAAGGTTTCTGCTAATATGCTGAAAAGAGTCCGTGCGTGTATAACCGCAAGGGGTGGGCATTTTGAGCATATTCTTTAATAATTATGTAAGTAATAGGTTTTTTATTAATTGTAAGTAACAAATACATTTTTTTATTCCACCTAAATTTCCCTTTCTTAAATTACGTTTAAAATTGGATAACAGGACTAAAAAATCACTCTGTATTATTCAATATTATCCCAGTAAATCAAAAAAATTACACCATTTTGTTTTTTTAATATTCTGTGTAACACAATCAAAAAAAGGTTTCACCCTTCTAAAAAAAAAAAAAAACAAAAAACAAATAAAATAAATTATATCCATATTTTTCTAAAAAACTTAGAATCAAACAGAAAATCAAAAAAAAATAAAATGAAAAGAAGGTGGTTTACAAAATTAAAATATCTGTAAATCTAAATTATTTAGTTTTTGTTAACGTTTGCCAAACATAATATAAAAATGTCATCGCACTCAATAATTTCATTCCGGTTGACCGAGTTTGTAGCATTAACTTCTTTAAAACAAAATTAACCTACCGATTCGGCTAAAATATTACACTACACGAGTGCAAAATGTTTTTTTCTTTCGTTATTAATTGGATAATTCGTAAATTACTTTAAAGCAGAATACTTATTTTCATTTATATTATTATAAAATTACAATGATAAATCATTAAAATTTTAATAAAATAAAAAAAAAATGTATACAATATTATTAAACTTCCGAGAATTAGAGCTTAAAATGTAACGCTTTCCTCTTACTAGTTAAGATAAAAAGCATTATTACTTTTAGGATCCAATAATTATTTTCTCTTTTTATTTACATACTTATTGGAAAAATGAAAAGTAAGAAATCTGTTTAGCTACCCGTTTGTTCCCAGGACGCATAGGAATCCGTTTGTCCTTAGGGAATCTCGTTCGGCTTCAGCTTCTACGCATTTCTAAACCTGAAAAAAATAAAATCCTTTTAAAATTTAAAGTAATAAGTCTTATTCTTTCTAATCTAAAAATAACAACAGTCTTGTGATTCACATCACACCATAGTATACCGATTACCTCTTTCCCAGTCCGTCAGACGTTTACACAGGATTAACAACAGATTCGAGGGACCCATTCTTATCTTGATTCTAAAATTTACAGTCAAAATATCAAATCCCCGTAAACATAACAGAATTTACCCGGATCGTTTACGCAATTTCTCGGCATATTTATTCGTTAACACAACACACTCGATATAGCAACTGTAAATTCCAAAACATAATGAAACCGTAGTGCGTGCACGCACAACGAACGCTTAAACAACACCGGTACGTTAGTCGTACGACTAGGAAGATTGAACTGCATCGACGGGTCAGAACCTACAGCAGATAATATTGCTTTTTTATTTTCCCACCTTCAGTTAGAAATCAGTTAAAATATTTTTTATATACGTAAGTTATCCGTAAAGAAAAAAATAAGTAGAATTGTGTAAAAACGATGCTTAGAAAATGTTATCGCACAAAAATTGTGTGCGATAGAAAAATTCTGATCTCGTTTATGAATTCAGCATAAAAAGAAACACATAATTAGTATAAAAAGAACACGATGAAACTTCGTGTATCAAAACTGTCTATTAATGTTATTATAAACGAGTTTACAAATTCATCGAGAACGTGTACGCTAATACTAAAATTCAACGCGACACATAAATTAATTCAAGCGGTTAATCTACGAACGGATCCCAGTAGAATATAGGTTTACAAAATTCGAAAGCTTTTACGATATAAAATTAACGAGAAACGACGGATTTCAGAGCAAGATTTATGCGTAACATAATAAAGGAATTTAGCAGTTAAAATCGATAATTAAAATATTTTGAAAATTAAACCGTTTATATACTAATAGATTATAGTAGTAAACTTTGCCATTAGTTGCCCTAGATTTAAACGTAAACACGAAGTTATAATTTAATCGGATTAAAATAATCAATTAGATACAGCCTTGTTTTTATATGACTGCTCAAAAAGGAGTGTAATGTATTTAGGGTGTTTATATGTTTGTTTGCTCCATTGTAACAACCCAACGGCGGAACCGATTTAGATGTATGACCCGCGTTGAAAACCTTACGTTACTGTCTCGGGCTCTATATATATATATATATATATATATATATATATATATATATATCTAAAGAAATTGAAAACAAACTGAACTATATACAAATACACTGTAGAAAATTATCACCCGCACGCTCTTTAATTATTCTATATTAAACAGCAATTTTTTTTTTTGGCAGTCGTGATTTTTAATTTTTATTATTTATTCATTTCATTTAACAAATACGCTTTCTTCCAAAGCCCTTTTATTATTCCCTAAATAATATAAATGATAAAAGTTTTAAAGTTAAACGTAAAACACTTTTTGGGAAAATTATTATCACCGGAATTCTAAACCAAAATAACTACGGTAGAACAAATAGATAGGTTTTTTTTTTTATTCTGATCGGTAGATAATATGATAAACGGATCAAGTCAATAACGGATAGATATGGAAATCCAAGAATGAAAAAAGGAACCGCCCTATCAATGCCTGAATGGAATGGAGGAAACCGCGGTAAAACCTCGATCAGAACAATTTTACAGAATACACAATTAATAATTGTAAAATAAAAAAGTTGACAACACAGTTGTGAAGCTTTCCCGTCACGCGTTTTTTTTTTTTTGTAACGTACGGCTTACACACACAAGTTAATTTAAAATATTTATCATTTCATTTAAATATTTAATATTCTTTGTTTATTTAATTCAGTGATTCTAACTAAAGCGCGCGCGCATACCGTATTTCATTCGCGCGGGTGTGCTGTATTAGCGGTCACTTACCTGTGACGTTACAACATAGCAGACGACTGCACCTAGCAGTTACTTATACAGATTTGAATACTAGATCGTGGATACCGGTGTTCTTTGGCGGTTGGGTATCGATTAACCACACATCTCAGAAACGGTCGAAATGAGACTGTACAAGATTACACTTCATTTACATTCATACATATCATCCTCTGAAGTAATATCTTACGATGGTTCCGGAGGCTAAACAGAAAAATAAGCGAAGACGACAATAGCATCTGTACGTCAGTGTTACTAGCGATCTTCTGGTGAGAAGGGGTACAATGATGCATTATACCCACTTAGCCACTAGTTTATTTAGAGCATCTTTTGTGGTGGTGGGGGGGGGGTGCGATTTTGCCAACCGTTTTGTGCAAATATTATTCAACGGAAAAATTTTTGGCGGGAAATATGACTAAAGTATCGATATTTTAGTTTCCGCTTTCACGAAAACCTCAACAAAAAGCAAATAATTCACTGATGCTGTGAAAAGATCCATCAATAAGAAAACCCATTTGGCAAAAAAGTTGTTATTGAATGGAAACAAAATTAATTTCTGGACATGGTACCGCTGACATGTTAAATAAATAATATTAACAATTAATGAAATCCACCTTACCAGCACATTATTACTGAACTCAAGCTCTTTCGGGTTACTTGAAATCCATCATCAGAAGATAAAATGATTGGATTAAAGTCAAAAATTTTAAAGATCACAGTTTAAATGTAAAACAGTTACGACTGTCTGGTCATACCAGTATACTGAAGGAATATACACGTACTCTGGTGGATTAAAATGAAATCAAACGGAACCACGTTATCAAAGAGATAATTATGAGATTAAATTATTACTTCTTTATATTTAATAAGTTTTTAAATAATATATTGTTTTTTAAACATTTTTGTTCATTAATAAGATTTTTATTATTACAGTTTATATGATATTTTTCCAAATTATAAGTATTATAATATTTCTACGAAATATCTAAGATTTTCATGAAATTATTATGATTGTATGTATGACCGTATTCTGTTAGATGTTTGGCAAAGTTAGTGTTTATTATTTAATTATTTATTATTTTTAATGTTATTTATTTGATCTTCTGCACGTGCAGAAAATTTGCGATTGGTCATACTCACGTACGAGGTCTGTTCAAAAAATACGTAGACTGTTTGAATTGCGCGGATCCAGTTGGTTCCAGTCAAATCCGCTTGGCGTCGCCATGTTCGTACAGATCAGCTGATTACAACGCAGTTTTTTGATTGCAAATATCATTGGTCGCTTAGCTACGCGGTTGTTTGTAAAGTGTGTTTCTTTCTTTTGGCGGATTTTACAATGTTCAACTTGAACGAGCAGAACGTTGCTGTGAAATTTTGTGTTAAACTCGGAAAATCTGCGAGTGAAACTTTTTATATGCTCAAGACGGCTTACGGCAACGTTGCTATGAAGCGTGCGACAAGTTTTAAGTGGCATGGATATTTTAAAGATGCTCGTCAGTCGATTAAAGACGATGAGCGTCCTGGACGTCCTTCCACGTCAACTGACGACTCACACGTAGACAAAATCAACACCCTGGTTCGAGAAAATCGACGTCCGACCATCAGAGAAGTTCACTGAAGTTTTCAAACGTCTGCGGGACGCTATCCGGCGGAAAAGGCCAGAAATGTGGAAGAGTGGTGACTTATTTTTCCATCATGACAACGCTCCAGCCCATTCAGCCCTCAGAACTCGTGAGTTTTTAGCCAAACACTTGATCACTGTTCTTCCCCACCCACCCTACTCACCTTTCCTCGCTTCTTTTGACTTTTTCTTGTTCCCCAAACTCAAAAGACTTTGAAAGGAAAAAGATTTAAGACGATTCCTGAGATCGAGGAAAATGCGACGAAGGAACTGAAGAACATCACAAAAGAAGCGTTTCAGGAACGTTTCCAAAAGTGGAAACACCGTCGGGATAAGTCTGTACGTCGGGATGGAGAGTACTTTGAAGGTGACCCAGACAAGTAACTTCTAAATAAAGTACACTTTGTTTTATGACGTTAGTCTACGTATTTTTTGAACAGACTGCGTATATCAAGTCGCAATCATCACAAACAAGACTGTATAATCCCTGTTTATTAAATCTGGAATCATTATCATATGATTCTTCATTAAAACTATTTATAATTATTATATTTAATTAATTTGTTATTAATAGAATATGCAGGTGTTAAGCCATTTTTTATATATTTTTTCAGTTTTTTGATTAAAAGGTGTACATTCATTTACGTATAATTTATTCTTTAGCGATGTTTTTAATGATTACTACTTCTTTATTTAAGGAAATTTTATCACGTTTGAAATATTTTATCGCCGGTAAGGTGGATTTCATTAGTTGTTAATTTTATATATAAAATTATCAACAAAAATATGTTTTGTATGAACAATTTTTAGCAGGAAAGATTATTTGAGTATCCCAAAGTTAGGTTTTGTTAATAACGCCTAAATATTTAAGACAAAAAATATGTTTTTTTAGATTTAATTATGTTTTCTACTATGTTATTAATCTATGTAAAATCCTGAGCAATTACTGGGTCAAATTCAGTTTTTTCATACTTTAATATATACCGCAGTAGATACGCTTAGGATCAGGATTTAAATATCGGAGAGCAGGTTTGGACAGCGGGTGATCCGTGCAAGGACGAGGTCAGCACCGCATTATCAACACTCTAGTCGATTATTGATCAGTTTTGTGAGATATGACGACCTGATCGCATTCTAATCTCTGTGGGAAAAAGGTAGGATTAAGATTACAATTTTGTGGAGAGAGGTAAAGTACCAAGATTCGGTGATATACCACATCTCGTCGGATAATCGACCGAATTTAATTTAAACAAAAATTTCTCACTACAGAGAGATACCAAACCGTATGTGTCCAAGCTATTACTCGATTGTACGACGCAGAAATAATTTTACGAAGAGCATCGTCAGTCATCTTTAGAGGCTAACTCCGAGTCCGATTCTGGCGACTGTAAGGTTAGTTTACGGCGTATTTTGCATTTTCAATACTTAGTTTATGTTAATGTTCACTGTTTCTGTAGTTAAATTTTTGGCTGAATTTGACATGCTGTCGTGACATGAAAATTACTGGAAAATCGTTTGTAATGTGGATAAATACGGTTTCGGTGGAGATTAGTATAGAGTTAGGCGGGGGTCTTTAATCTTCCGCGGGTAGGCTTTTAGTTTAGCACTTCCTGAGGGCTTTGGGATAGAGTTAGGTGTCTGATGTCTTCGTAGAAGGCAAACGTGACTAGGGCGAAATTTACCTATGTGAATCTCTTTCGAGGCATCTGCATCGTTGGCATCTCACGAGGCCGGACTGATGACTGTGGAATGTAATCGGTTTGAGGGCAAGAAGATTTCCTCCGATTAAGTCACTCATGGCTAGGAATGGAGAGGGTGGTGTAGCGATCAGACACGCTACGAGGCGGATGTTCTTCTTCAACGGGAGGGGGGGGGGGGGAATTGAGATGTTTCTGTCGTTAAGCATGGATTCCCATGCAGCCGTGAGGTGTGTATCTCCATCTCGATGATGGTAGTTTATGTGAAAAGTAAATGTCACGCGAGACTCTGCGATGTAGCTGAGTGAGGATAGAGGAGGTCGGTCCTCCCCTCCCTGGTAGACCAGGCCGAAATTCATAATTGTAACCAAGTCAGGGGTATGAACTACAAAGTTGATTCGCTAAGGGAACTAGGAATAAATTTCGTTGTTGCCAACAACATTTTTTGTGAAATGTTATTTATTAAATTGCCTCGAATAATTATGAGACATTTACTCACAAATCGGCTCTTAAAGTATAGAACTAGGCGCGCGGTGTTCGTGCTTCCGCAAACTCGGTTAACTAGTCCATAGGGGAATGAAGTAGAACAGTCAAGATTGCCCGAAAGAAATCTACAGCGAAGGAGAAGGCCGAGTCATAATTCACTGACGTAAATGTCTACCGAGGCATTTACATCGGTGACATCCCAACCAGGCCTGGCTTATTACTGTGAGATGTAAAAAGTTACAGGACATAAGACGACTCCCGTTAAAGCTCATCAGGATTAGAACTAGCGGAGTGGTGTGGTGATCGGAATCGTCACAAGGCTGGTGTCTTTCCTTCCCTACGGGGACTGAGATGTTTCTTTCGTTAACGTAATCTTGTGTCGGTATGAAAAATTTGATTTTTATCAGATAAACGGTCAGTATTACCGTGTAAAAACCTATTGTATGATGGCAGAAAATAAACTGAATTGAAAAAATCGATTATATCGAATTTCTCGGACAGCAAAACCCCACCAAAATATATAAAAATTCAAAAAGAAGATGTTTGAATCCATCGATACTTAAAATAAATTAAAAATTAACGACAGTTAATTTTTAATTTATTTTAAGTTAATACTTAGCTTGTTTTTAAACGCTTAATTAAAAATAAGTTACAAAACTTACAATTACACACTACAAAATACAACTTTTTAGTCGGTCATTGAACAACTTTTTTGTCTCATTAGATATAACAATACAAAACAATAGGACTCATATAATAAAGATAAAAAAATAAAATACTCTTTTTTAGTCATTAAATAGAAAGAAATTCACTAATATGTTGAAGCATTAAATCAAAAAGGTCTTAATTTCTGTATCTGTGTCTCCGTAAAAATTCACATAAATAGGAATCCATTACTTTTCTGAATGTTTCCTTTTCCTTTTTATTTCGTTGTTCAGCACAAATCCATAAATTCTCAATATTTTGTGTACGTGCCCCTATCTCGGGATCGAAAAAAATTCTCAGAACGGTTCACGAAGAGGTGTTAAAAATAGTCTTCCGAACGAGGAATATCGTCGTTACGATTTCCATTTATCAGATATAATCGTTGAACCTTTTTCGATACAACCTTTAATTATAATCGGTAAAGTGTCTTTCGTACTATCCGGAACGGCATACGTAAAACACTCTTTTATTTCTCTACAGATTCCATCGAAATCTACCGGTTCGCAAGAATTTTCCTCTATTGTTTCTTTTTGAGAAAGAAGACTCGATGATCTACACTGTCATATCGGGACCGCCAATTTTTATCGGATTTTTCAATAGATCAGCATAAGCTTAAAGTAAATAGTTCTTCCGATCAGTGATGCTTTCGGTTTGCACGTTCAATTCTTTGAGATAAAATTTAGTCGTTGCACATTAGTTAACCCGGCAATAAATAAACCAAATATCTTTTTCAAGTGTTAAATCTCTCCCTTCTAACCGTGTATCTTTTCTCAATATATATTTTGAAGACATGATCGTTTAACGCAGAAGCGACGAATACAGTTTGCGCTATAGTTTCATTTCATTTCATCGTGCGTCTTTTTAAAATATCTTACAGGGTACAATATTTTTCTTTCTTGCAAAACTTTCACTGCTTTTTCAGGACCGTTAACATCTCGAACGAACGAAACAAAAGTGTATACAGCTATTCTATTCAGCGATATAATAACATACAAATCACAAATAGTCAGAAGAAATAAATACGAACATCGTGACCCATTCAAACACGGGTCTTCCAAATGTACCCGTTGAGAGACGTCCGATATAAGCATTATTGCTTATAACTATAAATATAATCTAACCAAATTTAACCTACGCTTGCTTCACTTTCTAGTGGTAAAAGTTTTAAAACTGTTCAAAAATGAAAATTACGTAAGCGTACTTTAAAAAAAAAAAAAAAAAAAAATATCAATTTCCGACAAAAAACCAATTTCAAAGATACGATTAAAAAGTCCCATCTAAAGGCTTTGGTGAAAAAGATGGTGTAAATATCGTTTAAGTCACAACAATAACCTACTTATCGACAGAATTATATGTCGACTTTAGCCTTTTTATACCTAAAATTAATCGATCGACTACCCCGTAATCTGTGTCATTAGAATTCCAAATTTTAATAGCGTTAATTTTCCTAACTTATATTTACCTGTTAGCAAGTATTTTATTTTTAAACCCGATATACACTCGAACAAACACACCGTACATTCTTATTTACATTATTTATAATTGTAGCTCTACAAATAGTTGACCTAGTTCAATAGAATATTTAAAAACAGTACCGCTTAAATAATAATGAACAAAATTGACTGCACCGATGAAAATCAATAAAACGGTGCAGTTTTACAAACTGCAGTAAATAGTTAAGACGATTCTGTTTTACGATTACAAAAAATATAACAGAATAAAAAAATTTAATTCTACAACCACAACTAACAACTAAAATTAGAATTTTCCAGGAAGCTCTGCTAGATTTTTTGCAGGAAATTATCTGTTGTAACAAATAATTTCTTTTTATATACAATAGTTAATTTCCTTCAAGAATGCAAAAAAATAATCGGTCTTTCTCTCTTAAAAGTAAAAGAATACGGTACACCCTCCAAACATATCACGCACATATACCTCATTTTATACAACCAATATACAGACTGGAATCCCAAACGGCCCGGTTTTTATTTAAAAGCGACACTGAGAAAGAGTTATTTTAGTCACATAAATTCAAACCCCGAGCCTTTTACAGTAGCACATGTTTATACGCCAAATTCTTCAGCAGAAGATAAAAAGACAAAGAAGATGCGTGAAGAAATAGATGATCTAATCAAATATGTAAAAGAAGATGATAAATAATAACGACAGAATGGAATGCTATAGTAAGAAAGAGATGAGAAGAGGAAGAAGTCGAAGATAACAGGCTAGATAAAAGTAATGAAAAAGGAATTATACTTATAGAATACTACATTAATTATAAACTAGCGATTGCAAAAACCTTATTAAAAAGTAATAAAATAAGCAACTCGCAGATCAGACCAAGAGAAATCACAAAATATCAGATAGATTTTATAATGATTAAGCAGATTTCTGAAATAAAATACCGACTGAGAACTACAAACATCGAGGAAAAGTCATCAGTTCTAATCTTAAACAAGTAATGATGAAATGGAGGCTGAAGTTTAAAAAATTAAAACAGTCGGAAAACAAACAAACTATAAGACATTTTAACATTGATTTAAATGAAACGTAGGTTCACATCTAGAACAGTTGGTGAAGAGTCGGTGGAGAACTACCGGTTAAAATTAAAAAAGGAAATAATTAAGGTAAAAAAGAAAACGATCAGTAGAAAAGTAAGTGAGCAGAAAACCGTAGGTAACGATTAAAATACTAAAATAATATACAGGTGAACACAAAAGAAAATAAAGGCTGAAAATTGTATTACGATATAAGAAATTAAATTAATAGGAAACTTAAGGTAGCGAATGAAGATCCGTAGAAAGAAAGATGAATCGAGTCGGGAAAATTGTGAATACTGGAAAAGTCGATGAAGCGTCATACTAGATCTGCTCAGAAAATAACCGAATTACATTTTTTTTTTAATTGTTTTTTTAATTTTACCGATTATTGATCCTGGTTGCCTTAAAAGTACTCCCTTCCCCTATACAACACTTTTCCAAGCGGTGTTTCCAAACCCCCAAGCAGTCCTAAATAGCATCATTTGAGATGGCCTTTAAGCTCTGTGATGAATTTGCATTAATGCATTAATATAGTCTCAAAACGGCATACTTTCATCACTGAATTTAATTTCGGAAATGAGAAAGAATCGCAAGAAGCCAGGTCTGGCAAGTAGGGAGGCTGAGGGAGAACAGTCATCTGATTTTTGGTAAAAAACTGACGAAGCTGAATGTACAGACGCATCGTCGTAGAGAAGAAACCGTGAGTTTTTCGCCGCAACTCCGGTTTCTTTTTAGGCTCCGGCTTTTTACAACGTAACCGTTGTAAAAATCCTTGATAGTACGCACGGTTTAATGTTCCACCTTGAGGCAAGAATTCAAAATGCACAATTCCATTAAAATCGAAAAAACAGAGAGCAGCGCTTTGACATTGAATCGAGACCGACGTACTTTCTTGGGTCGTTGAGATCCTTTGCCGATCCACTATGATGATTGAACTATATTCTCGATGTCGTAGCCGTAAACCCCGCTTTCGTCTCCATTATGATCCTTTGCACGAACGTTTCATCGTCATCGGCTTGTTCAAGAAGTTGCCGACAAACGTTCAATCGATGTTCTTTCTACAGTTCGGTCATCAAACGAGGAACAAACTTTGCAACGACTCCTATACATGTTCAAATTTTCAATCAAAATGTCATGGCATGATCCGATGGGGATGCTAACCTTTTCTGCAATTTTTCTGTGAGTCGATCGGCGATTTGCGTGTATGAGATCGTTGATTTTCTGAACGCGGATGTCATCAGTTTCAGAAGTCGAAGGCCTTCCTGGTCAAGAGTCATCTTCAATCGACTGATGACCACTTTTAAATCGTGAAAACCATCTTTAACACTGCGTACGACCCAGAGCATCATCTCCGTAAGCTTGTTTTAAAATTTGAAACGTTCCTGTGGAAGTTTTTCCCGGTTTCACGCAAAATTATACGTTGAATCGTTGTTGCTGAAAATCGCACATTACATAAATTTCTACTAGCGCTTAATCACGTTGCACTCAGATAACAATAACACCAAAGTAAACGAGATATCAACAATCCAACAATATTTGGTTACAAAGGAGGTTATGCGGAACACAATGCTACCAAATGTAGGTCACTAAATATCTCCGTTGGCGCGTAATTAAAAATGTTCGGTTATTTTCTGAAAACACCTCGTACAGAAAAATAAGAAAAAACTTAGGGAAATAAAAATAAAATACGAAGTGTGTGAGAAAAGTTATGAGATTGGTAACACTGCGAGCGATTTCGCAACGCTGTGTCTACCGGTCTGTTGTAGACCGATTTGTTCATCCCTTCCACATGTTCAGTACGAGTTTCAACTCCGTTCAGCCAACACATTCTTTTTGACAGCGCCATCAGTGAAGTTGTGGTTTTGTTGTGTTACGAAAATGGAGCATCGGAATTTAGATCAAAGTTGTGCGATCAAGTTTTGTGTTAAACTCGGGGAATCCGCAAGTGTGACCTTTGAAAAGCGGTAACAGGCCTATGGGGAACGCTGCTTATCAAGAGCATAAGTTTCCCCTGGCACAAATCATTTTTGGAAGGCCGAGAACACGTTGAATATCAACCTCGCTCAGGGAGACCTTCGACTTCAAAATTTGACGAAAACGGTGAGCGTGTGGGGGTTCTTGTGAGATCAGACCGTCGTTTAACAATAAGGATGAGTGAACAGTTAAATTTAAACATTTCACCGTACATCGAATTTTGACAGACGATTTGGACATACGAAAGGTTTGTGACAATTTCATGACAATGCCCCGTGTCACAGGGCCATTTCCATCACGGAATGTTTTACCTCAAAACCCGTTCCTACGGTTCCTCAACCCCCCTATTCAACTGATTTGAGTCCTTGTGACTTTTTCCTTTTCCTGAAATTGAAACGCGTCTTAAAAGGACGTCATTTTGGAACTCTGGAGAATATTCAAAAGACTGTGACCGACCAGTTAAAAGCCCTACCAGTTGAAGCCTTCCAGCGCTGCTACCAGGAATGGGAACAACGACTCCGCCGGTGTATAGCTGTATAAGGGAAGTACTTTGAAGGGGATAATGTTGTTGTTTGAAAAAAATAGAAACTTTGGTAAGTAAAAAGTCAGTCTCATTACTTTTCTCACACACCTCGTATATCAGTATCAGAGATGTAAATGGAAAAATCTTTGTCACAAAGAGAAAATAGAGCTAACAGGAAGAAGGAAAAACTAGAACGACCGAAAAGAGTAAAACAATTCAGATTTAAACACGGTAGAGTTATTTATAATTTGTAGAAAAATTAGGTGGCAAATATAAGAGTAAAAGATGAAAAAACCAACCTCTGACTCAGAATGGAAGGAGTTGAAGATGTATTCTATCGCTATCGGTTTTCAACTTGTGTATAGAAGAAGCGATACAGGAATTGAAAAATGCATTTGAGAGCGGAGTAACTGTTGAAAGAGAAAAACAAAACGTTCAACAATGTCGAATTCTTTGGCAAATACTGAACACCAGTTAGGTGAAATACAGAATGGCACGGAGAGAACTCAGTCTGAAATTAAATAAGAGTAAAACAAAGGTGTCAAAAACAAATGCGACAGAAAGAAGGATGATAAAAAATTAAATATTTAGCTAAGAGAACACAATATCTCAAGAGAAAGAATTTTTCGTTTATTCGATAAATAAAAAACATGACAGAATTATTCATAAATAAAACTTTAAACAAATCTGTTTATTTTTATTTAATCCGTAAAATTACTAACAATCATACCTTAAAATTAACGTTATATAAAAAAGTAAACGTATAAAAATAGTTAATGAATTTTGTACATTTCATATAAACATCAAAAATGTATAAATAAACAAAAAAATTATACAAAAATATAAATTAATCAGCAAAACAACAAAACAATAAGTACCTCAAAGAGAAAAACCCAGAGCCGAGTTACCATTATTACCCTATATACAAAGCGTCCCACGAAGAAACTTTCAAAACATGTACTACTGATAATAATGAAAAAATTTCATATAAACCGAGGTCTGGAAACGCTCTGTTTTCGAATTACAGCTAGCGAAAGATTTTGCCCGGATTTCAGCTCTTCTAATATAATGAAGCCCTACAATAATTTTTGGGACCAAAATTAAGCAGTAAAATTGGTAGTTTCTTACGTAATTTAAACTAGGAAATAATATAAAACAGGTCCCAGAACTGTAACTTGAGTAGTTTTTTTATATCCGATGTAAAACATAAAATTCGTTTTTTTAGGTTTGTAGTACAATAGCTATGTTAAATGACTAATAAATCCGGAAGATTTAGTAACAAAACTTGTAGAAAATTTAATTTTGAGAAAATTAATGTGAATCCAATCGATAAAAAGTAAATAAAAACTTTTAAAAACCGGTTTTTTATTGAAGAAAAACAAATGAAAAGTAGATAGAAAATTGTATTATTCTTTCTATAACTAATAAACATTCTTTTTAAAACCAAAAACGCTAATTACATTTTTTTTTAATAAAAAAATATCAAATCATCTATTAAAGTTATTTTACATTAAAAAATTCCTTTCTAATTAAGATAAAAAAAAGAATTATTGAAATGAATATGCTTGGTGAAACCAAAGCTGAAATGTACATTAAAAAATACATATTGAAAACTGCCTTCTTTTTAAAGTGAATTAGTAGTCATTTTTTTGCAACGACTTAGACAGGATTAATTATTATTCTTAGTATTCATTGCCAAAATGATGGTTGAAAAGCTTGAAATTTGATGAAGGTAAAAAAAATATGATCATATAATTTTAACGATTTCTTTTTTTGGGAGGGGAGCGGAAAACGCTTTCGAGTTATCATCGCCCAATTCAGAAACTAATAAAAGTCCCTTCTCGCATATTAAATTATTAATGAGTTTAGTAAAAAAAATTTCTAATTCTTGCTTATTATATCGAACGCTTAAACACTTATTAATGTTTATTATCTATTGTCTATTACATATATTTAACATTTAAGAGGTTTTGATGATAGAAATGTAGTGTCTTAGGTTTTTTGGTGTCAGTATTGTTTTGTTAAAAACAGGTTTATTTATATTACAGAAATTTTTGTTTTTTGAGCGGAAGAAACGATATCTGCGAGACTCTTAGCTTACCGTTTATAATTTCATTGTAATTTTTTATGGATATCACTGTGTTTTGTTAAATTATTTATTCTTTTAATTTTTTTAATGAATTACTGATAGTTATCTTATGGATTTATTATTAAAATTAATTACTTTAGAACAAACAAATTGAATTTCACGGCTAATTTTTTTTTTTTGTTAGTTACCATATTTTTCCTTTTTTAATAAAACCAGTATAATGAACTTTACGAATCGAAAATCCGTGATGTAATTTTGCACGTATTACTTTGTAAATTAACCCTCGATTTTTATCGTTAAATTCGATTTTACCAATCGAATTTATCTCTGTTTTATTTATTCCATTTTTAATAAGACTAGTATAATCTTAAATAATACTTTTATTGTATAACACTTTTATTTTTTACTTTATGAAGTGATGGGAATTAAAAAAATTGTTTCATCTTCAGTACTTTCATCTACATAACAGTATTTACTATTAAAATAAGCTGTAGTATATTTTCTTTTAAATTTTATTATTTCAAGCGCATTATCAAGTTTTTGTACGCTACCTAGTAGTATCAAGTACTGCTATCTAGCGGCGAGATTCGTAAAGGTACATTAAAAAATGAATAAATGACATATTCGAGTCCCGCCGTTCATCAAATGGAAAAAAAAGTTGTCTAACAAAATTCGACGTATTTTTTGAAAGTATTCTTTGTTACTCTCATCCTGAACTGAGATATAATGTTTTGACGCTTTTTTCCATTTTCATTTCACCGTTAGGTTAGGTCACGTTTAGAACTGTAAACGTAGTTCATCGACTTCGTCGCCTCTTACCGACCGAGTTCTATCGAACTCGGTGATAAAATATGTAACATAATCGACAAAATAAAATCTAATATAATCTAACGAATATTGATTCTTCTTAGAAGTAACAATTCCCGGTCTAGAACATTCTTGCCGTTTCCTAGGACGCGCCGTTTGTCCCCCGACAATTTAAATTTACGACGTAAGGCAGTGTAACAAGTCCACTCCAGGATGTGGTGCACAGTCAAACGGCAGTCGAATCGTGCGCATAGTGGTGCGTTTTCTGCCGACATCAGGTATCCGTGAGTAGCTCTGGTATGTCCTAATCCCAATCGACACAGGACCACTTCCTCTGGGCGAATTTTTCTACATAGAGTCCCACGATAACACTATATAATTGATGTGTCGGAGTTTATTAACCGCTGTAGCAATCCAGTCACCTTGCCGCCTTCTTCGAATAGTATTTTTAATTGAATTAATAAAATCGGTAGTTTTAACTCGAGCGGTGAATGACGGTCGGCTACATGCGTTTTTAGCAGCGGAATCCGCACGTTCGTTACCCAAGATTACCACACGGCTAGGAATCCAGCAGAAATTCATCTGTGTGTTGTGACGATTTAATTCAGCGATCGGACGATGTATTTCGGTAACAATTTTAATGAAATGTTGATCGATCTATTTGTATGATTATCCGAAGTATCCTGGATATTTCTAGTGCACATTTACGCATACGAGATACACAGAGATGGCAACGCCACTAGTTTTTCTACAACGAGTGTAATAGAGCGATACGGAGGTATAATAGTCGAAGAGCCGTTAGCGTTAAAATATAAGTGATCCGGCCGAGCCTCGGAACTATCAACCTTCCGTAGGAGAGAACAAGTGCTCAATACATTAAAAAAAAAAAGAAGCGAACGAATGGCGCTCAACGCCGTTCGGAAAAGACATGCGTTAGGAACATTTTACATTATTAAATGGTAGCCGTACAAAGTTTCTCTTTTTATTACAAATTTTCATCGTCAAGGTAATATATCGTGAGCATTATTTTCAAAATCACACCTTCCTAACTTCATCGGAATCAAATTATTGTTTTCATAAAGCCGACATACGCATCGGTAACTGCAACCGCGATTCAGCGAACCTAAAATTAAATTTTCTACAACTTCACTGGTAATGAAATTTTTATCATTTTTCTTATCACCGTTACGTGATAATCTTTTAAACGATCGTTCATCGCGTACAATCGATGCGAACAATTTATCACGATTTCTATTACCGCTAATAGGTTATCAGATTGCACACAATTATATATAAAATAGATATACTTCTTTAAAACACGAGTTTGAATTATTGAGATGCTCATTAGAAAGTGTTTAAGAGTAGATTTGCTAGAAGCAAATTTAATCTCGCTTTATATTTCATGAAAAATTTGTATTACGTTTGATTTGTTATTTATTATCGGCTGAATTGTATGTTTACTCGGTAGATGAAATGTACATTTTTTTTTTTTTATTTACAGATTCTAGATTATCAATGAATCGTTCGTAACGTAACAAAGTACATTACTTTCAGTAGTCAGTAATATACAAAAAAAATACAGTAAAAATAAATAATAATAAAACATCTCAACGTAGCTGCGAAAAGAACGACTAAACCATTTAAGCCGATTTTATTTTTGAGATATTAGTTCAATAATTACTCATAGTAGTGTGGTAAAATCGTGTGGAGTATAATCGACGAGCCGATTAATTTTACTTGATACTAAAAAAATATACTCCTCCCGTTATCTGTTGTCAACTTTGTAAACTATCTTCACAATCGTAATGATGTAACTAATTGCAGTATTAAACACATGATACGATGATTTTAATTTTGACCACAGGTAATAATCTGTAAACAAATACTTAAAAAAATAATTAAAAAATAAAACCCGACTTATAATATAACTGCATTAAAAACTAAAATATATATATATATATATATATATTTAAAAGCAGAGTTTTGAAGTTATTTTTATTATTATTGTTCATTTTGCATTCATATTTTCTGATTTAACAAATTAATTTTCATGGGAAATGTTTTTATCCATCATAATTCAAAATAGAAATTATATAAAACTTAATTTTTTTAATGATAAAATGAACCAGATTTATTTAATATAAAGATTTAAAGTTTTATAACACATGCTATCGTTTGCAATTTTATTGAGTAAGACATGTAATTATTATGCAGCTTGAAAAACATGTTAAATTTTAATTGTGTCAGTTCATTTAGTGTATTATTTTTGTTGTGATTATGTTTTTTTAGAATATTCAAGTATGTTACGATATCCTTTTTCGTGTATTATTTTCTTTTTTAAATTACTACAGGCTAACCATGCAATTATGTAGCTGCAGATGCCAACAGTGTTGGCAGAGAGTGAAGTGCATTATGAATGAAATGTTGAGAAGAATAAATCAAACATGTGAGGAGTATGAGATGAAGATAAATAAAAGATAAAAAGCATGATAATTAGTAAATCAACCAAAAGGGCAACAATTAGGACTAGAGGAAATAAAGGTGAGCAAGTGGCATCCTTCAAGTACCTGGGGTCCATCATTAAGGAAGATATGAAGTGTGATCAGGAAGTTAAAGTACGAATAGCTAGGCAAAGGAAGCAATCAGCAAAATGCGGAGAGTGCAATGTAGCAAACTAGATCTGCTACTAAGGAAAAAACTTGCAAAATGTTTTGTATGAAGCGTGGCTCTTTATGGGGCAGAGACAGGGACTATTAAAAAATGGAGAAGAGGAAAGATTGAAGACCTTTGTAATGTGGGTTTGGAGGAGGACGGAAAAGATGAGCTGGACAGAGAGAGTTTGGAATTAGCAGGTGCTTCGTAGAGTGGGAGAAGAGAAGGCGATTATTGAAATAAGAAGAAGAAAATGCAGTTGGTTGGTACATTGGCTGAGACGTGATTGCCTGTTGCTGACGGCATTGGAAGGATTTGTAACAGGAAGGAAAGCAAGAGGTCAGAGACAAATGATGATGGTAGACAATATAAAAAGGGAAGAAAGTTACTATAAAATGAAACGGATGGCACAGAATCAAGCAGAATGGAGGGTGGCCATGTGGAAACCTGCCTTTGGACAAAACACTTATTATTATTATTATTATTATTATTATTGTTATTATTATTATTATTATTATTATTATTATTATTATTATTGTTATTATTATTAGATGAAATATGAATTTTTATAGCATGTGAAAAATACGAAGTCTGACTGGAATTCAAACCCAGATTCTACCAAATTAAACAGGAAAATGCTATCTTACTACCATGAAGGTTGACAGTAAATATATAATACATCAAACATTGTTAATTTCAACGGTTTGGTGATTCATATCGTTGAGCTAGTTAACAAAACTCGATTGGTTAAGTATGTTGCTATGGATTACTTTTTTAAGCTCATTGTAACTTTAAGGCTGTATCCTGTTTAAACCGATATAAAATATTTTGAATTGATAGTAACTCATTTTGCAAAATCTACAGGACGGTGTATTTATGATTTGTGTATAACGGTTTTTTTACTTTACATTATACTGTCTAACTGAACAGACAACAATATATAAGAAAATGTATATTAATTGGATCAAATTTCGCATGTAAAGGTTTATTTGCAGATCTTGGCATTTTATGATCCCTCACCGACCAAAAAACAATTTTAGTATCGAAAGATTCCAAAAGGAAAAATGTTGGTTTGTTTTTTTTGTTTCATCTTTCCCGAATAAATGGTCTAATTTGGATGAAATTTGTCACAATGATTTCTGTGCAATGGAAAATGATGCAGTTAAAGTATAATTACAATTGGTCAAGGAGAGAGCAATATAGGGCAAAAAAAAACAGTTTTATTTTTTGTTGCCACTAGACTCAGTCGCACTGAGCTAGTAATTAAATGATTTCATTACATTAGTACTATCCGAGATGTGCCTAACGGGCAAGTCTTGTCTGCCCTCACCCAAAACGGGTAGGGGCCAACTTTGCCTGAATTGATTTAAGCATTTACTCATAATCATAAACACACCCAGAGCAGCTACTCAAACCACTAATCAAATGGTTGCATGCTCGCATCTCCTTCATACAACTTTGATCTAAATAAACTCAAACTTAATAACTTTTTCTCTACATTAAATTATACCCTCATGAGTGCAAACAACTTTACCCTGAATGATACCCAAATAACTAACTAGTACAAAAAAATCAACCCCAAAACTGATTACACCTCTGAGATTCAACTCTGATGACAAACTCAGGACTTTTACTACAATCTTAGATGTTACTGAGGTAATGTATTTAGGCAATTTCGTTCAGGGAGGAGAGATAATAAGCCTAATTTTTCTTCTTTTTTCTATTAGTTATCATTTTGCTTGATTAATCAATTTTATGAAATTTTGTACGATGAGTTTTGATTATGGTTCATTGATTATATTTTATTTTGATGCAATTGGTCAAGCAAGTGGAGAAATACAATCTCTGTGGTTCCCATATTTCAAAATTTTACACAAGTAGAATAATTTTTTCACATTATTCAATATTTTTTATGAGGCTTATACTCTTTTATTGGCAAACAATAAAGTTCAGTATATGTTAATGATAGCACTATTTATAATAAACAAACAGAATTATTTGTACTGACATGTAACAATGGATAAAGTTATTAAAGCTCGGGGCTTATTATGAGTAATAATATCCCTCCAAAATAGCCAAGGGCAAAGCCAAACAATTTTCCAAAAGAGTGATGCAACTCTTTGTTGGCTGTTTTTGTTTTTTTGTTCTGATGGTTGCATCCTTCATTTTACATTCTATTGTATAAATCATTTTCCAGAGTCTTAACTATCTTTTATGTTATCTTTGATTTTATGTTTATTTAATTTGTGGCAAAATGTTCAATAAATGTCTGATACGCGTATATTCATAATACTAGTTATTATAGTGTTGAATTCTTTTATGTGATCTTTTTTTAATGACATGGGTCAAACCAACATATGTTAACCCCCACATGTAATAAACTTGAAATTCTACATAAACTCAGAAAAGGATTACATCTTAGATCAGACAAACACTATAATATATATGAATGTACAGAAATAGTATTCTACATAAATTTTAGATAAAAGTAGCTATCAGAGACTCAAAAATTTAACTGAAAATAAAAGAGAATGGAAACAGACATGGTTCCTAATGACTTAACTTGGGACATATAACTATTTGATTTTTTTTTTTTTGTGTTCAGTCATTTGACTGGTTTGATGCAGCTATCCACATTGTTATATGAAAATGCAGAGAGCCACATTTTCTTGGAAAAAAAGCAGCTGTAGTTTTCCATTGCTTTCAGCTGCGCAGTACTCAGAGGACTGAGTGATGTTGATATGGCCGTTTAAGTCATTGTGACTCACGCCCCTAACAACTACTGAAAGAGCTGCTGCCCTCTTTCAGGAATCATTCCTTAGTCTGGCTCTCAACAGATACCTCTCCGATATGGTTGCACCTTCGGTCCAGCTACTCTGTATCCCCCTGAGCACTCAAGCCCCCTCACCAACGGCAAGGTCTCATGATTCATAGAGGAGTTAAATAAATATTTAACTATTTCATAAAAAATCAATATCCTAGTTTTTCATTTATAATTTTTCTATTCTTCAGCAAACAAAAAGGTATAAGTGTAATAGTATTATATTCCGTAGTAGTTTGCAGTAGTTATATAATTAGTAGTAGTTTGTAAATTTTAATGGAGAATTTTTAAAAAGTCAGGTATATCAAGATGCCCAAAAAGAAGTGAATTCCTGGGTGTTTTATTAAATGACAAATTCTCTTTGGATGATAAATCGATTAGTTTGACAAAATCAAACTACATTATTTTGGTGTGAAGCTTGTCATCATTATTAAACAATTTTTTTTTTTGGTTACGTTTTTTTTTAGCTTATTTCTGAAATATATCATCTCTTGCGGCCCCCTCAAGAAATCCAAATGAGTTTTCAAGGTAGAAAAGTGGTTTATCAGATCACTGTTCGGCCGCCATAAGTATGAATCAAATAAAAGTTTTATAAAATTGAAAATATTAACTTATCCTTGTGTTTATATTTATGAATTTGCAAACTTTGCTAAAAAGAATAACCACGTATTTTTTTAAAAAATAACAATGTCCACTTCTATTAAATAGTACAACAGAACTGTTTTTGTACAATATAATATTTATTGCTTATGAGAAAAGCCTCATACTGCCTTTACCTTTTTTAATAAAATACTGAATCGTTATAAAAAAATTTCCCACTACTTTATTTAAATACAACTAAAATATTTTCTTTTACAGAAAACAATATCAATGAATTTTCAAATAGTACTAATTAAAAATTGTTTTAAATCCTGAATTTCCTGTGTCTTCGCTTAACATTACCACAAATATGCGCTCAAATAATTTTCATTAACACCTTCTGAATTATAAATTATTTTTTATGTTTAGTAACTTTGTGTACTAATATTATTTCATGCGTTTATATTTTAAATAGTTAATATGGACTTAATGACATCTAATTTTTATTTTATGATTAATTGTATATTTTGTAATCAAAGATTTGTCAATTTTCCTTGATCCATCAAGGCAACTGCTGGGAAAGTTCCCTTTTTTATACAGGAAGTAGCATATTTATCCATTTCTTAAATGATCTGTATAATGTTTGTATTATTATGTACCGATCATAATATTTATTTTGCAATAAACTTAAATAGTTTTCTCATGTGACAATCAAATGGACACTCGTAAAAATCAACAAATTATATTTTATACTGTTTCTATCAAAAATCAAAGACTGCTTCTGGAAAATTTCAATCAAGTAAATTACTATATGCAAAAATTACTTATATGTAAATTACTATATCTTTTATCGGTTTATTTAAATTTATGTAAGCTTACTAAATCATCATTTGTCTTCTTACAGAGATAAATAGATTTTTTTTTCTTGACAAGGGCATAAAACTGAAAGCATGTATTTGAGAATTTGTTATTTACGACATTACAAATTGTACTGTGGTTATTTTTTGCAGGTTATATTTGTTAATTGATACTTATCTAATAAATACTTTATCATAAGAAAAAGAAACTAATGGAATATAAATATTAATGACTTGAGTACTGTCAACCTTAAATCAATTTATCTGGTAAATAATAATAATCTAATAATAATAATAAATAGTAATAATCTGGTAAATAATAAATTTATCTTGTTCCACATTTCAGCTTATGTTGTAAACTAAATTTCCAGATAAAATATTTTACAAATTTTGAAAAAAAGAAAAAGATGTAGAATGCTTTTTTTTAATATAAAGGGATTTACATTTTAATAATAATTTCATAGAAAATACAAATTATTTTCAAAATGGTAGTGTAATGCATTATATTAGTCATGATGTCATGTAATGTGGGTTACACATTATTACAGTTAGTACCCATATTTTTGAATACATATCTATACTTAAAGAATAGTATAAATTTGTTTTCTGTCATCAAGCTTCATGATGTCATTTCAGTAATGAGTAGTAAAACTAGACAATTGTTGTACATAAAACTGTTTTTATGTCTTTTGCCTTTCAAGCTCAGGATTAGCAAGGGAAAATCAAGGAAGATATAAATATAAATTCTTCAGTACATATTCTTAAAATTTCATAATTATATCTTTAGTAAACTATTGCTCCTGTTCCATGTGTTAAAAATACCCACAGGAATATGAGAATCAATGTTTATCCTTTTAGGGATAAAACAAAATTTTTTTGGTTATTATTTTATATATTCTCAATCAAATTTTTGATTCTATTAAAAATGAATTGCAAAATATAAGGAGACAATAAAATTCAGTCTTAATCGAGCTTCACCTTTTTGGGGATGGTTATGAGGTAAAAACTTTTAATTATTTTTCATAGAATGTTAAATTCTTTTATCACAAAGTAAAAAAATTTAACAAAGTTCAGGAAATAATATTTTAATCCTGTTTATATCTCTTAGCAATGGATAGTTTTAATGTAAATTTCCAAATTTATATTAAATATTATTTCCTTTTAACATCGCTTAGGGGCTAGTAAAGAAAAATCCTTTTTATCAAAAGCTTACTATACAAGAATATTCTGACCAGGTTTCAAGTTTACAACACTTCCATTTCGGCAAACTTTTCACTTTCACTACTCCGTCTTTATTTAATCCCTTAGGTGAAGTTAGCAGTAATAAAAATAATATCTATTTATTTTTTGTAAAGACTTTGTTAAGAATTAACGTGCCAATGGCAGTATCCTAAATATTCAGAATATTTGAAAATTATTTGTATATTATTATTTATTTATTATATCATTATACTATTACATCATATATTATAATCAATATATAAATAGTGTATATATTTAAATATATAAATAATACATAATCAAACAAATTAGTAAAACTGATGGATCAAATTAATGTCTAAAACTGCTGAAAAAAGAACATTAAATAAATAAAGATTCTAAACACTTTAACAAACCAAGTATAGATATAAAAATTTGCATACTTAAAGTATTTTTGCAACATAAATCTAGATAATTTAGACATATTTTAATTAATGTTTTCAGATAGATAAAAAAAAAAATTTAATTCCTCAAGCAGGTTATGGAATATTAAGGTAAAAATATGCCAAATTTCATTACTATATTTATAAAAAGTATATATATTATATTTTTTTTTTTTCAAAATAATATAATAATAGAAATTCAAAGTTTGGTAGCCTAAATTTTAGCTTATTTCATGTTTTTTTTTTGTTTTTTTTTTTTTTTATCTAACAGTAAATGTATAAACTTAATATAGGTTTTAAAAACAATCCATAGGTTTATGAAACAGAACTGTTTGCAATAGTTTCATTATTCTATAACTACTAATATTAATATTACAAATACTACTATTTACTAATTAGCCAACAAGAGACAATGCTAATCTTTATAATACTTTAATTAAATAGTTTTTTAAATACGGTCTTATCTGCCATACCTCAAACAGAAAAAATTACCTTTTCCAGCTATGACATGGTCTCTGTACAGTAGATATTGTTGTAATTCATTTATTTTTAAATAAAAAAAATAGCTATTTATTTAAATAAAACATTTAAATAAAACATACTATTATACCTTTTAATAAATAATCCAACAGGTGTTGCAAAATGAGAATCGGTAAAACGATTGAACATGGCATAAAATTTGTGTTCTCAAATGCATAACTCCTTGCTAGTTTCAGTTAATCACGTGAAAATTTAAAATAAATTATCATTGACATTAAGTAACAAAAACAAAATAAAAATTAACCTAATAACCTTAAACTAATATAACCACTGATTTAGTGTAAGAAACAAACTTTAAATAAATAAAGAAGTAATAATTTTGAAGCACAACAAAACAAACCACACGATAAACGAATTATATATTTTTTTCATACGTCGAAATACGAAGCGACGAAAGAAAACATTACGTTTCTCTCTATCTGGTGGTAGGTTGCTGTACCTACGCTAGAACAAATCGACACTGTACAGATTGCAAACTTTAAAATGTATCGTCCACCGTAGAGCGAGGCAAAATATTTTTATATTTGAAAAAACATTCCAGATATATGTGAATTAATTATACTCAGAAAAAATTATTGACAGTAGAATTAAGGTTTAAATTATCCACATACCATTACTTTAATTCATTTAAAACCTTTTACTTTAAAATAATTAAATTCAGAAGACAGATATTTTTCTTCCGTTACTAGAGTAGTATCTTAGTATTTTACGCTTCATCTTGTTAGTAGTCGAGTTTATGTAGATGCATGAGCCTTGCGAATGAACCACCACTCTATGCCTACCTTCCTTTTTTCCTGTTTAGCCTCCGGGAATTACCGTCAGGTATTAAGAGGATGATATGAATCAGTGTAAGTGAAGGGTAGTCTTGTACAGTCTCGGGTCGATCATTTCTGAGATGTGTGGTTAATTGAAACCCAACGACCAAAGAACACCGGTATCCACGATCTAGTATTAAAATCAGTATAAAAGTCGAGTTTTTATCTAGAGTAAGGAATAAGTTTTTAGGTGGACAGGTAAGATTTCTTATCTTTCGTTAACTTTTAGTCATAACTACAACTCATTTTGATCCTCAGTTAACTCTTATTTATGTGACATCAAAGTTTTTCACTATCGGTTTCGATCTTCATTATCTCTTAGCAATACCTATTTTAAAAATATCCGTTTATTCTAAACTATGAAGCTTCAACGCCTTAAAATGATTTATTCTTACGTGTACAGGTATCCCAAATCTTCCTTGATGACAGCTGATTGTATTAGCTGTCAGTTAATTTATTTTCAGTTTGTTGAAAACGTTCATCTTTATGAGCATTACAAACCTGATAACTTTATCAAGGAATAAGACTACGTTTTTTTACCTTCAAACATTCATTCTGAAAACAACCAGTAGGTGCGACAATGTCAGTAAAAATTATTCTAAACGATGGAGGGGATATATGTGACTTATTCACTTGCAGAGAATTGAAAAGTTACGTATACAATTGTGATAAGGAGAGTAAAACATGAACCATAAAATAAATCTTGCTGTCTTCTATTTATAAAATATGCTTGAAAGAGTCGTCGGAAGGTAAGATGTGCACGTAGCCTCAATTAATACAGCACAACTAGTTACGTATGTATGACGATATGGTAAACATACTTTTGTGATTTTGGGGTTAGGTTGTTCTTTCCGTTGAAGTCGATAGTTTTAAATTATATCATCAATGACTTGTAATTATTCGTATTCTTTTTTTTACAGAAATTCAGTTGTAAGAGATTTAAATTCGAATGATACATTTTATTCTTATCCAGATGACTGATTTGATTAATTTAAAAGTTAATTTATGGTCTTAACAAAACTGAGCAAGTAAAAAGAAAAGTAATCACCATTGTTATTATCATGTAACTATAAACCATTTATTTATCTGATTTGAAAGTTATAAGGATATGGATGAAAAAGAAAATATTTGTTTTGAAAGTATTAAGTTATAGGTTATGTAAGGTTAGATTTTTTAAAATTTAATACCTATATAGAATGAATTTTATAGAATTTTATTTTATAGAATGAATTTTTGCTATTTTAAGGTTATTGTATAGAATTTTTGACTATATGGAATAAATTTATATATTATTAAGCTATGAAATTGTAGTAGATTTACTTTCATTTAATGATTTATTAGAATGTTCCGGTCTGCTGCAAGAGTCGGACAGGAAAGTCGTCCAGATGATAAACTAGGTCCAAGTGGTAGTCCTCAAGTTGATAAATCATGTTCTTCAAGGAATGCTGGGGATATAGAGGTAGAATATGTTTTGTTAATTTTTTTACATTAACTTTTTAATGTAACATTTACAATTTTTTTTTTTTTTTAGAATGGTTGTCACTAAAAATTAATTTAGTAATGTATATAACTGTCTGTAATCTATGAAACAATTATTATATAACTTTGTATATAACTTGCAACCTTTTCTAAAAACAATTGTTTCTTATCCTTGAAAAAGAAATAACTGTATCCATCTATACCAAATGAATCATCAGGACCGTTTTTATGTAATTCAAGATGATAATTTGGCTTATTTTGTCTTGCCATTTTTAATAAATTACCGAATCATTTTAAAATGTCCTTGGAATTAGTTTAAATTAAAAAACTAAACTTTTCTGCTTTAAAAACAGTAATAATCTGTCTACGAATTTTTAAGAAGTATTAATCAAAAAAATGCTTGATAAAACCCTGATTTTTTATGTGTGTATAATTTTTAACAAATATTTTTGCCTTCTGAAGTGTTTATTTTGTAGTTGTTTATTTATATAGTATCATCTATCATCACATGGATTTTATTTCATATATTTATGTTTTTCAATTACTAATATAGATTTTTACAAATTTAATTTTTTATTTACTAAATAATATAAAATTCTTATTGCTACTGTGATCAAAGTTTTACTGTTTACTTCACCCATGTGGACAATTCCTTTTTTTTCATCCATGCAGTAGCAAATTTACCATTCCTGACATGAATTACATATTATTGCATCCTGTACAGAATAAAAGATTTCACCTTCATTGGGATATTTAAGCTCATAAATTTTATGTTTAATGAAATGGATAAATGTTTTATAAGAAAAAATCTAATAATTATTAAAATCATACTATTTCTATAAGTGTGATGATTGTTGAATGTTGTTCATAAGGAAAAATGGTTTAAATTTTTTTTTTAATAACATGATCATTAAATTCACATTAATAGGTTTAAGTTATGAAACTTAATTAATGATGTAATCTATATATTTTTATATAATTCGATGTATTTTAAATCAATTACATGGTACTTTTCAAGAAGATGCCCGCAGCTGATCTGTAATTAGACACTTTGGTTAGTTGTTAGATAGCGCCACTGAAAGGGGAAAATAGATAAATTAAAATTATAATCTAACCAAACTTTTCTACTACACTAACTTGTCAACTACGCTCGCTTTGCTTGCTAACCTTGACTAACAAGCGAAGTGAGCGTAAGGTTAAGTTTGGTTAGATTGTGTTTTTGTTGTGTTATGAAAATGGGGCAAAATTTAGAAGCAATGTTGTGCAATCAAGTTTTGTGTTAAACTTAAGGAATCCGCAAGTGTGAACTTGCAGATTGAAAAATTGAAACAGGCCTATGGGGAACATTGCTTATCAAGAGCACAAGTTTTCCGCTGCCACAAAATATTTTTGGAAGGCCAAGAACACGTTGAAGATCAACCTCGCTCAGGGAGACCTTCAACTTCACAATCTGACAAAAAACATTGAGCGTGTGAGGGTTCTTGTGAGATCAGACTGTCATTTAACAAATAAGAGTGAACAGTTTAAACACTTTCACCGTACATCAAATTTTGACGGACGATTTGGACATGTGAAAGGTTTGTGCAAAATTTGTGCCGAAAAACCTCACAACGGAACAGAAGGATAATCGAAGAAACGTGTGCTTTTATCTTGAGAGGATTGACAATGACCAAGAATTCTTCAATCGTGTGATCACAGGTGATGAATCCTGGATATTTGAGTACGATCCCGAAACAAAGCGACAAAGCGAAGAGTGGCACACTTAGTCTTCTCTGAGAGAGTCTGGCAAAAATTAAAAAAGAAGCAAAAAATGACATCTCAGTAAACTCAGTCCAGCCTTGACTCAAATGTTATAAGAAGAAAAAAGAAGAATCTCCAAGAAAAGATTCACTATCCTTCCTTCATCTTACAGTTATGTCAGGCAATTGCCTACAAATACCACATGCAGCTCCTTCTACAAAGGGAACACATTGCACCCTCAAAAAACTAGGGCACCGAAAGGAGGATCATGTCAGGTTAAGGATGCAAATATGTTGCTAATCTCCCAAGTAAGATAGTTCAAATCCCAGTCTACAAAGGACTGGAATACATCCCTAAATAAAAAAAAAAAAATAATAGTGACTGAAAAGCAACTGAAAGTGACTGATAAGCAGGCTCTGTAATAAATAGGGAAATAAAATATTTCCAGATACTCTTGCATGTTCTGACAAGATTTATTTCTTCATCATTTTAAATTTATGTATGTGATTTTTGATAAAACATTGTTTAACATACGTTGGTAAGGGATTTTTTGATTGTTAAGAATTCATTGCTTTAATGAGGCAACTGAAAAAAGGAGAATCGCTCTTCAGCAAGTCAATTCTTTCACTTTTTAAATAGTCTGTAGATTCTACACTGTAACTGGATGTATTTTGTTATATTGATAGCACAAATCTCCATCTTCTAACTATTAAGAAATAGATGACAAGTGCATTTAGAAAATAAAAAGTAGATTATTTCAAAATGAATCTCTATTACTATTATAATTAATTAACTTCTTGTAAAGTCATAACAATAAAAAAGACAATTAGTTGAAATAAAGTAAAATTATTAAAGTAAGTATAATAGTTACTTTATAGTTTATAAAGTAAGTATTATTAAAGTATTATCAAAGTTATTTTTTTATATAGAAACTATGTTTTTTCCAATACCTTCTTTGAGATACTTTCTTTGAAAACAATTTAATGACAGAATTTTACCAACTTAATCAAGCCAAAATAACGTAGCTATATTATGCACTTTGAACCATAACTCCTTATCATATTTTCCCTTTCGATTATGAACATCTAACTTTGTAAACTGAAGGTATCCAATACAGTAAAAGATAAGTTTAGAATTATTCTGGGTTGATGTGAATGGAGTATTCCTCACTATGGTAAATCACACTTGGCAATATTGCTGCCATGTTCAGTGATAAATTTCTCTGTTCCCTTTGAACAGAACAATTTTTTTTTCTTTGTCACCTCACAGACCGATGAACTTTTAACAGATAAAAATTCCTAACAAATCTACCTTTTATCAAATATAATTTTCATCAAATTAAGATAATGATGAATTAACTTGTCTCGCGTTTTATATTATATAGATACAAATATTATAGATGTATGTAAAAGATTATGTATTTTTTAATAACAATCAAAAGAAGTCAAAGATACAGATTTTATTGGTGATAAGGTAATATAATGGGCCACTTTGTGTAAAAATTTAAACATGACTGCTCCAGTGATTTATTTTTTTTTTTATCAGTGATCAGTCAGTACTCATAACAGAAAAATAAAAAAAAAAACAGTTAACTTTATTCATTCTAACCATAATAATGTATCTTAAAAAAATGTAAAGTTTAATATCATCAAATCCAGCATAAGATTATCGAAAAGGTTATCAGAACAAATGTTTTGATAACCGATAGAATTTTATTTTTATAAAATCACTTGAGTACATATACTTTCTGCAGTGATAGTAGTTATAATATTTAGTTTCTAATTGAACCATTTAGAAGATCAGAAAACAAGTTAAAAACAGTTTTACTAACATTTTGATTAGAAATTAATGAAATCATTTTTAGAGAATTTTGAAATTTTAGAAAATTTCTCAATTTATATTTCCATCTATTTAATAAAATCAGACATTTAAAATTCAGCTGACAGCTTTCAAACTTTGATATATATATATATATGTCTTCTCATGCACACTGAGTTTTTAAACTCATTATTTTGACAAGCATAAAGTTAATTTTATTACAATCGTTCATCAGTTTTCAGATCAACATAAATGTACAGCCGGTCCAGCTTCATTTTGATTTTTAGTTTTAGTTTTCACATTTGTTATCTCCTTAGTTTTCTTATTTTTACAAGTGAAAATGATTATTTAATTTTCCTGTCTAAAGTACAGATATGTTGAAAAAGAGTGAAGTACAGTTTGTTAACGAAAAAATATACATTATATTCAATCCATCAGCTTTAAATTGTCATTTAGATAAGTTTGAATAAATAGTATAATGACAAAATAATGCTGTTGTATGATAACAATGGTGACTGTGTTGGTTGGGTGGTTTGTAAAACTGGAGGGGCAATACATATTTTCCAGTGATGCGGTGAAAGGGTTAAAAATTATATGATTACATGTATTTTTAACATTTATGTAAATTGAAGATTTCTTCAAAGTTGTGAAAAAATATTTTAAGTGCATCCTCGCAAACCTGACCGCCAGAGATAAACATAGGCCATTAGAATTTTCTTTTAACATATTTATTAATTATTTGTTTCTGGTCTATTTTTTATACTTCAATGGTTTTCCAACATTTCAAGCAAAATATTGTATAAGAGGGTTTTTTTATGAATATAACTAATTCCTTTCCCTGCTTTTATTACAGCATTTGATATATTTCTTAAAACTTTCCTAGATAAATCATCCTTTTATTATTGAAAACTACATGAAAATAAGTTTATTATTAGGGTTTTGGGTTCAGACAGAAAGGCATTTAATATTTCTTTTAATTTATTTATTCCAAACATAATTAGTTTTGTATTATGATGCTTAAAAAAAAATGTAGTTGTTTAAAAGTGATTGTTTTATAAAAAGAATTGATTACATGAAGTGTCAATAATTTATTCATATATTTTTATGCTACGTATTTTTACATTCCTTTGTAGGGAGTTCTATTTTTATATAAATAATTTTCTTTTTTTATAAATAAATGCTTGTTAGGAGTAAAATCAATGCGTTTCATTTATTATTTAAACATTTGAACTAAAGAAAGAATTGACTCAAGAGAAAAATAAAAAATATGTAATCCTTTGTTATTTTTGTAGAATACTTTTCTACAGCACATAGTTAAAGGTGAACTTGTAGCTGATGTGTGATTATTACGGTGGTTACTGTGATACTTATCAATCTAATAAAATCTATTATTAATAAATTAGTTTAACGATGAAATTTAAAATAAATTAATTTTTTCATAAGTTTTTAAATACTTTTATTTATTTTTTGGATCAGGAAATTATTATGTTTTTTATGAGACAAAGCATAACAGCCGTAATTCCAGAAAGAAGTAGTTGTTCAGCTACCGAATCGGTACTGTATAAATTTCTCAAACCTTTCTACTTTTAGTTGTTATTTTTTATATTCAAAGTTCTATTGCCTCAACATAGACAAAAAAGAAATAGTTTTGTAACCTGTTTCATAAAGTTTGAAAAATTATATTGGGTGAAACCTGGAAATTATAATCCTAGTAAAAATAACTACCTTTAATTAATTAAAACATTTTAAATAGATTTGTTACTGATTGGTAATTTGATTTGTATGGGTTTTTTCTTTGATATTATGTATATTTGAATGGATATAAAAAGTTTATGAAGCATTGTTTCCTGTCTGAAAGTGGAATTATATTAATTTGCTGATTTACACTAACTGTTCAAAAGTTCATTTTAAGTTATAGCATCCCTGATATACTTATAGTATATATAGCATCCCTGGTATAGGTTTCACTAGTCAGACTTGCTTTTTATAAAAGTAATGATGTTGATTATATTACCAATAGTTTTGTTTTTATCAATAAAGGTTAATTATTTTTTTTTTGTTTTTCATCGACAATTAAATTCTCTACAAATTTTGATAATAAAATTTACGCATTTATTAGTCAGTCATTTACAAAGTTATTGTACTGTAAACTTAAAAAAATGTGTTTTTCATCAGTGAATTTTTCATTGTTATATTGGATATCATGAAAATTAAAGGAAATATAATTCTGGGATCTGTTTTATTCGATTTTTCAGGTCAAAAAACATAAAAAATAATAAAGTTTATCCACATATAACTTTCTTAAAAATTTCAGTATGACCTCATTTCTCTTCTGGGGCAACTGAAATCAAATGAAATTTATCGCTAACCATAATTCAATAACAAAGCATTTTCAGGCATATATTTATATGAAATTTTTTCTTATTTCAAGCTCTAGAATCAGTAACCAAATTTTTTCCTTTCTTCCTGAATCGCCTTTTATAATGAAATGCAGGTGTGATTGGTCCACGTTAAATATTTAGGTAGGTGCATAAAGATACTAAACAAAAGAAATAAAAATCAAATTCAGAAGGTGTTAATAAAAATTATTTGAGCACATTGAATGGGATGCAGAAATTTCTAGTTTTTTTAAATTAGTATTATTTAAAAATGCATTAATACTGTTTTCTGTAAAGAAAATCTGTAATTATATTTGTAATAAATTGATGGGATGATTTTTTAATTGGTTTGATAATTTATTAAAAATGACAATGAAAGCATACTAACGCTCTTTCTCTCAAGCCAAAGTATCATGTTGAATTATGTGTTAGTTGAATTAATTAATTAATGAAAATTATAAAACTGTTATCTTGTAATAATAGCAGTACTATAATATTAATAATGTGATATTAAAGCATAATATTAGGAGCATTTAATGTAGTATTATATATTTATGTACACACATGCACATTTTTTTTTTTATAAACGACCCCAGCACTAATACTAAGGTTGTTAAACTTATTATAATTCAATTGAAAATTTACTTTAATTAGTACAATATACAAAATTGTGTGATTTTTTTTTTTTTTAAATGAAGGGTATTTACATCCTCCTCATGTTTACAATGTCATGTGCATCAGTTACAGAAGTTGATGGAAGTATTTACCAATGATGCCCTTCTATGTGTGTATGTATATATTTATATATATATATAAATAATTAATTTGTGAAAAACAAAAGTAATTTTCAACAATTAAACATTTTCACACATGCATAATAATTTTATTATTATTAATACTATTATGTAATTAAAATAAACAAATCTTTATTTATACCTGTTCAGTGGTAGAAAATAATTTCATTAAGTAAACAAAAATCTTAAATCAGAAATTGTACTGAAATCAGATAGTTCAGTCTAGCTACCTACCAAGTAAAAATAGAGATTGAATGTTAAGAATTTATAGATATCTTTCTCATACAACAATATGAGTCATTTGAAAACTGGATGAAGGTCATTTAGTTCACTGAAAAGGCTCCTATCATCTGAACTAAAAGTTCATTAGCATTTTATTAGTACTGTGACTTGAAGACTGTACATAGATATTCAATAATAATTTGCAGGTTGTTTTTCTAGCTTAAAGTTGCACTTGGGTGTATGGGTGTAATAATTTCAGTTCAAAATAATTTTCTTTTTAATAACAGATAACTTTAGAAATTTGTATCTTTTACAGAATGTGATTTAATCACCATCTAAAAAATATTACTTTATAGTAAAAAACTGCAATTAAATATAAGATTCTGTCGGTTAAATCTTGTTACTCTTCTTGTATTGGAGTTACCCATGAGAGTGTTATGCCTCAAGTAATCCAAAAATTTCAGTTAACAAATTGTTAGAACAATCACTGATATAAATTATACGTGGACAGTCTATTTTATTAAAGATTAAAAAACATTTTTCATTGATTTCAGATTGATAATTCAAACCATGTATTGGTTAAAATTGCTACATTATATGCTGAAAGGCTGATGAATGACATATGTCTTGTTGTGGGGGGAGTAGAATATCCTGCACACAGACTAATATTATGTGCTTCCAGTGAAGTTTTCCAGGTAAATAATGGTACATTTTTTTGTTAAATTGTAATCTATTCATGATTTATTTATTTTCTGTGCTTGTTGCATATTCTAAAAAAAAAAACATTATATGCCACATTCATAATACCTGGTGGCCATTGAAAGACTGAATGATATAAAACAAAAATAACTTTCACAAACACATGCTTTTTTAATTTTTTATCATCCTTTTTTAGTATTATGTGTAAAAGCAGATCCTTCAAATAACCAACATTTTCCTGCTCACAAACATAGGCTATTTCCACAGAATTTTTCATAATTTTATGCAAGATTTCAGGTCCTAAATGTCGGAATATGGCTTGAATGTTCTCCTTAAGTTCTTGAATTGTTCAAAGATTACTTATGGCCCATTCTTTCAAGTCACTCCACGAGAAGTCTGGTGCCATCAAATCGGGTGATTGCAGTGTTTAAAGAAATTCAGCAGGTTTTAAAATTATTCATTCATCGAAAATTTCTCAAAGAAGGTTCATTGTTGCCTTGGCTGCGTTTGCAGTAGTTCCATCTTGTTGGAACCACACCTGATTATTTTTCACTGCTGGGCGTAAAACTTTTTCATGCATTGTCCTGTACAAGGCCTCATTGATTCTTTCTGGCTAACCTTCCTCATTTTTTAAGTAATAGGAGCTTATAATTTTCACCCGTAACATCTCACCAAACATAGCATCTTTGGGGTTGCGATTGATGCTGTTATTTCCTGGGATTCTTAGTACCCCAAAATCTGCTTTTTTTTTTTTTTGATGTACCGGATTAAATGAAAATAAGCCTTATCTCTTATTATCAAGTTCAAAAAGTTATCTCTGGTTTTGAAATTGAATGGCATAGTGTAGGTGCTGCTGATTATCATCCGGTGTAAAGCTTTGGACCATTTACATCTTTTATGGAAATATTTTTAATTCTAGTTTCAGAATCTCTGACATTAAAAAGTCGGTTGTATTTTCTCTAAGTTTGGATTATTGTTCTTTCACTGGAATAGAAAAACTCAAAATGACTTACTTGCTGGACATCATATGTAGCCATTTTAATTTCCAAAGGATGCTCTGTAACCTACAAAAAAAATTAAAAAAGATTGAAAATAAACAAGTTATGACTTTTCAAACCCTTCAGTTTTTAAGTGGCCACTTTGTATTTATTCTTTTAGGTATTTCCTGTTATATGACTCTTGCATTGAGTTCTTACGTTCTTTAAGTTTTTATAAAGTTATTTTATTTTAAATGAAATTTGTTTAATTTTATATATCTGTTGACATAATGTTCATTCTTAGATGTTATTTGAAAAGTCAAAGTCTAAACTTACATGGTTAATCATAATTTCAGACCTTCTGTTTTATTACATATCTGCTGTTAACTAAAAACCAATATAGCTGTCATTAATTTATAAACTGTTTCTGCATATTTATTGTCATTTATCTCTGTATCTATAAAAATGTCATAATGAAATTAAATCAGTTAAATAATTTTTCATCAAAGTGGTGTTTTATCAGTCGATGTATAAACACCAAAATAAAATGTTATTTAATTTCAAAATAAAATTAAAACTTCCTTTATTATTTAAGAAAGAATGGACTGGATTGTAATATCAAGATGCTCAAAAATTGACAACAAAGCCGGTGAACATTTTAATGCCGAAAAAGATATGAGAAAGAAAAATCTTGTTAAATATAATCAACAGCGTTCATTACTGAACACTAAGAGGTCTTAAAAAGAAATGGTAAATTTTTAATGAGATCAGCAAAATTATCGTTATGAATGTATGCTATTTCTACTTAAGATTGATGTAATTATCAAAATAACTCTACTCTTGTTATTCATTTTAAATTATATTTTGATAACCTACCATTTAAGTTATAAAATAATTTAAATAACTCACAGATCTGTAAAAAAAAAATCACTTTTTTCCAGTAGTGTTTTCATACTATTTCAGTAAATTATTAGTTCATATAAAATTAACAGCACATGAGCACATGTCATTAAAAATAGTTACCCTAATACCTATCATATTTAATTGTGTATCCTCACTGTGCTTTTAATTTTGTATGCGATATAAGTACGTTGATATTCAGCCGATAATGTACTGAAATACTCTGAAAATGATCCTGAAATAAAATTATGAATGAGTTTTGCTGATCTTATGATTATTTAAATTGACTTTTAATAAAAATGTTGTTTTAAAAAGATACAATTTCAAAACAAATTTTACTTTGATATTTCTCATCTGTTATAAACTAATATTTCAGTGTCTTTGTAATTCATTTTTTTAAGGTAATGCTAATGAATCCTCGGTGGAGTGAATCTCATGAAAGCAGAGTGGTATTAAAAGAGACTCCAGCATGTGCTGCCATCTTCGGAGAGTTCCTACGATATTTCTATACTGGCCAAATTAGAATAAGTCATCTAACAATTATGCCTATTTTAGCACTTGCTGATAAGTATAATGTTAAAGTATGTTTTTTATTTATTAAAATGCACAGTCATTTATTTTTATAATTATTAAACACTTTGATATATCCTGTATTCGTTTGTAGGAGTCAGCATCTCCTGCATACAAGCTTTATAATTATAATAAGCAAAAAAATGGATATCTGAAAATTTTTAAAAATTGAATAATGTGCAATTACAAACTATTCACAGTTGTTTATTCAATAAATTGTATAACTTTCCTTTCACTGGGAACTTATGCAACTCTGGTTACTAAAAATGAAGCCTTCAGCAGATTACTATTTAAGAGAAAAATTATTAATGCTATGTCTTCAAAAATTCTATGGTTAAAATTGTTTTTGAAGTCAATTGCTGTCAAAATATGTATAAAAGCCTAAGCAAGTAAATTACAAATATCGGTAAAGATTTCCACACACAAAAACTTACCTACAGATTTTCTAGCAAAAATTGCTTCATCCTTCAATTGTACATAAATGATCCTACACTTTTTTCATTTAACTCAAAACATTTTTTGAGAGTTACTATTCACATATCTTAGTAATGTACAAAATTTCAGTTCTGTTATACAAATTATTATTGAGATACACACTTAATCCTGTTCATAAATTAAATTATCCCACTCCCTTGACTCAACATTTTTGACACCCAATTCACTATGTGAAATTTCAGAATTATATGACAAACTGTTATCAAATAGTTAATTTTTCCGAGATATAGACTACTCTCCCTTTTCCCTATTACTCAGTTGATGTCCATCAACCTCATCAATCCTCAATCCTCATCAGAAAATATCTTAGTTACCCTAAGAGCATTAAATTATGTGAAAAAATATATTATAGAGGGAAATGCTCAGTTGTAGCTTTTCTACAGTTTGAGTATTAGTTAGCAACTGATGTAAACTTATAGTTATCTATTTGAATGGATTAAGCCAAGATGTTTTTTTATAATCTAGCTGCAGAGGCATGCCATAGGCATGCGTGCAAAATTGATATAACAACAAATTTTTGGTTATAGTTCATTATTTTATGAAGAAAAACAATCACAAAAAAAAAATATTATTAATATATATTAAGCATATATATATATAATATATTGATATATAATAATATAACAAGTATACACCTGACCACCACGAGACATGTACTAATGAATCAGGATTTTCCACTAGTGATCGGTACATTCCAGTGCTAAGCTAAGGGGAACGGACACATACAAATGCCCTTTGGTAGAGTAGGATATTCAGGTATCATGACTGAAAACAATAAGTTTAACTTCAATTTTTCTTTGATTTTTTTTATGACATCTGTGAGAGAATTATTTAAAACTATATATTTTTTTTTTTTTTTTTTTTTTTGTTTAAATGACAAACCAATGTAATAAATATAAATATTTTATTTTTAATTTTTAAAAACTTATCTCATTATGCTTACAGTTGCTCTTGGGCCATCTTTGCTTTATTCTGAATTTTCACTTCTGTAATAAGTCACATCATCTATAAAAATCCAATTTTTTTAAATTTTCACTAAAGTTTTTTTTTAATTTTTTCTGGAAGAAAGCATATAGTATATTAGTATAATCTGTTTTCTTTTTAAAATTTAAGTTGGGATGAAATTAAAAACTAGTCTTAAAAAATTATTTTAATGTAGATCATTTCATCGTAGGTGAAAATGTTTTCTGATAAAGAGCTCAGTTTTTCATAATTGTATGCTCTTTGTGTATGAAAAAAATTACATCACTTACATAATTTTTGTTATATTTATATATATTGCTGCTTATTATCGGTTCAAAAAAGGATATTGAGAGATTGCACACATTAAAATTCTTACAAATGCAATTTTTTTATTCTTAAGTATCCTACTATTTACAAAATAAATGAATTATATGTTACAGACATGTAACTATGTCCATTCAAGCATAATGGTTTCAAAACATCTATTGTCTGAACCTTGTACACTATTCTAGAAATTCTTTGTTCTTTTTTGTTGTTTCTGAATTTTTCTTTTTAGATTTATTTAATGATTTACATTCTTCATTTACTGTATTTGTTCTTGTTTACTTACTTTCCATTACTAGTAGCTTCTCTATGCATTAACTCTTTATACATACATATACATATTGCTATACATTCTCAAAAAAAAATTAACCCCACTGGCAGGAGAACAAATCAGTTGCAATTAATGCTCTGAAAACTTGCATAAATTATTTTTTTACCCTGCTATCAGTTGTGTCAGATTATAAACTTCAGCATTGTAATTACATATAGTAAAAATTACATAGCAGTTTTATTTTTGGTGCTGCTCTGATAAAAATTTTATTATAGTTTTCAGTAGGTCTTTTCAGAGAAAATCTTTTTATTTCTTATTAAAATTTTTAAAATGATAAGTGTATGTTGCTCTTGATATAATAATTTTATAAATCTATACTGGGTAAAAATGACTGATGCATATAACATTTTTTTCACATAGTTCAACAGTGATCAGAATAAGAACTAAACAAATAATTTTCCTATTGATCCAAAACAGCACTTTATTTAATTATGATTTCCTTACGCTTGTTTTGCATAATTGTTTATGTATTTCTGTTTTTATTTTTTTAATTTTATTCATTTGTTTTGTCTATAATTTTCAGGATTTAATTACTCTCTGTATAGATTACATGTGTAATCATATAGCTCATGCTGCTACTCACAATCAACTAGTTTCATGGTTTCAGTATACCTTATCTTTAGGCCATTATCAGGTAGCACAGGTGCGTTATAAATTTCATTTATTGTTAATATTTTTTAATAAGTTTAGATGTATAAGTATGGTTAGAATAATACATTAGTTTGTTCAATTGATTAAATATAATTGTAAATGAAGAGCTTTGTATGTTTTCACAGAAGCTTGTACAAGCAGTGTATTGATATTTTGTAACATTATAATTATAGAATGCTATATTATCACTTCAGAAAATATAGAAAGAGTTTGATGGTATATATAATCTAGGAATAAGAAGATTTATTACAATGATAAATGTTTAAGCCATTCTCAGTTATAATTGCAGTGTTATTATATATCAACTGGCAAATTTAACCTTTAATACATTAATATAAGTACTTTTTTGGTGTTTAAATATGAACAGACTAGTCTAATTCTTTGCCAGGATTTCATTAGAAAACAACTGTACTGCATGTATTAATTATAAAAGAAGTTGTCGAAATGCAACTTTTTTATTTAAATTTGAATACATACGACCATGTCATTTACATTATATAACATTAAACATTCTTTTTTTTTTAATTATAACAAATCAATAAAGGGATTAAAACCAACAATTTATTTGTCTAAATCTTTACAAACGTTTTTTTTTTCAGGCATGCCAAAACTTTGTTAAGTGGAATTTAGAAATAGTTGCAAAAACTAGTGACTTTGGTAACTTTCATCATGAGATATTGGCTAAGCTTTTACAACAAAATGATTTAGTCGTTCATAATGAAATGGCTGTATATAAGTAAGTAATTATTTTGTTATTATTAAATAATTGTCCTGTAATAGGTTAGTTTGTGAATAATTTGATCAATTGGCTGTTCTGTGGTGCTGTAAAACCTAGGTTCAAATCCAAGTACAACTAAAATTAATGTCTGTGACTCTCTCTTCTACTTTTTTCTGCAAGTCTGTAAATTAATAATAAATAATTATCTTATAATATTTAAAAAATAGTTTTTTGTTATAAATATTATGTATTATGTATGAATCAAAAAATATAAACTGTGATAAGAGACTTTATTATGCAATTTTGATAATTAGCCTTATAATAATTACCATTATATCAATCAACTATGAAATATATTATGTTATTTTATATAACAATAATTTTAATAATTACAGGCAGTTATGTTATAAATATGAATTTATAGAACTAAAGATTATGAACTGCCAATTTGTGTTAATGTGTGCAGATTCATAAAGTAATAATCATTATATATTAAATTTCTTGAAAAAATTTAATAATTAAACAGTTGTGTAATGAAATACATCTAATATTGTATTTTAACACTGAACTAGCTGTAAGCATAGCTTCATAGTAGCATATTTTCCATTAAAGACAGATAGAAGAGTAATCCATTCTCCCAGTATATCATATTTAGTTGAATACTAATATGAATATATCATAATATTTAGTTATTTGTTTGTAATGTGCATCGATTAATATTACCTTCTTAAAAATGTAAAAAAATTCAAGTGTGATAGTTCATTATCAGTCACATCTGACAATTCAGGAATGACATTCCAGTTCTGAAAGTGTTAAATCTTTTCTTTACGATGAACTCATTGCTGGGAAAATATTTTTATCTTGGAAAAAGTGACAAATTATATTTTTTTAGATTTAATTATTGTTATAATTCTAATTATTTTTTTTTAACAACAGTTGTGTTGTAAGATGGTTAGAACTTCAAAGAGAGCAACTTACTGAAGATTCAGAGCCTGAATTAGAAGCACAAATGGAAGCATTAGTTGAAGAAGTAATGTCATACGTTCGATTTCCTATGATGACACCTAGGCAGTTAGCTGAGTTGCTTTTATCACCTTTAACTAAAAAATATAAAGAATTTTTTATTGAAAGAATGGCTATTGGAATGTCATTTCATTCTGGTTAGTTATAAATCTAATAATAATTTATTTTTTCTTATTGTTGTGTTGGTTTTTAACTTTAATATATAATTGTTTGATATTATATAATTTTTCTCATTTCATTTAACAAATTAGTTTTTTTTTTTTTTTTTTTTAAATATTTGTCTTGAATAAATATGGTCTACATTTTAAGTGCTTGATTAAACTTAAAAAGTTAGGTTCATAACAAGGAAAAGTTAGAAAAATTAGCAAAAAGGGTTACCTAATTTCTGACTTCATTTTACTTGGCCCAAAATATTTTTTGTCCCTAAAAATAAAATGAGTTTCTAATAAAGTATTAATTCTATATTACAGATTAATATAATTTTGTAATTAATATAACTGATTAATATGTGTATTGATTTTAAAACAATACAAATTTCAAATTGTATATATATATATATAACCAGATTAAGTGATAGAAATAAAATGTAAGCACTTCAGAAATATTAGTTTTTAAATTTTTGAGTCTGTAAAAAGTAATTATTTGATTTTGCTAAAATTGTAAAAATTTTATGTGACATTAAAGTGTTAAAATAGAATATTACATTAAAGCATTTTCATGAATTAAAGTTTAGTGGCATATGTATGCCATTCAGCTTTAGAATCAACAGATCTTGAGGATATTTTGGAAAATTTATTTTCATATCCATGGTTTTATTCAGATGTAGTTCATTATATGATTAATATAAGGAGATACTCGCATTCAACTTTTTTCTTTTTGTTTGCCAAACAATGCTTAAAAGGTAACACTGTATCCCTAGTGAACTATTTTTTTTTTTATAACTGTAAACTGCATCTTCATATGAGTAGATGGTTCTGCAATATGTGAAACATTTCAGCAAGTACAATCACATAAATTTTAGGGTTTAAACTAGAAAAATGATATTTTTAGTAAAATGGTGGCCATGAATCATTGAAATTAAACAACGCATGGGTTCAGTTGGCATATATTAGTGGCTAATGACTAATGACCTTAGTACTCGATGCTGCTTAAAATTAAAAAAATTAAATATCTCTGATAACAAGTTTTTAATAAATAAAGACAATATAGCTTGTAATGATCAAAACATAGTATCTGGTGTGTTTGATGAAGCATCTAGTACTAATTATAGATAAACACCTTTCAGATTTCTTCATGGTGTTGATCATACTAAGTGAATAAATGATGCTTGTGGGGCTATATGAAACCAGATGTCTCTTCCACATTGTGGGGCAGCACAGTCATCTGCCTACAATTGAGTATAATTTTCCTTGCTTCCTGGTAGTATCCTGAAAGATGTAGTGATGGTTGTTATCTTAGTATGTAGGCCATCCTGTTACAATCCACATGTCACCATAGGCCAAAGAACATGTGGCACTAGCATTGCGGTAGAAGTTTGTTAATAGTTCATATTGACAGAGTCAAGATACCCAACATTATTTCAGCAGTATGTGTTGATAAGGGATCACATTTAACTGACAAAAACAAAATAAACTGCCAGGCATTATTCAGATCATCTTTCAATTAATATACATGTGACTTTTTTTGTTAATACAAGAATCTATAAAAAAAAAAGGAAGGAAGTATCTATATTGTAATGCAGCACCTCTTAAAACTCACTATGATTTTTTGTTCATTGTAGTGCATATGTTAACTCACCCATATCTAGCAAGTTATGTCAGGTTATATTGCTAATTTTTTTTCTTTTATATGACATCGAACTGTTTTTATTACTAAAATAAAATAATGTATTTGTCTTAATGTAGGTCCAGGTTCTTTCTTACATTTTCTCCCATAAAATGGGGAGATCAACCTATATGCATGACTGATTTACATTTGGATTCAACTGGGCTTTTAAGTTGTTGTGTAGTTTATTTTTGTTTCCATGTTCATGATGGAACTACCTTCAGTTATTATTATTATTATTACCTAGTATTATTGTTATTAATAATAATAATAAAATTACCTAATTAAGAACTTTTAATTTTCATAAGATATTGATTTTAAAGTAGAATATAGGTAAATTTAAAACATGAATTACATTTTCAAACTTTTAAAGGAAAGGAAATATTAAATGAGCCATATAACCAGTGAATAATGTTTTTTTTTAGTTTTTTTTTCAAATAACAGTAAACATTTATTTTTTGGTGAATATTTGACAATTCATTTTTTTATCTTGATATAGTGATTTAATACAAGGATTATCCCTCTGACTTACTACTACGTACTTACATATACAGTTAAGGGTTGTGAACAGTTAAAACAAACAAGATAAACACAGGTGTCAGTTACATAAAGATTGTTTCATTGAAATCCTATACTTTCGGCCTGGGAATTTTCTTACAAGGGTAAATCAAATATAAACAGGTTTTTATTTTTAAAATAGTTTATTTATTGAAAAATGAAAGGCAAATATAATTTATTTTTCTACATAGTTTTCTGCAGTTTTTTATCGTAGCATTGTAAAATGAAGCTGGTTGCGTCAGGAGCCAATTGCGTACGAATCCTTTCACGTTCTCATCATCTTCGAATCATTGCCCTCCTAGAGCTTCTTTAAGCGACTCAAACAAATGAAAATCACAGGATGATAGGTCCAGGCTGTAGGGAGGATGACTGATCTAGTAAGAAGTTAAGTCCAGTCCATTTCTTCTAGTTTTGATGAGATCGTTAGAGCGGTAATATGGGACCTGGCATTGTCATGGAGGTGGGTGGCCTCTCAAATCAATTGATCTTGTCTTTTGCGGTGATATACAGCTCTCAACTCATTCAACAGCTCGCAGTAGTAAGCAGCATTGATTGTGTGTTGCTCATAAAAAAATCAGTGAGCAAAATGCTTTTGAGCAAAAAAAAATTGTTGAAAGAACCTTGCCAGTTGACAGTCGACCCTTGGCTTTCACTGGGGCTGCCTCCTTCATTGGTTCCACTCTGGAACCAATGAAAATATGTACCACTTACAATATATCGTTGAAAAGCTCTTAAAGAGGACTTATGACTGCATTTAAGAAAAAGTCCAAAATCCAAATCTCTTTGGATTTTTGGGCTTTTTTGGACACTTCAGGCTTTGAGTTTTTTGGTTAAGTCAATTGCAATCAAAAGTGGAGGTACACAACTAGATGTTACAACAGTCCTATCCAAAATTTCAACATCCTATGGCTAATTGTTAAGCGAGATACATATGTACATACAGACGTCAGTAATTATATTCCTGTTAATTCTTATGATGAGTTGAGTGAAGTGGTTCCTTCCATTCGGTCTGCTTATGTGGAACAGTATAATACAATAGAAAAATATCACTTCATTCTTCCTGTTGAGAGCATAATAATTTTTAATTTAAAATTTCAGTATAATACAATAGAAAAATATCACTTCATTCCTCCTGTTGAGAGCATAATAATTTTTAATTTAAAATTTCTCAATTTTGAAAATGATTCAAGTGTCACACAACGCTTGTTGCAATATATAACAGACGATTTTTATTTAATTTTAATTTTTTATTTGACCTGGTTGAAATAGCTATTTCTAGAAACTTTTTCAAACATCTCTATGTCACAAAAGTTGTTTCATGGAATTCATTCGAATGGTTCTCAAATTATAAAAGGAAAATAAACTTTTTGTTAAAAGTTTTTTTGTTAATCTTTATATAAGAATTTTGGAATTCTCTTTGGATTCGTCATAGTTAAATGTGACTACTATTATACTATATATATATATATATATATATATATATATATATATATATATATATATAATATAATTACTACTATATATTACTACTATATATATATATAGTAGTTTACTACTATATATATATAATTACTACTATACTATACTACTATACTATACTATATAATTACTAACTATAATTACTACTATATATATATATATATATATATATATAGTAGTAATATTATACTATATATATATATATATATATATATATATATATATATATATATATTACAGTATATAGATAATAAAGTAAGTTCAGTTAAATGGACAACATGCATAATTGCTTTACTTAAAATTAATTTTATTTGATTTTAATTTTTGTGTTTAATTTGATTTTATGCCTTGAAATCATATTTTTACATATGTAAAAATTTTTACAATTTAATTTTTAATGTTAATTTTAATTAATTGTTTTATATAAATATATAGGGTATGAGCATCTGTACAAAATTGAGAAATAGTAACTTTAATCATAAAGTACCCTCTTTAGAAGGAAAAAATAGACTTAAATATGTATATTCCACAAAATATAAATATAATTACAGTAAATTTATTACAATTTATTTAAGGTAGAACAAAAATTTTTGACGTGTATTATTTATTGAATTTCAGGACAGCTAGACAGAATAGTAGAAGTAGCAAAGTCAGAAGGAGGAAGATTACTTTTTACTCCGCGTTTGTACACGGCCGACAAATGGAGTTCATTATTAACTGTTGAAAATTTTACATCATTGCAAGCTTATCATACTCGTACACTAGTATTTACATCACATTCTGGATTGGCTGAATGTGCCGGAGATAAAACTTGTGAATGGGTATGTTTGTATTAATAACTTAATGAATTAATATAAATTTATTCATATTATGAAAATATTCTGTCTTAAAAGAATACTTTTATTTTTCTATATAGCCAGAAAGTTTTGTAGTAAAAGTAATATTATGAATATACATTATTTTTCATGTTATTTTGTTTCAAAATTCTATTTTATACATCATATTACTCAGAAAATGTTACAGAATATTTTTCATGCAATAAAAATCAGACTCTTTAGAAATGTTATTTGTTACTTATCTATCTATCTAACTAAAAAAAAAATCAAATTACAAATTATCACTTTCTGTTCTTTAATAAAAAAAAAGTCACTGCAAAAATTTTTTACAAATTTTTAATGGAAAAATTAAAAATTAAATTGTGTTTTCATGATTTTTATGTATTATTTATTATAAACTGCCAAAGTTATTTAGAAATTCTTCTTTTTATTTTAATTTGGTCTTTTTATTTATGTTAAATTTCTATAAAATTGGTATTCAAATACATCAATTTCAATATAAAACTGGTTATTATTACATAATAAAACAACTTCTATTACACAATCGACTGTAGGAAAGTTACAAAGTAAAAATAAACACAAAAAGTTATTGGTTCGAAGTAAGACATTAACCTACATACGTATCTTCTTGATTAATCATAACCTGATGATTCCACAAAAGGTGAATTGTCTTTGGAAATATAATCCTGAAAATTAAAGTGTGTGAAGAAAGGTACACTTACCTCAGTGTTGGAAACATTTTTCAGTCATTTTTAATGAACACCATAAGCTTTCAGTTCACAGAAGTTTAAGCTTAGGAAAGAGCCAAAAATCACAGGAAGCCATTCTGGTGAGTAAAGAATCTGCTGAAATTGTTAGATCTCATGTGAATTTTCCTTATTGTGTCTCTCCTTCTGACAAAATTTAATGCAGGTTCAATGCTCAACCCATTTAGTCATTTTGAATGGCAAAAAAAACAATAAGCTTTTCACACATTATACTTTCATGGCTGTTAAGCAGAAACTGCCTGTAATGGTAGCAAAACAGTGAATCATACCCAACCAATAAAAATCGCATTCCTTGATGGTCCCTTCCTGCACTGCAGCTGATCTGCAATAAAAAGATAAGGTTGTATGCTTTTTGATCACACCTCTGATTCTAAATAGTAAAGACTACTCTCTAAATAATGAAGTTTAAAGTATAACTGGGAAAACTAGACGGGATAGAGTTACATGAAAAAATCAAGAGGCAATTCAGATTTATATGGTTAGCTAGAAGGATTAACTATAAAAAAAATAAATAGTATTTTAATGAATGAACAAATATTTCTGAAAATATGAGTACAAAAAAGCTAATTAGATCACTAGATGATTCACCAGATTACTAGATGTATGGATTTAGTCGATGGTGAAGATTGTAGAATAGATAGTGAAAATAATATTAAAATTCTAATTCTACCGCTAAGTTTAATCTTGTGTTGTTTTACAGGTGGTGGATGTTTATCCTAAAGGAGTGTGGTTTAGAAAATATTTTCTTATTGTTTGGCAAGGCACCGTAGAAGTACCCGAAAGTGTTTTAAGAACTGTGCGATTATCGATAACGTGTAAAGATCCACCGAGTGAATCGGAAGATTTAAGAGTTAAAGTAGGTATTCTTATTACAGGTATACAAGATGGAGTTGAACATGTTATGAGTGTTATTCAAAGGAATCATAGATTCAGTGAAGATGATAAAGTCTTAAATTTAGATGATATATTATCCTTTGATGAACTCAATGAAATTTGTATGTGTACAAATTCAAATTCATCCGAACCATCTCCGTTTTTAGTTGGACGGGACAGGGATATACTTAAAATTCATATTGTTATTGCACCTCTTTGTGAATTCTCTAGTACAGATCCTCCTGATAAAACTTTAATCATGCCATCAAGATAGACTATGCTATTAATTGTAAAAAGTGTAATATATTTTTATACTCTTATTCATTAGTAATACAAGGTTAATTTGTTACACGAGAATTTTAATATTTTTTGAAACGCAATATTATTTCTTATTATATTAAGTTTATTGTTATTAATAATTTCTTATTATGTTAATTAACCGCTAAGGATTGATAGTTATAATAAAAATATTTTCTTTATGAGTATATGTTTTGTTGATTATAATTAATTTTACTTGAAAGAAATGTTATAAAAATTATCATTAAAGTGTTATTATATTATTATGCTATTTTGTTATACTGAACAAAAATGAATGATTATGTTATATATGTATTTATAGGTTCATATGTATGATTTTTTTTAAATGTTGTGTATAAAATTGGAAATACATTCATGGTTTAAAAAATAATTTATATGCAAATGCTATTAATAAAAAAATTAAATTTATAATTTTTTTAAATTTGTTTCCTACTGCCTTTGTCTTCTTAAATGTATTGGAGAAGATTGTCATACACCGCTAATGTAGTAGGTAGTTAAGCAATGTTTTCAATATAAACGTGTAAGTTAAATAGAGGCTTGAAATAAATTGTGGTTTGTATAATGTGTCTTGTGTTATGTGAAGTGTTGAGTTAGGCAACATTAAAGTTTGAAATCTTTCTTAATATTTTACCAATTTACTGTCCTCCACATAATAAATTATTTGATGGTTTATGTTTTTAAATTTATTGATGTAAAATTTGTCTAATATCATTCTCGATCAGTCGATAGATTTTTATATACTATAAAAACTGGATCCCTTCTTCCAGTTATGAATATGTAACTTTTTATATTCCATAGATTGACAGGATTTTCTGTTAAATGAAAACCCAACAACAGATAGTACCAAGCAGCTATTAGCAATTATAACCAATACATTCAGACCTTGAACTATCAACTAATTGCAATGGCGAACAATTCTGCAACTTGCCAAAACTCTGTTATTATTATAATATGCTACATATTTATGAAAACCCAACAACAGATAGTACCAAGCAGCTATTAGCAATACATTCAGACCTTGAACTATCAACTAATTGCAATGGCTAACAATTCTGCAACTTACCAAAACTCTGTTATTATTATAATATGCTACATTTATTCACATTTGATTTTACAAACTTAAATACATCTAAATTATTTTCTATATCTGTGTTGAATTTATTAAAAATGTTATGTTTTCCTGAAAAAAGATTAATTTTGATTTCTATCTTTGTAAGCTCTATAATAACTTAAAAGAATTTTTTTTTTTGCTTTTCTATCAACTTCAGAAATCCACATACTGATAGATCTCACAATTTATTTTGTATCTTCCTCTTAGATAATTTGGTATTAGCCTGTAAACACGAGAGGGGAAGGCAGTTTGCTTTTTTTTTTAGTTTATAAATATAATTAACATTATTATATTAATTTAAAATGACATATTTAATTATTATGTTATATAATGGACACTGTTGCCATGTTTCTGGAGGAAATCTGCAGACATTTTCAGTGCGTAGGACTTAATTGTCTTTATTGGGTAATTGTTACCATCACATGAACTGGCCTAAGCATAGATTCTAAATGATGATGGCACACTATACCACAATGTTTTTTATTTTTTTTATTTTGCACTACTCCAAAAAATATGCAACTGTTAAAATGTGTGAACCGGATTAATAATCCACAAAAAATATTTATGGATTATCTTAAAATGCACGTAGCCCACTTATCTAACACTTGTACAGTGCCTTCCAGGAATTAGGAATTAAGACAAAGTCAGTCTTCAACCAATTACATTTGTTTCACCTCACTCTGGTGCTGCAACAGTATAGTTACCTCACATGTATCTAAAATACCTCATCCAACCTGCACAAAAACTATGTTTATACTTGCTATAGAAATGTAGAATTTTAATACAAAAGATCACATAATATTAGGTCAGTTTGATAGATCAGTCACATGTTTACTTCTTAAAGGTTGTAGGCTGTATAAGGCTACAGCTTTATTGGCTGTGTATGTTGCAAGAATTATATATTCAGAAATACAGCCACCTTGTGTCGGTTTTTTTTAAGGATAATGATTTAGATTGACATTAAATAAAATAACCATTCTGTTGTATATGCTATCCAAAACTAAAGTTAAATATTTATTGTTAGCCCTTATAAATAACTATGCAGTCTTAATTCGCATACTCTGTACTCAGCCAGACAGAAACTGACTTAATCTTTTTTTCATTCTCTCAGGTGTTTGTCAGTAGACATAATTTAAATATTTATTAGCTGTTCAGGGATAATAATAAAAATTCCTTTGTTCAAGCATCCAAAAAGGTAATAACATTAATTTTGTTGTTTATCAGGATAAATTAATTTTTTTTTACATTATTTGAGTACAATATTTTTTTTTTTATTAACTTAAATATTAATTCTTAAATTCAGAATTGAAAAATGGGGGATCAAATTTAGGATCTTGTTCCTGTAGTAGATGGCAGTCTGTAATGAAATACAAGCATGTGCAGGACAATTGGTCAGCAGCCAGAATAAAATCCAGACAAAAGTTACTAGGAAGTCGTCTATACAGGAAATCTCCTCTCTTTACTTACCTTGATAGTCAACTCATAATTATCTTAATAGCATTTGAAAATCTAAAGAACAGTACTTGATTGTGTAAAATGGATTAAATTTATAGGAAATAAATTGCAATAAAATACAAATAGGGAAAAGAGAGTTATAAAAAAATCTGTACAAGAATCATGTAACAATGGTAAAAGTATAATGCAAAGAAATACAAGCTGTGACTTAGAAGTAGTAAGATAAGAATACAGTCAGTCATCAATTATGTTTCAACTTGTATATAGATGAAGCAATTGGAAGAGAAAATCTGTACGTTTTAATGAACAATATACTACAATTATATTATGTATTATTGTAGAATTTTATTATTGGGAAAAATAAAAAATTGATTTTTCTGTTATCAAATATGAATAATGCTCGGAAGGTATTACAACCTTCATCCCAAATACCTCGGCCTCCCGACCTCTTCGCAATTTCCACATGGCTGCCCGAACTTTCACCACAAAATCGATTGGAAGAACCTTTCCTAATACGGTGGTAGCCTCGTAGGAGGTTGTTTTAAAAACACCAGTGCATACAATTAAGGCCCCTTAGGTTATAGCGACCCGAATTTGGAGCTCTTGGACCACCACCATAAGCGATCTCATAGGTTGTAAGTCTATGATCACTCACACTGGCCTCAGGCCAGACAGTCCAACTATTTCTACACCTAAGAAAATCGCCCATCACCAAGGTGACGTCGATGTAACTTTCCTCCAGTTCGGAAGAGAAAGTCGGCAGTTGTTCTGCCTCGATCAGCAAGTAGAGGTTACTGGATTCAACGAACTGTGTGAGACCAGCGCCTCTGAATTGCTCGTCAAAAAGAAGACACCAAACAAGACCGAGCCAACCACACCATTCCCTGCGAGAATGAATAATATCAACCCCGTGGAAGCCGACCACCCTATCTCCGACTGTGTACGGCTCATGGACCAAGAGGACCTCGAGGTTGTACTCTTCAAGCATCCTCATGGCTTCATTTGTGTTCGTCCATAAATGGTGCTAGTTTAACTGCCCCAGGCGCAAGCGTTCAATATGGTGACGACTGTCCTCAAAAGCTTCCCCCAATTCAGGTGTCGCCATACGACGTACGGCGTATTATGCACGATCTTCCCCCGGGCTATGTCGTGCGACCTGCATTTTTTGCCCCCAACCCGGTGTCCGGCCTTTCACCAAGGCACAAGAGCACACTTTGTAGGCGCAGTCTTACTAGGGCAATTAACTGCCCTGTACCCAGCAAGGGCGCAATGACCACACATCTCCGACTGTGCTCTGCAGCAAAGAGAGGTGTGATCAAAGCCTTGACAATTGAAGCACTGGGGGCTTCTGTTTCCACTAGTGCTTTACAGGATTCTATAAACTTTCACCTCTTTTAATGGTCTCTGTCACTCATTGATAAAACTATTTGTGTTTCATAGCAGTGTTATGAGCTGTACAAATGTCTATCTTGTTTAGGCTCCAACTATACCATTGCTATATGTTTGATTCGTAAATTAAAGTGATGATAAATTTTATCTTTTTTTTTTACAGACTACCTAAGACCTGTACCACACTTCTTTTTCTTTAATATTCATCAGTACTGTAGGGGATGTGTACCACACTGACAAAAAATTAATAATTTAAGTTACTTCTATTTCATATACCCTCTGAAAGTTAAAAAAAAAATATATATATATAGAGTGGAGTTAATCATGAATTTTGTTCACAGAAATGTAATTTAGAATTTAAAAAACCATATGAACGAAAAAATATAAATTTGATAATCCAAAAAATGTGTTAATTGTACAAAAATAAAAATTTTACCAATATTACAACGAAATAGTGTTCTTTAAATATCACACAACCTGGAAATATTTTGTCAAAATCAACAAAAAGAAAACATAAAAAATAGAAAATAACAGAAAAATTACATTCAGGACATTTTAAATCTGATAATATGCAACATTTTACATACATGTAAAATAATAACATTAAAATAATTATATCAATTCTGTATAGGAAAAATAGAATCTCTGCTTCTCAGTATTGTAATAAAAATGTTGGTAGGCTATATTAATATAAATTATATTATAAATATTATATTTATTAATATAAATTATATTATTAATATAAAGAAAATCAACTATTGATCTCTGTTGACATCACTATTGATTTGAAACACAAAACTCCTTTTTTTCCCCAAAATAATATGCACATTATTTATTTTTCTGAGTGAAAAATAATGGCTTGCTTTTTGTCTTTTTGGGCAACATAGTGTGATGTCATTTCATATGTAGATTATTTGATTTTGGGCATTACATGCAGCACCAACTTCATCCCCAGTGATTATACAACTCAAGAAGCCATTGCCTTGCTCTTTGTACCGAACCAAAAATTTCAACCTACTGACTAACCATTTCGTTTTGTAATTTTTCATAAGCATCTTAGCACCCACTGCACACTCAATTTCTAGTAATTCAGTTTATCACAATTATTTATGTAAAAGCAAAAGTAAAATTTCTGAAAAATGTATAGAAAGATATGTGACTGTGAATCTGTTCCCTACAAGACCGTCTATTTCTTGCAATCAGTTGCATACACCAAATCGGTATTCAAAGATTATTGTGTGCTCTATTCATCATCGTGCAAGTGTACATAAAAAATCATCTTTGTACATAACACTATCTCTGTACGTAAAATCATTCATTTCATTTTCTCCATAAACATCACAAATCTGATGGTGAATTTCAACCAGTTCAGTGTTTCTTGTATTAAAAAACTGATTACAGACCACTAAACTAACAGCACAGACTAGACCGTTAAATAAGATGTAACTATCAGCTTTTGTAAAATATCAGATGACTCAGCTCACATCTGATTGTGATCATACCTCTGCACCAGCAGTATTTAGAAACAAATCTTACTCTAGATATACTTCATACTTTGTGACTATAGTTTTTTTTTTAATAGCAATTAATCTTCTTAAGTTTAATAATTTTCATCGTTGATTTCATCAAATGCCGTGTGCTATACTGTAGGAAATTTCCATTGTTTTTATTTATTTATTTTTCTTGTTGATATGGATGATGTAAATATTCTTTCTGTTTATAAATGTTTACAGTAAAAAAATGCAAATGTAAAGCACAAAGAATTATTTGAAAGGCTGATTGATCCACTGCTTACACTCATTGCTAGTAATCCAAGTCACTGGTTGAGTAATTCATCAGTGAGCATGTTAACACTTGGTGTGTGGTAAAGTCTGCAAGTATACCAGGTAAATTAATTTAACAAATTTCTGCTAGATAGATAATTTTTTTATTTATTAATTAAGCTTTGACATTTTAAAAAATTAAATATAATGGATTGTGAATCTTAATCAAGTCTGACTTTTAGGGATTTTAAAAACATGCTTATTATTATCTTAAAAAGAATTTACATCATTTCTATGACAAAATGGTAATACATAGAAAGTATCATGATTGAATCCTGATAAAATTTATAATTTCTCACAGACCAAATATTTTCATTAACCTTTCCCCACCCTTCAGAATTTATTTTGGCAAATTAATGAAAAAAAAAAGGTGGCAAAGGGTAGCATAACTTTCCCGGCTTTGCCCTTGACAGATTTGTCCTGTTCACAATTGTACTAGATAGAGTACAATAGTACTCAGTTAATAGTACAACAGCACTAGAGTAAAGACAAAATGTTCAGTAAAAAATTTAAATCCAATTTGACACTCCTTGATCAGCTAATGTTTTTTTACCTTAAAAGTTATTCACCATTATTAAAAAAGCATGAGAAAAAAATCAAAATTATTAGTAAAATATTTTGGGTTCCAACCGACGACCCCCTTGACCATATTTAATAGACAAATTATATTTCAACATAAAAAAAAATTATATAGAAGAGAAAAAATAAAACTAAAACATAATAACTCAGGAAACAAATATATAAAAATAGAATATAATTTAATCTATAGAAAATTGAATAAAATATGTAAATCATTTAATTTAAAGACAGCATATATCTGTCACTAATAATAAAATCATAAATTATATAAATAATAGAGATACTTCTAAAACCCTAATAACTGGAAATAAATATAATTTGTATGGACAAGGCGTAACAATTTAAAATGTGAAAATTGTGATTATGTTATACTGGTATGACTAATTGTTTCTCAAGATCAATTGCATAACAAAGAAATACAAAGACCATTCGAATTTTGCTAAACATATTTTAGATTCTAAACATAATTATAATCCAAATAAATTCAAAGAAATATTAATTACTCTAATAATTTTTATAATACTATAAATCTGGAAAAATTCCACATATATAATAATAATAATAATAAATTAATAAATTAACAAATCAGATCAAAGATGACATTTTATATAAACATATAACAAAAAACAATTATTGAGTTGCTTAAACTGATTCCACAATCAACAGAATTCATAAAAATTGAACACTACAAAACATTCTTAATTATTTTAATTTAACGTATGACTCCTATGAAACATGAGACCTTGCCGTCGGTGAGGGGGCTTGAGTGCTCAGTGATGCAGAGTAGCTGGAACGAAGGTGCAACCATATCGAAGAGGTATCTGTTGAGAGCCAGACTAAGGAATGATTCCTGAAAGAGGGCAGCAGCTCTTTCAGTAGTTGTTAGGGGCGTGAGTCACAATGACTTAAACGGCCATATCAACATCACTCAGTCCTCTGAGTACTGCGCAGCTGAAAGCAATGGAAAACTACAGCTGCTTTTTTTCCAAGAAAATGTAGCTCTGCATTTTCATATAGCAATGATGGAGGCGCCTTCCTTGGTAAAATATTCCGGAGGTAAACTAGTCCCCCGTTCGGATCTCTGGGTGGGAACTACTAGGGAAGGAGTCACCAGAAAATTAAAAAATAACATTCTATGAGTCGGAGCGTGGAATGTTAAAAGTTTAAAAAAGTTGGTAGGTTAGAAAATTTAAAGAGGGAAATGGATAGGATAAATGTAGATGTAGTAGGAATTAGTGAGGTTCGGTGGGAAGAGGAAAACGACTTTTGGTCAGGTGATTTTTAGAATAATTATTCTAAAATCACCTGAGTTAATTAACTCAGCTTCAAATAATGGGCAGGCAGGAGTAGGTTTCGTCATGAACAAGAAGAGAGTAGAGTATTTCAAAATGCATAGCGATAGAATCATAGTAGTGAGGATAAAATCAAAACCTAAACCAACAACAATTGTAAACGTCTATATGCCTACAAGCGCCCATGCTGATGATGAGGTAGAGTGTTTATACGAAGAAATTGATGAAGCAATTAAACACATAAAAGGAGATGAAAATTTAATAATAGTTGGAGATTGGAAAAGGCAAGGAAGGAAATATAGTGGGTGAACACGGGCTGGGCAAAAGGAATGAAAGAGGCAACCAACTTAGAGAGTTTTGCAAGAAGTATAATTTAGTAATTGCCAACACCCAGTTTAAAAATCATAATAGAAGAATATACACTTGGAAAAAGCCAGGCGATACTGCAAGGAATCAGATAGATTATATCATGGTTAAGCAAAGATTTAGAAATCAACACATTGACTGCAAAACTTACCCTGGAGCAGACATTGATAGCGACCATAATTTAGTGATAATAAAATGTAGATTGGGGTTTAAAAACCTGAAGAAAAGGTGTCGGATGAATCAGTGGAATTTAGAGAATCTTGAGAAAGAGGAGGTAAAGAAGATTTTTGAGGAGAACATCGCAAGAGGTCTGAGTAAAAAGATAAGGTAGAAAATGTAGAAGAAGAATGGGAGAATGTTAAAAAGGAAATTCTTAAATCAGCAGAAGCGAACTTAGGCAGAACAAAGAGAACTGGTAGAAAACTTTGAGTTTCAGCTGATATATTACAGCTGATGGATGAACGTAGAAAATATAAGAATGCTAGTGGTGGAGAAAGTAAAAGGAACTATCGACAATTAAGAAATACTATAAACAGGAAGTTCAAACTAGCAAAAGAAAAGTGTTCAGAAGTGGAAAGAGAAATGAACATTAGTAAAATAGACAGAGCATACAGGAAAGTTAAGAAAAATTTTGGGGTACATAAATTAAAATCCAATAATGTGTTAAACAAAGATGGTACGTCAATTTATAATACGAAAGGTAAAGTTGATAGGTGGGTGGAATATATTGAAGAGTTATATGAAGGAAATGAATTAGAAGATGGTGTTATAGAGGAAGTTGAAGAGGATGAAATGGGAGAAAAAATACTGAGATCTGAATTTAAGAGAGCATTAAAAGATCTGAATGGCAGAAAAGCTCCTGGAATAGACGGAATACCTGTAGAATTACTGCGCAGTGCAGGTGAGGAAGTGATTGACAGATTATACAAACTGGTGTGTAATATTTATGAAAAAGAGGAAGTTCCATCAGACTTCAAAAAAAGTGTTTTAGTCATAATACCAAAGAAAGCAGGACCAGATAAATGTGAAGAATACAGAACAATTAGTTTAACTAGTCATGCATCAAAAATCTTAACTAGTATTCTATACAGAAGAATTGAGAGGAGATGGAAGAAGTGTTAGGAGAAGACCAATTTGGTTTCAGAAAGAGTATAGGGACAAGGGAAGCTATTTCAGGTCTCAGATTAATAGTAGAAGGAAGATTAAAGAAAAACAAACCAACATACTTGGCATTTGTAGACCTAGAAAAGGCATTCGATAACGTAGACTGGAGTAAAATGTTCAGCATTTTAAAAAAATTAGGGTTCGAATACAGAGATAGAAGAAAGATTGCTAACATTTACACCAACCAAACTGCAACAGTAATAATTGAAGAACATAAGAAAGAAGCCGTAATAAGAAAGGGAGTCCGACAGGATGTTCCCTATCCCTGTTAGTTTTTAATCTTTACATGGAACTAGCGGTTAATGATGTTAAAGAACAATTTAGATTCGGAGTAACAGTACAAGGTGAAAAGATGCTACTATTTGCTGATGATATATTAATTCTAGCTGAGAGTAAAAAGGATTTAGAAGAAACAATGAATGGCACGGATGAAGTCCTACGCAAGAACTACCGCATGAAAATAAACAAGAACAAAACAAAAGTAATGAAATGTAGTAGAAATAACAAAGATGGACCACTGAATGTGAAAATAGGAGGAGAAAATATTATGGAGGTAGAGGAATTTTGTTATTTGGGAAGTAGAATTACTAAAGATGGACGAAGCAGGAGCGATATAAAATGCCGAATGGCACAAGCAAAATGAGCCTTCAGTCAGAAATATAATTTGTTTATATCAAAAATTAATTTAAACGTCAGGAAAAGATTTTTGAAAGTATGTTTGGATTGTCGCTTTATATGGATGTGAAACTTGGACGATTGGAGTACCTGAGAAGAAAAGATTAGAAGGTTTTGAATTGTGGTGCTATAGGAGAATGTTGGAAGTCGGATGGGTGGATAAAGTGACAAATGAAGAGGTGTTGCGGCAAATAGATGAAGAAAGAAGCATTTAAAAAAATTAGTTAAAAGAAGAGACAGATTTATAGGCCTCATATTAAGGCATGCTGGAATAGTCGCTTTAATATTGGAGATGCAGGTAGAAGTAAAAAATTGTGTAGGCAGGCAACGTTTGGAATATGTAAAACAAATTGTTAGGGTTGTAGGATGTAGGGGGTATACCGAAATTAAACGACTAGCACTAGAAAGGGAATCTTGGAGAGCTGCATCAAACCAGTCAAATGACTAAAGACAAAAAAAAAACTTATGACTTTAACATTTACAATATTTTTACCTTATGACAACCAATTGTTACGTCTCTAATTTTTTCTAGTGAATTTTATATTTTTATATGTTTTAATTCTAAATTATTATTAGTTCCTCCTGAAGATACCAGAATAGTCAAAAAGGTTTGAGGAAAACACGTGATAAGCTGAGCGGTTTATACTTCTTTCTTGTAGCAATTGTATCTCAACTCCATTGTTTCTTTCCACACATTCAGCTGTGAATTTCTTTTATGTTTCCCCCGCATGATCAGCAGTTTTTTAATAACAGGGTCCTCATTTTTCTCTCTATACTTTCCTGCTTCTTTTCACCATTTATCGTACATTATCTCAATGATTAAAAAAAGTGAGTGTGCATTACTTTGCTTCTCTCTGTTGCTGTAGTTTAATTTAATTGTTCTTTCTTGCGCCTGCCTTATATGACACATTTCTCTCATTAATTCCTACAATCGTTTCACTGTTCCTTTTTCCATGTGTTTATTCTTAAATAATACCCTGTATTTTTCTTTATCATACATTATAATATGCCTTTTCAGTATCTAGGAAGGGTATCCTCACAATGATAATGTCTTTCTTGTCATCAACCTGGCCTAAAGCCAAGATGATCCTTTTTAAGACATTTTTCATTCTTGCACAAATTTTTCATAACATTTTTTTTAAAAAGGTGTTCATAGAGACACATTTAGATGACTTCCTTGTATTTATTAACTCCTTCCTGCTTCCATTCTTAAAAATAGGAATTATGATTATTTATTTTTTATAATCTTGTTATCGCCTTCCGTTTTCTTTTTTTACTCATCATTAATAAAGGTACTACTTTATCTCTTTTTGCTCTGATTGTACATTCCATTTCTCCACAGTTAGATTTTTCTCTTTTTTATGTTGTGATACAAACTCCTCCTCCTTTATTTTCTGTTTCTCACCTTCTATAACATGCAGTTTCATTTGAACGTTTGACATTTCTCCTCTTTTTCCTGAGTATCCCATCTAAACCTCTCTGTTTCCATCCCTATCCTTTTTTTATCACACTTGTTGACCCTTTCATCCAGAATCTACTCTCTGCTAAGCAGTTCCACCTCCTGTTCCTTTACCATTCTTCCATTATTCAGTCAATACTAGTTGCCTTATTCTTCATAGTTTGTTTTGCCCTACCCCTTCCATGATACTGTTTCCTTCTATTTGTTATAGCAAATCCTTTCACAAACATCTATTGCTGTTTATGTCAAAATTTGTTTTTAATTCTTCACCATTTTTTTTTCTTAATTCTTTTTTATTTTTCCCATTTTTCTTTTCTGAACATTCTACAAGATTCACATGTTGATAATTCTGTTTGGTCAATGTACCATTCCTCTTGCATAATTGTAATCATATTTACTCTTATTATTTTTGCTCCCTCATCCTTCTCATTTATACTTATTTTTAAACCGCTGTCTATCTTCACCGACAAATGCATTCAAGTCCTCCTCTAACATTACCTTTTCCTTATCAAGTTACCTACGGAATTTTTAAATTTTTCCTCTTTTTCATTACACCTACTTACGAAGCATATATTTTTTATGAATACTTTCTTTAACTGGCATTCTCATTTTGGATTGACCTCACAGATTTCCCTCAACATCTCATTAAATTTCTCTTAGCACCATTCCCTTTTCATCTTTCCTTCCTTTCTCATTTTCAGTATGATACTCTTTTACCAGTTCATCATACATCATTCTTCATTTTCTGTAGTTTGCTAGTTCCAACACATTGTCTCCTCTACTCTATCAAACATACTATCTCCACCTTTTTTCTAGTCAGTATTGTAACATTCTGAGTTTGTAATGCAAGTTATTTTTATTTTATTTGATTAGGCTTATTTTCATTTTGAAGTCACACTGTTTACTCATTTTTTACTTCCTATATATTTGCTTTTACTTCTCCTGAATCCTTTCACCCTTAATAAGTGTAGTAGTGATGTTAGGGCAAACGTTCCGCTTAACATCTCTGCTACATTGTCAATATTATTCTATGACTTGATATCTTTTATTGTGAATATCTGTAAAGAGTTTTTATTTTTTTATTTTCTATTTCAGATTGATAGAATCAGGTGACACCACTGCTATGACTCAGCTTGAGAGTAAATTTACTAAAAATATTAAAAATTTACTGAAAAATGAAACTACAGCTGGTGCTAAAGTGTTTCATAAAAAAGCCAAGGAGAAATAATAAAATCTAAGTTATTGTTTGTTTTTATTAAAAAGTTATTCTTTTTAAATTAATTTCTTATTTATATCTTCATTCATGTACAATTTTGAACATAATTTCATCTGCGTGTGTTGCTTCTACTTGGCCTAACATTTCACAAATAATTGCCTACAGTAATGAAATTTGGTATGTTAGTTGGTAAATTAACGGTATTAATTTTTATCAGATTTTTTAAAAACAAATCAGGTATTCTTGAACAGGGTTTGATTTCATGAAATTTTTATTTGGACATATTTTTCAGTTTATCAAAAATTAATAACACCAAATATATCGTAAAAAGATATTTTAAAAAATCATAAAAAGCTCTCCTACATCTAAATTTATAGTTTAGTTTTTCCAATTTTTTACTGTATTAATGCATCTTATCAAAATAATTTTCACCTCTAATTTTTACCCTCGACTTACCTGTATGTAGTCCGAGGTGTCATAGAATTTTTAGTAGAGTGGATCCAGTGGAGAGTTCTCTGTGGATCCAGTCATAAGCTTCTTTGCAATCTACAAATGTTATCACAATGTCTGTGTTTCTTTTCCTGTTGCAATCCATTATAAGCATGAGACTTATGATCTGGTCTAAACAGCTTCTGCAGGGTCTGAAACTTCCCTGGATTTTCCTAGTTCTTTCTTGAGTTGTGAACCGATCCTTTTGATTCTTGAAAGAATTTTGTATGTTGTGTCTAGGAGTGAAATTCCGCTGTAATTTTTAGGGTCGTTTTGTCCCCTTTTTTGTGTAGCGGATGGATGAGGGCTGTCGTCCAGTGTTCTGATAAAGGGCACTTTTTACTAATCTTTCTGCGTGTTTCCAGATCTCTATATAAGTATAAGCTTCTCCTGTGGCTTTGTAATTCTTCATCTCATTCAGTGCTTGGTGTTCTTCTTTTACTATAGGAGAGTTGATGTTTTCTGATGGTATTGTTATTGAGGTGTTGGTGTTGAAGTCAAGGAGTTCTGTCTCTTCTTCGCAACTTCGGAGTTTGTTGAAATACTTAGCTAGGATATCTGCATTGTCTTTATTGTTATGGGCTAGTTTACTGCAATCTTTATTAGTATAGTTTGAGATTCGTATTTTTGGAGTCGATTTTTGAAGGTTTGGTAGTATTCTCTTGACTGTGTTATATTGAATTCTTTTTCTACTGACTTCGGTGCATCTTTATGGTGTTGTCTTTTTATTCTACTTGGGTTAGGTTGTATGTTTTGTTTAAATAACATAAATTTTTCCTTTATTATTTTGACGCACGTGCTCAAGTGTGCGCACACACACTAATATGTAGAAATATATATTAATATATAATCATTTAAAATAAATTCTATTTTATGATAAAAGAGTAAAGTAAGTTAATTTGAATTGATACTTTTTTTTAGCGTTTGTAAGGTTATTTTTCAGATAAGGTAATACGGAGAATATTTAAAAATTAAAATTTATTTTCAATTTGTTTTGAAAATTAATGATGGTAGAAGCCTCTAGGGAATAATAAACTTTGAAAAATGTAACTTATAAATTGATTAGAAAAATATTTATTATTATTTTAAAAATATATTTTTTCTGTTAAGTGTGTAATATTTTTTTTATAATAAATGATTGTGTCCGTATTTATAACTTTTTAGATTTTTCTTTCAGTAGTAAATCGATGGCAGTTCTTGTGTGTTTAATCTCACGCGAATAACAAATTTCTGGATTTTACGAAATTCGACCGTGAAAGAGGCGAAGAAAAGTAAAATAAAAATTTGCATCTACCTTTGGTTACTCGATTAATAAAACAAAAAAAAATTTATGAGAAACCAAGTATTAATTTAATAGATGTTCTTGTTTTTCCCTTCAGTGTGATGAATCGACAGATATAAGTGATACAGCACAATTACTTGTTTTCGTTCGTATGGTTTTTACATCCTTAAAAACCAATATAAGGAACTGTTGAGTATGATTTCTTTGAAGGAAACGACTAGAGGTGTAGACATATCTAAAGCCTTTAAAAACTTGCTCGGTGATTTGAAAGTACCACTTTTTAAATTAGTCTCAATAACAACGGATGGCAACGATAGGTTGCAGAAATGGATTTATAGCCCTATGTCAAAATGAAGATGAATTTCCAGCCTTTTTGAGCTATCATTGCATAATTCACCAGCAAGTGTTAGCTAGCAAGAGACTAAACACAAAAGAGGTGATGGACATAGCATTTAAAATTGTCAATTCAATTTGAGAAAGTTCCCTCAAACGGCGTCTCTGCCAACTGCAGCTCGATGAAGGCCAACCTGAATTATTACTGCATACCGATGTCAGATGGCTAAGCAGAGGTAAATTTCTGTAGCAATTTGGTGATTTATTGTCTGAAATTACAGATTTTCTTCACGAACAAGATAGAAACTGTGAAAATTTAAATGATGAAACTTGGCTTAGCGATTTAGCATTTCTTACCGATTTTACTTCTATATTAAGTCGTTTAAATTTAGAATTCCAAGGTAAAAATAAAACAGTAATTGATATGATCAGCTGCATAGACGCATATAAAACAAAATTTATTTTGCTAATAGAAGATCTGCAACAAAATAATCTGAAAAAATAATCTTTCCAAATATGGCAGATATCTTACAAAAACATAAAAATATTAATTATAATATCGACAAATACGTCGCGGAAATCCAAAAAGTAATTGAAGATTTTGAGGTAAAATTCTAGGATTTTGAAAAAATTAAAGAAATTGTGGAATTTATATCTTTTCTTTTTAAAAAAGATTTAAGTGTGAAATGCATTAGCAAAAAAATTTCAGATATATTTCATATTGACCAAAGGGCCTTAGAAAATTAAATTATAATTTTATAAACCGACTTAATCTTACAAGCCAGAAAATTTGAAGAAGATTTTTGGAAATATGTCAACCGAGAAAAATATCCCAGTATCACCAAATGTAGCGAATATATATCTATTCTTGTTTCGGATCTAGATACCTATGCGAATCGGCATTTTCATACTTGAAGCTAACGAAGGCTAAACAACGTTCTGTCCTGACTGATTCCCATACTGAAGACTCATTATTATTATTATTAATAATAATTTTTTTTTTTTTTTTTTGTCTTCAGTCATTTGACTGGTTTGATGCAGCTCTCCAAGATTCCCTATCTAGTGCTAGTCGTTTCATTTCAGTATACCCTCTACATCCTACATCCCCAACAACTTGTTTTACATATTCCAAACGTGGCCTGCCTACACATATTTTCCCTTCTACCTGTCCTTCCAATATTAAAGCGACTATTCCAGGATGCCTTAGTATGTGGCCTATAAGTCTGTCTCTTCTTTTAACTATATTTTTCCAAATGCTAAACAACGTTCTGTCCTGACTGATTCCCATACTGAAGACTCATTATTATTATTATTAATAATAATAATAATTATTATTATTATTTATGATTCCTTGGTTAGAGACATGCAAACTCAGTCTTCCCATTAATGTTAAGGCAACAAAATAAATTCTAAATCTGTATTTATCAGTAGCTACTTTGAATGAATAAATATTGTTAATAATTATCCATGTTCTTTTAATTCCCCTGGACGTGAGTTTTTTGGCCCTTTAAATAATTATTGTTGTTGTTTTTTACGTAGATAGATAAGCCGTATATCTATATTTCAGTACGAGGTGTACTTGGCGAGCTATTGATAGATTAGATTATTAGTAAGTCATATTATTCTTTCATTATAAATTTTCCTGGCCCAAAAAAACGTAAAAGTGAAATACTGAAATCAAATTATCACCCGTAATGTCCATTTTTATTAAAACTTTTTCATATTTACGAACAAATAGTACAACAACTTAAACATTGCAGTCGATAAAAAAAAATTAAATTGCTTTTTAAATTAGTAAAAATCTATCTTGAAAAAGCGTCGGAAAATCGAATTTTTTAGGTACCGCATGTACGGAATGCTGCTATCAAAAGTCGGGTCTGGAAATTTATTTTCTTCGTGAGCCTATATCTCGAAAACTTAATAAGCGAATTAAAAAATAATATATTTTACTTATCTACCCGTACCTCGTTGGAATGCACCTTATACTGAAACACAGTGTATAAACATAGTATGCATTTCACACCCCTTCTTCACCCTTTCGTCGCTCGCGACACACTTTTAAGATAAAAAGTCGATCTTATATACAGAAAAGTTGGCCACCCCTGGTATAAACAATATATTTGCACGACAAAATTATTTACATTGTTAAGATATTGATTCATTTGTGTTACTATGGAAATGGAAAACAAATTTAATACATAATTCTTTAGTAAATTCATTAACTAAATTAACAGCATAAATTAAGCATAAATTTTCAAATTAATCAAAATTATCAGTTTTGCAAAATTTTTTAATTTTCATTTAAAAATATAATTATACCTACATCATTATACCTACATCATTACATTATGCCTACATCGATATTAAAAAAAAATACAAAACAAAAGGACGATGTTGGTTGTGACGTTTGTCAAGCAAGAAACGTCAGTCGTAAAGTCCAAGTCCACTTTCACCCTGAAGCGAAAACTGAAGATGCAAACAGGAGCAGAAGAAAAAAGGGTGAAAGATCGAGCATATTGCCACACATTGGGTGCTTTATTGGCACAATTGTGGCTATACGAATATTGTCATATATACTAAATACAGAAGACTAAAGGTAAACTTTATTTTTAAAAAAGGTAACAAAGGTTATTTATTGCTCTATTTGTACATCTTAATTAATATAGACTTAAGAAACTTATTAGTTATATCGCATATTTATAGCATAAATAAGAAATAAACATTTAAATAAACATTTCAAGTTTTGATGGTATTTTAACATTCAAATATACATAATTTATTGATGTTTAATTTTAAAAATGTCATGGAAAATATATTTAAGAAAATTATTTCCTTATTATGAACCCCTTTGGATACGTAAAAGAAATAATGTAATATAGTATTGTTATATAAAAAATAAATAGTTAAAATATTCGTGTAAATATTTTAACTGTATATAAATATCAGCTCGGTGAAACTTGGTAGTGTATGAAAAAGTGCCATGCCTGGCCAAGAAAAAATTATATTATCAATTAATAAAAATATTTAATATTTAAATATTAATTCTTTTACACAATTTTTATATCAAGTTTTTAATATTCAATACTAGCAAACATTTATTATATGTTTGCTAAAAGTAGATATATTTATAAATGCTGAAGAGGGAAAATATTACAGCAACATATAATATCTATTTTTCATTTATAGTTTTCATCCCTTTTAAGGTTGACTTTCAAAATATCTAGAAATCTCTTATTAGTTAGTTATTCGTGTGAAGATTACACACACCAAAACTCCAGAAGTGCGAGCGGTGTGTGTGTGTGTGTGTGTGTGTGTGTGTGTGTGTGTGTGTGTGTGTACAGAACAATATTCTGCTCATATTCCAAATATTCAGTATAACAAAGAAAAAATTTAACTTATTTAAACAAAACATACATAAACTTACACCTGAACCAAGGAGAATAAAAAGACCACACCATAAAGATACACTTTAGTCAATAGAAGAATCTCTCAGTTGAGAGACTATTACAAACCTTCAAAAATTGGCTCAAAAAATGTGAATCCCAACCATGCTAATAAAAAATGAAGCAGTAAACTGGACCATAACAATAAAGACAACACGGAAATCCTAGCTAAATATTTCAAACTCCTAAATTGTGAAGGTCTGAGTAAAAAAGATAAGGTAGAAAATATAGAAGAAGAATGGGAGAATGTTAAAAAGGAAAGTATTAAATCAGCAGAAGCGAACTTAGGGGGAACAAAGAGAACTGGTAGAAAACCTTGGGTTTCAGACAATATATTGCAGCTGATGGATGAACGTAGAAAATTTAAGAATGCTAGTGATGAAGAAAGTAAAAGGTACTATCGACAATTAAGAAATGCTATAAACAGGAAGTGCAAACTAGAGAAAGAAGAATGGATTAAAGAAAAGTGTTCAGAAGTGAAAAGAGAAATGAACATTGGTAAAATAGACTGAGCATCCAGGAAAGTTAAGGAAAATTTTGGGGTACATAAATTAAAATCTAATAATGTGTTAAACAAAGATGGTACACCAATATATAATACGAAAGGTAAAGTCGATAGATGGGTGGAATATATTGAAAAGTTATACGGAGGAAATGAATTAGAAAATGGTGTTATAGAGGAAGTTGAGGAGGATGAAATGGGAGAAACAATACTGAGATCTGAATTTAAGAGAGCATTAAAAGATTTAAATGGCAGAAAGGCTCCTGGAATAGACGGAATACCTGTAGAATTACTGCGCAGTGCAGGTGAGGAAGCGATTGATAGATTATACAAGCTGGTATATAATATTTATGAAAAAGGGGAAGTCCGTCAGACTTCAAAAAAAGTGTCATGATACCAAAGAAAGCAGGAGCAGATAAATCAGAAGAATACAGAACAATTAGTTTAACTAGTGATGCATCAAAAATCTTAACTAGAATTCTATACAGAAGAATTGAGAGGAGATGGAAGAAGTGTTAGGAGAAGACCAATTTGGTTTCAGGAAAAGTATAGGGACAAGGGAAGCAATTTTAGGCCTCAGATTAATAGTAGAAGGAAGATTAAAGAAAAACAAACTGACATAATTGGCGTTTATAGACCTAGAAAAGGCATTCGATAACATAGATTGGAATAAAATGTTCAGAATTTTAAAAAAATTAGCGTTCAAATACAGAGATAGAAGAAAGATTGCTAACATTTACACCAACCAAACTGCAACAGTAATAATTGAAGAACATAAGAAAGAAGCCGTAATAAGAAAGGGAGTCCGACAGGATGTTCCCTATCCCTGTTAGTTTTTAATCTTTACATGGAACTAGCGGTTAATGATGTTAAAGAACAATTTAGATTCGGAGTAACAGTACAAGGTGAAAAGATAAAGATGCTACGATTTGCTGATGATATAGTAATTCTAGCTGATGGTAAAAAGGATTTAGAAGAAACAATGAACGGCATAGATGAAGTCCTACGCAAGAACTATCGCATGAAAATAAACAAGAACAAAACAAAAGTAATGAAATGTATTAGAAATAACAAAGATGGACCAATGAATGTGAAAATAGGAGGAGAAAAGATTATGGAGGTAGAAGAATTTTGTTATTTGGGAAGTAGAATTACTAAACATGGACAAAGCAGGAGCGATTTAAATGCCGATTAGCACAAGCGAAACGAGCCTTTAGTCAGAAATATAATTTGTTTACATCAAAAATTAATTTAAATGTCAGGAAAAAATTTTTTAAAGTATATGTTTGGAGTGTCACTTTATATGGAAGTGAAGCTTGGACAATCGGAGTATCTGAGAAGAAAAGATTAGAAGCTTTTGAAATGTGGTGCTATAGGAGAATGTTAAAAATCAGATGGGTGGATAAAGTGACAAATGAAGAGGTATTGGGGCAAATAGATGAAGAAAGAAGCATTTGGAAAAATATAGTTAAAAAGAAGAGACAGACTTATAGGCCACATACTAAGGCATCCTGGAATAGTCGCTTTAATATTGGAAGGAGAGGTAAAAGGAAAAAATTGTGTAGGCAGGCCACGTTTGGAATATGTAAAACAAATTGTTAGGGATGTAGGATGTAGAGGGTATACTGAAATGAAACGACTAGCACTAGATAGGAAATCTTGGAGAGCTGCATCAAACCAGTCAAGTGACTGAAGACAAAAAAAAAAAAAATTGAAGAACCGACTGAACACCTAAATTTCACCCCAATAACACCACCAGAAAACATAAACCCTCCCGCAATAAAAGAAGTCCACCAAGCACTGTGTTAGATGAGACTTTTGTAGAGATCTGGAGACATGCAGGAAGATCAGCAAAAATTTTCCTTAGCTTGTCAACATCTGGATCAATGAGAACTACCAGAACACTGTATGACAGCTCTAATTCATCTGCTACACAAATGAGACATACAGATCCTATTAATTACAGCAGAATCTCACTCCTAGACGCAACATACAAAATTCTTTCGAATCATCCTCAACAGGATCAGTTCACAACTCAAGAAAGAACTAGGAGAATACCAGCGAGGTTTCAATCTCTGGAAAAGCTATCCAGACCAGATCATGAATTTCAAGCTAATAATGGTTTACAATAGGAAAAGAAACAGACATGGTGATGACATTTGTAGATTGCAAGAAAGCTTATAACTGCATCCACAGAGAATTCCTACTAAAAATTCTAAGACACCTCGGACATAGCAAAGTAATAAACATAGCAAATTATACATACCAATAACACATACCAAATTAATAAACATGACTAAACTGACCCTCACAAACACTAAGTTGAAGGTAAAATTCAGAGGCGAGCTCTCGAAACCATTTGAGATCAAAGCCAAGGCGATGGGCTATCATTGCTATTACTCAACCGTGTTCCAGAACTGGTAACGAGGAAATAGCTCAAAAAATGCCCCCCAAAGTAAAAATAAGCTGAAAAAACAAAATTAATTATCTTGGTTTTCCTGACGACTTGGCACTGGCAGCAAATGACATCAACAAAACTTAATCACAGATATTAGAATATCAAAACATTCCAAATAAAATTGGTCTCAAAATATCATTTCAAAAGACAGCAATTATGTCACTTAACACAATTAAAAGAAGTCAACATAAACGATAATAAAATCAAAATAGTAACCCAGTTTAAATATCAAGGAGAAATAATAACAAACGATCTAAACGAAAAAACCTCTAAATAAGAAGAACCAAGCTAGCTAAAGCTCAAAGATTAACCTGGTACATCTACAATAAAAAATGCCTATCAATAAATGCAAAAATATGACACTGAAATACACTTGTAAAACCAGAAGTCACTTATGCAGCAGAAACACTCATCCACCTGAACAAACAGACAGAATGACTCCAGAAAATTGGAAGAAGAATTGGAACAATCTGCATCAATAAAAATACCAGAAAGACATGCAGTGGTGGACTGTGCCCAACAAAGTTGTGTACAAAAAGTTAGAAAGCATCACTGATACCACCCACAAGAGGAGACTAGGATTCTTTGGACATATCTCAAGGATGCAAGAATCAAGATTTCTGAAACAGTTTTTACAGTACAATCTCAATTCGAAAAACACTAAGGCAGGATGCAGATGGATCAGAGAAAAGAGTATCTGAAGGAAATCGGCCTTACACCAGAAGACACCCCAGAATATACAGGTTGTTATTTTATTTTTGTAACATAAAATTAAATAAGAAAATCAAGAACAAAAGCACTAACTTTACACTCACAAGAAAAAAATAACTCAAACATTTTCAACACTAGAAAAGGACACTACAAAGATCGGCACGTATGATAAAGGACTGGGAGGACCACAAGGCCCAAACAGTCCCATCAAAGGGACTTGGATAATAGACTGACTGAAGTAATCCTATATGATCATGAAATATAATAATAATAAACAAAACATACATACAAATATAACCATTTTGTATTTGAAATATAATTGATAGAATTATATTACATAAAATAAAAATCACATTTTTTAAATATTGTGTTAAATCTTTTTATTGGTTTGTTTTTCCTTTAACAGTAATTTTTTTATCTAATTAATTTTTTTAATATTGTTCATTATAGAAATTATAGTTATAGAAAATATACTTATAAAAAAAATCCTCAAAAAATGTCATGAAAGACCAATATACTTTTGTTCATCTACAAAATATAATGCATAATCAAATTTGTTTTCTATAATGTATAAATAATGAAAACAATTTTCAAAAACAAAAAATCAAGTCCCACCTCTTAAAATTAAAATGGTTTTTGTTTTTTGTTTCATCTTCCTATAGTTTAAATTTTTTCAAAATTTTTTATAAGTTTTTTTGAGGTACAAGGCAAAAACTGTTCAGAAATATCTGCAGACTGACTTAAAACTTTGGAATTCTGAATAACTTTACAAAGCATTTTCATCTTATTAAACCTCAATCTTCTACAACTATTATACAAAGCCAGAAATTAAAAATATTGAAAACTACCTCTCCACTTTTTAATTTTGTCCATGATTTTTAAGATAAAACCATCATGGATCACAGAGATTATATTAAACCGGAATTTGTTTTTACTAACATTCTGATATTTGCATTTATAGAGTTACTGCGTAATTAGGTCATTAATATTTTAAAACCTATTGATTTGAGATTTTGAGAAAAATCTGTCAAGTGAAAAACCAGGAAAGTTATCTTTTGCAATCTTTTAAAAAAGATAATTTTTCAAAAATACACAAAAATAATAGTTTAAATAGAAATTTAAGCAAACAAATGATGTACTGAGTATATTAGGTACACACACAATAATCATTATGGTATATAAATTGACAATTTGAAATAAACATAAATAAAGCACTTGCTGTATTACAAAAACAGTGGATACTGATATCATAACATTTGTAATATTGATACCAAATTCTTTTAAATAATTTAACAGTTAGAGAAGCTTCCAGAAATAAGAGAGAGGAAATAAAAAAGGAAGAATCTAGAAGGAACAACAAAGGGATTCTTTCCAGAAGAGGACTTATAGAAAAGCATCATAAAAAGCGCAGACAATGAAAAATTATTATGTTTGAACGATCAAAAGAACGAGGCGGGTACCGGTTATAAAGCAATCTTGAAAATATGCAATGAACTGGAAGTAACTGAAGATCAAAACCTACTATAGATCCCAATATTTTAAACACCCATTTTGCACACGTAGGTAAAAGATACACAGAAAAATTAAATGAAAATCTTAATAATCCAGCACCCTCCACTAATTCATACCCTGTTATGGAAATAAATTTTCCATACTCCTTTTTTCTATCTCCCATGAAAGTAATAGAAATTTTAAACTTTATTAAATCTCTTAAGAATAACTCGTCTCCTGTCATTGATGAGATAAGCAATAAATTTTTGAAAAATATTTCCGCTTACATTGCAATACTTTTGAAAGAAATCTCTTCATTTTAGTTTTTTTAATTTTCTTAGTGTTAATTTTTCTTGAAAATAAACTCCGAATCACAATAATTGAAACATAATAAACTGACAATAAAGTCATCAAAATGATGAACACTTAGATAGCAAAAATATTCATCGTGTAGTACTGGTACCAAGTAAAGTCTAATGCAGCCGGCTTCAGATGTGAAGCACCTTTATGTCTTAGTACATATTCCACCCACCAGACTGCAGTATCCGCAGCTGACATTGGTTTATCTTTAGTTATTAATGATAATCGCATCATATTTTTCTTATAACTTAAATAAGAAAAAATTAGACTGCCTTAAACATATTTTGTTAAATGCAGTAACATTAATAAATATTAATAAAAAATAAATCTGTACACATTCAACCCACTTATATACCTTGGTTTTGAATCAATATTTTACTGGTTTATATTGTGTGTTGAAAAGAAGTATACCCAATGAGTAGTCAGTGAAGGCAATTGTCCTCCTAAAAACAATTACTATAACACACCCCTTTTCTTAAAGTTTTAACTGGTATGTAAATGTTGACTAATATGTATTTTTCTGGATTAAATTATTTGTTTTTTTTTAATATTTTTAATAATTTTTTTTAATTTTTAGGCAGACGTCAACATAATTCCAACTAAAAATAGATAAATTTAAAATAAATTAATGTGAAAAAATAGCTACTGTAAGATGATCTGCAAACAGAGCTGTAGAATTATTTCTAAATAAGAATGTTATCATTAAAACTGTTCAGGTAGTTCTTGCCCTTTCCAAAAAACAATGTTAAATGTAGAATATGTTCACATAATTATGTAGGAATATGGATCGGCATAAAATTAAAATTTTGAATTCATATTTTAAGTAGTACCACATATCCATAAAAACACGGACATAACAGTTAAAAGGTTAACCAAACGACCTACGACAGGTTCAGGGTTTCTATTAACTGAGTTTCTACTTACAAAATATTTAATCCAACATGAAACACAAATTCAAAACAAAAATTAAATTAATTTTAAAAAGACAAACAATAATTAAAAGAAACAGTCTCTCTCTCTCTCTCTCTCTCTCTCTCTCTCTCTCTCTCTCACTCTCTCTCACTCACTCTTTCTCTATCTCTTTCTCTCTCTCTCTCTCTCTCTCTCTCTCTCTCTCTCTCTCTCTCTCTCTCTCTCTCTCTCTCTCTCTCTCTCTCTCTCTCTCTTTCTCTCTCTCTCTCTCTCTTTCTCTCTCTCTCTTTCTCTCTTTCTCTCTTTCTCTCTCTCTCTCTCTCTTTCTCTCTCTCTCTCTCTCTCTCTCTCTCATTACATTAGCTGACCAGGGCCGCTGGTACAGTTGTAATGTACTCTTCAGCAACAAACAGATGGTTTTAGTAGAACGGCAGATTCAGATTCTTCATTATTATAATTCTTGAATAAATCCCACTGGACTGACTGGCTGGGTTGTGAATGAGAGATGAAAGTAAATGATTGATGTTAAAATTAATAAAATACAAATTGATCTGAAAGATCATACAATTAATTTATTTAAGTTAAAGTAAAAGATTTACTTTTGCAGAAGCAGTATTACTTTACTGATAACTTAAAATGTATACTGAATCTTCTCATGTTACTCATGTACAGTGAACTTAAACGTAGTACATAAATATTTAGCAATTTATACCTGAAAAATTTTTATTTTACGTCAAATTTAATCCCTATTTATATTTTTATATTCATGTAGTTGCATCATTATTATTTGATATAACTATAACATTCTCTATTATTATTTCCTTATGTTAATACATAAAACCTGAACAAGGTTTATCCATAGTTTTCCTTCATCCATTTCTGCAAAATCTAGAAAAGTTTCTTTTGCTATGCGTAGAATAACACATCATTCTTGTATGGTCTATAAAAAGCAAATAATTATTTATTTAGTGTTAACTAATGGCAATTTGAAATTTTAGTTTTAATTTACATAGTAAACAAACGGAACTATAATTCAATTATAAGCTAAAACTACAAAAAATTGGTTGAACTAACACCAGCTAAATCAGTGTTATCTGTGTTGTTGGAGACTCCTCTCATACATAATGCAATTGAAAATTACTGCATTATTCTGGTTATTGCCACAAATTATTATTAATACACAACAAGTACAGTGTAGAAATTGATTATTTCACATTATAGGAGTTAACTTACTAGATAGGAACTACTTACTAGAGTTGCTGCGTTACTTCTTGGTTTACAAGTAGGGTTTACGAAATATTGTTTTCTTTGTCTTTGGGCTAGTCATGGAACAAAAAGTCATTACTAACTAAAGAACTAACTAGCCATTTCGGCATAACTTCATGGCCGGTGAAAAAAATGTAAAGCATTTATCATTAAGAGTGGTAAAAATCATACAGTCGCCGTTTCACATAAAACTTGGACGAATAAAAATTTTTTTAAAGGCACACTAGACAAAGATGGAAGAGGATTTAATCATTTAACAATAAGTTTTCCTAAACTGAGTGACGGTAAGTTCAAGGAGAGTACATTTATCAGTCTGCAAATCAAAAAATGCTTAAGGGTTTAACTTTTGAGGATGAACTTAGCAAATGTGAATTAGCTGCATGGAAATCCTTCGAAGACACTGTTGGTGTTTTTTAGGCAACAGGAAAGATGAAAACTATGTTTTTTAGGTTAATAAAGCTGTTAAAAAACTACAACATTTAGTATGTAGAATGTCATTAAAAATTCATTTCCTACACTCCCACCTAGACTGTGATGAACAGGGAGAGCTTTTCAGTCAGAATATTCTGACCGTGGAGCATCAGTACCAAGGAAGATGGGATGCTGGAATGATTGACGACTGTTGATTGTTTTTATTTATAACTGTATTGAATATATTTAAATTCATCTGTATTTGAATAAATAAAAATTTAGCCGATTTAAACAAATTATAAATGAATACACATAAATAACTTTTTTAAATATTGCTATCACACTGATTATGAATTTATTGTTAAATATATTGTATGTATCTAAAAATGCAACGTATTACACAAAATTTATACTCACGTCTTATTCAATAAAGATTTGAAACTACGGTGATAGTCATTTTAACTAAAATTTTCTTTAGCTTCCATAATCATTCTCCACTTTCAACATTAAATTTGAGTAATCACTAACCATTGTTTTTGTCACAGCTTCCAAGAATTTAAAAGTACTCCCAGTATAGCACCTACAACTCAAAATCACTTGGCAAACAAAAAGATTAGTAATGTACATATGAATTTTTTTTTTTTTTTGTTTTGCGTAGGAGGGAAAAGCTCTCCCAGCCACCGTCTCCGCCCGCAACAACCTACTGGGACCCTATTAGGGATTGGGATTGCGGACGCGACTTAACTAAGAAAAATAAAATAATATCTACATTGTACCTAAAAAAACATGCACAGCATATACAAAACTTTACATCCATAGCTTATTACTTAATCTACATTGCTTATCTAAGTAATTATAATGTAAAATTTATGTTGAACCTGAAACAGAAACATACACAAAAGTACACATAAAAAATTCCCTACAGGAGAGTGCCTATCAGGGGACCCTACTGGGACTTTTGAGACCTACCGCGATTTTATCAGAATATTATAATATCTGCCTCACTCAGGTTGGTTGTTCTGCCTCACTCAGGGAAAATAGAGATTTTCCCTGAGTGAAACAGAACTACCATAACCACTACCTAATTTAATGATTGCTGATCTAATTAAATGCCAATCTCTGTGATGGAGTGGTAGCATCTTTGTTTTTCATCCGGAGGTCCTGGGTTTGAATCCCAGTTAGACATGACATATTTTTTTTTGTGTGTGGGATTTCCATATCCCACGCACAAGCATCAAGCTTATGTGGCAATATCACCAGGTCCACAAAAAAAAAGAATTAGTCGTTCATGATTGTTTTTGTTATGATTGATCAACAGCGGGGTAATAGAAATATTATATTATTTAATTACGATTAGTAAACTGATTAATTCTATGTAAATTCAACAGTTGCAAAAGATAAAAATTTTAAGCCGACAATCATGTAATTGAAAAGTGGAGGAAATCAAAGAAAATAACCTTCTTGTAGATGATTAAGTTACCATGACAGTAGTAAGTAATTATAGTTTATTAATTATGTATATTTATGTAAAATGCAGCAGATTGGAGTAACATTTTGGTAATGATAATCTATAATATATTGTACAATCTATAAACATGAGAAAAAGTTATATTATTCAGTGATATCAGATTACATAAATCCAAATAGCAAGAGCATATAATCTGGTCTTATATAGTCTGTTGAGTAGTACATTTTGATACCTCCATGTGCCACCTAATTCTAGGGATGGGTGTGGCCTTTCCTTAAGAATGCCTAGTATGTTCTTGGATGATTCTTAAGTATCTTGAAGAAAAGGAATGAGGTTATCTGTGACATATTTAAGCTAGTTAATGCAAAATCATTAATATGCTTTTTCAGTCCTACGTAAATAAAAAAATCTCTCAAGGAATTGTAAGTGATAAGAGGGGAGATTTGGAGCAAACCTGTGTTATCTTTTTATCCCATTGGGTTTGTTTACTGTAATTTCAGTACTTTAGCGAGCAGGTTTTCTTTTTCCCACTATTCAACTTAATGTAAGTCGAAGGTGCCGATCAATATAATGGGAATGGTAATATAAAAATTTCTTTGCTTTCTTATTTAGAAATAAACATCTATGTGTTTTATTATTAATAGATTACAGATTCTTAACTCTTTCTTCCAAACTTCCTCTACTAAAAAGTTAAAACTTATTTTTTTATTGCAAGTTCACTTCAGCCAACTTTAGCCAACAAGATTATACGTGTAAAGAAAACATCAATGATAAGTTCACATTTTCATTTACCAGGAAATATTATGTCTATAACTAATAACCAAGCTTCTTATATTACACAATGGACTTATGTTTCATCAAACTGTTAAAAGCATGTATGATTGAATATAATTTATGAAACAGAAAATTGACAATGAATCTAACATGATTACTGCTATAATTAATTGGATCAGTCAAATTAACAAAATATCACATCACCATTTACTGAAGAACAGCACTACTGATTAGCTTAAAGAGAATAAATTAATCAAAATAATGAATGCAGGACAGAAATGATAGAATAAGATTACTGTGTAGCCAGGTGACATACTGATATACACCATTTTTTCACATATTGATAAAATTGACATCTCAATTCAACAATTGAATTCATCTTTTCCTATGTCAATAATGTACACTTGTCTCAGAATGTAAGGTGTTCTTCTATAACTTATTTGATTGTTGCTACTCTTTAATCAACTTTGACCATACGCCATGAGTATTGTTACTCATATTTCATGTTTTTTAATAATTTATACAACTACTAAAACATATTTGATTAACATACTGTCTTAGCATTTTTCAGAACAGGAGCACTTTCAAGCAGGTTCTCATCTTTAGTGGTATCTTTATATAAACAGAAATATGTTAAAAGATGTACTGTATACATAAAATTATTTCATGCAATTGAAGCATACTGGTATTATATAAAAACTATTTTCTATCATAGCATTGGTATTTTAAGTAAGTTTGATGAACAACATTATACAAAATGATGATAATTTAAAATTACATAATTAATGATCAACTTTCAGTTAATTAATGACATAGTTACTTTTTCATAATAAATACTTTCTGATAATTAATTATTCCTTCCAGTTTGAAAGTACTGAAACTTTTACTTTGTAAGAATCTTTTGGAGCAAATTAGCAGTATGTTAAACAACTGGGTTATCAATATCGCTGTTAATGGCAAATGTGAATTTAACAAAAATAACATTACTTGTAAATGAACAAATAACATAGATCAAATATATTTAATATAATATGATACTAAAGGTTTTGGGTGTACCTAACCTTTTTCAGAGAGTTGCGATCAGTAGCACTGTTGGTAACTACTGAAGGAGGATCGGCCAACTGAAATTCTATTTTAAAAGTCTAGTTTGCAGTTAATTCTCAATTTTTGTATTTGTTCGTGAACATTTACCAACTATTCCAGTTTAATGTTACTACTGAAAGTTTCAGTTATTTATAAATTATTACATTTGACAGATATTTTTGTCAAAATGTGGTACTATACTAGAGGTGTGGCACAGTATACGTCAATTATAAATAGTAGATTCTTGCATTTTTTAACTTTTAAGAATCATTTTATAGTATTATAAGCATATCTATCAACTTCCTCATACAAAATCTACTGCATTTGATGACTTGAAACTTTAACAAAATATATTGTGTTTTGGTAGTTAGTTAACATTATTAGTAAATTACAACTACAGATTTCAGATATTAACATGACAAAACAGTTCATTCATTAAAAAACTGCATATTGCTACAAAATGTGGAAATAAATAACTATTAATATATTATACCATTACTGTTAGAAACAGTGACAAAACATTTTTATTTTACTTGCTGCCTATTTAATAAAATACAGAAATTTAGTAACTTCATCAAAAGTAATAATGATTTAAAAGAAAAGGCAGAAGAGTTTTTTTAGGTATTCAGTAATAACTTACGTTTTAAGTTATTAAAAACTTCATGCAGTAAGAAACTAACAGTAACATAATTAACTTTATCAATAATTAAAAAAAAAAATTGACAGTGGTTGGAATAAATTGAAATGTGGTGGTTGAAATAAAATGGAAAACATCAATTAGATAAATAATAAATTACAATAGTTCTGCTGACTTATATGATAAATAAATAAATAACATGTAATTAATCAAACAACAGTTTCTAAAATTCAGTCTGCTTAAATGTTAAAATTAAAAAATGTGTGTTTTCTAAATTGAATTTGGTGGTATACCTTAATTTACGGTGAAAGTTGTAAAACTACATAAAGTTCTAAAAAAGACTGATTTGATCAAAAACTAGCTAATACTGAGGTAAACTTTTTACAACTTTCTCTTAAATTATTCATTATGAATAATAATAAATAACTTATGAATTTATTTGTTTAAAATGAATAAATTAAAAAAAAATTAAATTTGATTACAATGCACTGATTTTTTTGTTGTTTTTAGGCAGACAACCAGAGAATATCCGCTAAAATGTCAAACAACACATTGTAGGTAGATAGAACAAATAATATTAAGTAAATAATATTAATTTAATTAAAGTAAATAATATAATTACTTTAATTTAATTAAAGTAATTTAAGTAAATAATATTCATTTAAATAATGCATGATGTCATTCCTACATCGTGTAGGAAAAGTTACTTCTGCATCATGCTCAAGGTTATTTATAAATAAATGTTATCATGCATCCTGCAACTTATCAATAATTATTAATATGTTCAGTTAAAATCGAATGAAAAGCACATATTGAAAGTTTTTAAAAATAGAAGGCTGCCTAAATGTATTTTCATATTTTCTTTTTTTTTTCAGAGGGTATTGCTTCTAGTGGTATTATGTTTTTAGCAACATATATTTTTCAATTATTTAATATTAAATATGAAGTAAAATTTTGAAAGTTCTATAAAATATGGGTGAATGGTTTAATCTTTTTAGAGTGCAATTTTTATTATAGGTTATACAACTTTTCAGTGTATTAATTTGTTTAAAAAAATCATAAAATGGTTTAAATTATAAATGAGGAAATAAAAACCTGCATGAAATTTTCCAGTTCATATGGAATAATTTACATCACAATCATTATGATCGGTTGAAAACTTTTGAACAACAGTTTTTCCCTCAAGAGCATTCAATTACAAAATATATATTTCTAAAGTTGATCTTTTCAACTTTATAATTTCAATATAGTATAAAATAGATTCAACTTGATCCACCCAAATACAGAATTGAATAAAATAAAATGACACCTTATTTTTTCATATAATCTCTACAAAAGCACTTTTGCGGCAACCTGCATCTTCAGTTGTAGATTTTTTCTTTTTTGTAAAATGTTTAGCGTTAGGTTTTAGTAAGTGTTCCAGCATAATAATTGATCATTTAACTGATTGATCAATTTAATATTATCACATATTTTTTACTTAAATAGGTTAAAAGGTTAAAAGGTTAAGTTAAAGGTTAAGTTAATAGGTTAAGTTAAAAGGTTCGGTTAAAGTAGAATTAACTAACTCCTTTTATTTACTACGAATCATTCTATTAATTAATAACAGTTCTGTTCAAGGTAGAAAATTATAATCTGTATGCCAAGATACAGTGTATTATTCGCTTACGTTCAACAGGTACCTACGTCCATCTCATAATGTTCATTACATTTACTTGTGTTGCACTTATAGTATAAGTATACTCGGGAATGCACGTATTAGTAGAATGCACAAGATAATTAAAGTATTGTAAAACAAAGTCCCCAGAAATGATTAATAGCCTTTCCCTCAAATCACACAATTATCAAGGTCGCAATTAATCCCCTTATGCAGCGTCTCGGCCTTTCATAAGGAAAACCTGGGTTCGGTCAGGCGAGGAATTTTCACGCGCTAAAAGACTATACCTGACGGTGGTCCCAGGGGCTAAAGAAAAAAAAGGTAGGATGCATTGGCATTTTAGATCTGCATCTTAACCATGAAGAACATAGAAAAGGTAGATTTACACCTAATAAACGAATAACAGAATATATTTATTAAGAATATGATAAAGGAGTAAACGTTGAAGAATGTCAATTTATTCAACGAGTAACTTCCTGAGTACAGAGAGTTTTGAAAATGGAATGTATCCGAAACTCGTGTACAGGTAAATTAATTATGACTAAGCTAAAAAAGGTAGATAATTTTAATCATTATAAAAATTACGATCTTAGAAAAAAAAATTTAATTACAATAATAAAATTTTTGCTAGCATAAATTAACACAGAATTATTCACAAGCTTGCTTCACGATCATCCACCTCTACAAAATAATTCCGTTAAGTTAATTTTACCTATATTTTATCAAACTTTTAAAAGAGGTAAAAAATTCTTACTGTCGCGAAATATAAAACAATTTCTTTGTTTTAGAGCAACAGAAGACAAATGTTATCGAATTGTTTATCCCCTTGTTACAAGGGGATAAGAAAGTATTTGGAGACTGAGTTGAATACGTTAGTAAGTCGTGCTTGTCATTTAGTATATCTGTAATAGCAACTAATCGCGAATATTGTTATCTTTAGAAAATGTATATTAGTGCAAAAAGGTAAATTATTATTTATTAAAATTATTTTTTTATATATTAATCAATAAAAATATAATACAAAGCATTTACTGTGCGCTTCCTCCTAGAATAAATTGAGTGGCCAAGGAAAATTCTGAACTTATACCAAAATAGGTTAAAAAAGATTTAGTTTCATTCATCCTTACTAGACTTATCGTGTAATTGTCCCATGGGATCCAATATTTTGAAAAATTGTATGCTGTAGATAAAACAAATGTGTCTATATAACGATCCCCGATTCCACGAGTTTGTAATCTTTTCCCCGTATTGTAAAGTAGTAATCTTTTCTATTACCCATTTTTTTCAGTATCATATATTATTTCTCTGTGAATGTCTGAGTACGTATTTGAGTTATTTGTAGGAAAATATATGTGAACCTGAAAAATAAGAAATAAGTCTTTGTTTTTACGGATTAACAAATTTTATATTGATTTTATATAAAAAATATTTTCAATAATTAATTTTGTTTCTGTTCGTTCGGTTAACGAGTTAAAAAGCATTTTAAAGAGATGAAATAAATGCAAATTAATGATGCTGGGACCAGTATTCCCACGTCGGGGTGCGTTAAGTACCTCAGCGTGTGGTTGGAGAGGAGCCGAAACTACAACGTCCACCTTCAGCAGACCTTGGCACGTGCTGAGACAGTTGTTGATAATCTCAGTAAGCTTATGCGTAACCACAGAGATCCTCGTGCTTCTAGACGACGTATAATACTGACGGTGGCTTCTTCTATCATATTTTATGCCGTCCCTGCGTGAGTAGAGGCCCTTGAAAAGAAAAGGAATGTAGATAAAATATCATCACTTCAAAGACGTGCTGAAAATTGCGGCCGCATACCGCACGGTTTCGCTATTGAGGTCATCTCCGGGATTCCCGCGGTGCGGCTGCGTGCATTGATGCTCCGGCCGGTTTATCATGGTACGACTAAGACCGAGCCTAAGGACTTATTTCTGGCCGAGTGGCAGGAGGCCTGGAACATCTCACCTACTGGTGTATGGACGAGTAAATTAATTCCGAGAATGGATGCAGAGAGGACTGGGTGAGGTAGCTCCTTTCTGGACATGGCGAATTTGAAGCCTACCTGCATCGATTTGGCAGGAGAGCGTCTCCTCTATGCAGGTACTGCGATCTTGAGGATATCGTTGAGCACACCATCTACCAATGCCAGCGGTGGGATGTGGGCAGACAAGAGTCTGGTTAAGTTTTCTCCATACATGTTGACAGGAAGAACGGAATGGGACAAGGTAGTACATCTAGCAACTAGTATCCTGAAAACTAAAGCGAGAGAAGCTAGAGCCTGATTCAGGACCCTACCAGCAAGGAATCAGAGTTCCATACACAAGACCTGAGACTCAGGCGAAGAAAGTGACGAAGGTGAAGGGGCGAAGGACAGCCCCCTGTGGAGCCGTCGTGCGTCTGCACTTGTGCGGATGGGCGACGGTGATGAAGCACGGGGACTCTGGACCCCTGGACCCTAAAGGCACCTCCTAGGCTCGCGAAATGCTTAAACTGCAGGACCGACCCCGGAAGAGGAGAAAAGGTGAGATATGAGTTTTAGTTGGCAGGGTGCAGGTACACATAGGCTCTTAATAACATCTAGCCGAACCCGTGCGAATCCGACACTTCCCCATTTACGGGGGGTGCGTAAATGGAATTTCTCAGACTCATCTATAACAAAAACAAATCATGATGTAATAAAATAAATATCACAAAAAATGGATTAAATCATCACCCCTTTCTCCCTTGTACCTTCATATATGTTTTTTCTATTTAATTACGTTTAGGTAGCTCTTGTAAGCATTCTTACTGAATGCTTTCAAAAAAATTTATTTTTAAAAATGTAGTTAAATTCTTAAAAATAATTAGAAAATCCACTTGACATATCAGATTATTCTGATTCTCCTACCATTTATGGATTTAAATTGCGATAGACAATAATTATTTGTACCAGATTAGTATTCTTTGATTAACCTTTTGTAAATAAATTACATTAGTTTTAATATATAATAAAATTATATAAACAGAGAATTGCATAATGAATTGGTTCAATAGTAGGTAAAAAACAGAAAGATGATGGCCTGGAACTTTAACTAGCAATTAAAATTAGTATGAAGCTATATTAACTGACAAAAAAAAGATTTATTGTATAATAAATCAAATAATTTGAAAAATATACAATCAAATACACCTTTGATAATGCGTATGTATAGATTTCATATATTATACATATTAGTATAATAAAATATTTATATAATATAATTAATAAAATGAAAATCAATAAAGGTCTATATCTTCAATCGACAACAGTCAAAAGGTTTTCACTTCTATGCATTTAAATTCCTTTGGTAAGTGATTAAATATTTTTGGACTTAAGAAAGAATAACATTTAAATAACTCGATTCTTGTCCTAGGAGGAACTTCACTATCCGCTTGCCGTGAAGTCTTCGTAACCAAAGTACCAAGGATCCTATCCTGTTTACATCCTTCATAATACGTCATTAGTATTCTATAGAAATACATATGATGCAGTGGCAAGATCTTAAGGTCTCTGAATAATGGGAAGGATTCATGTCATCTACTTTTACCCCAATATTATACATACTGCTTGCTTCTGAGCAATATAAACAGATCTAAAAACACTGTAATAAACTCCAACCCATACTTTAACCTTGACTCTTAAAAAGCGATAATACAGTGATATTATACTCTATATTAGTTGTAAGAGCACTAAATCTCACAAACTTACACAAAGTAGTAATTTACTGACCTGGAACTTCTTTAAAAGGGGCACTATCATATCAATCACCAAAAATTTCAGCACCTGTTTTCCTTACACGATAATATAGTAGCCCATACTATGATAGAAATTCTTTGTTGTATTTACTAGAACACCATCACAATCCTTAAACCATTACATTACAACTATATCTCCGAAGTGTAGTTTTGTACAGTCTCAGGTCGACAGTTCCTGAGATGTGTGCTTAATTGAAACCCAACCACCAAAGAACACCAGTATCCAAGAACCGTAGAACTCTTGACTTAGAAATCAGCTGATTTGCAATGACGAGTTAACCGTTACACCAGCCCGATGAGCTTAACTTACACTTTACTCATTGTAATATATCTGTAGTATAAAAATTTGCTGAAAATTTCTTCCTAATTTGTAACTTGTACAATTTTTTTTAATAAAAATACTTTTTTAAATTAATACGTTCTTTCTTTATTTTAATCCTGTTCATCACAAATTCTTATATAACTTACTTCTAAAATACAAACCTGACTATAAAACTATTAGTTGTGCTAGTTCATATCAACATGCAGAGGCTGTAGACATACATAGACTAGTTAGTTGAAGATTTAGGATTATGTAAACTTTTAATACGTAGCAAACTAGATTTTAGTCATTTTTGGGGCCATCTTCAGTAATTGGTGCTTTTGTTTATCAATTTAGATGCACGCACGCTTTGCATTTGACATTCTGCAATCCCTTACACCTCTTTTGTACTGCTGAGAGCACAATATGTTCAAATGTATCATATGCATATTCAAAGATGACGCTCTCACACTGAATATTATGCAAGCAGACCAAATTACAAGGAACGTGTACAAAAATTGGAAACTGTAATTTTATACAGCTAAAATGTATATATATATATATATATAATTTTTTTTACTTTTTGGAGGTTGTGGAACTATCTTTCTTTTTTTTTCCTGTTTAGCCTCTGGTAACTACCATTTAGATAATTCTTCAGAGGATGATATGTATGAGTGTAAATGAAGCGTAGTCTTGTACATTCTCAGTTCGACCATTCCTGAGATGTGTGGTTAATTGAAACCCAACCACCAAAGAACACCGGTATCCACGATCTAGTATTCAAATCAGTGTAAAAATAACTGGCTTTACTAGGACTTGAACACTGTAACTCTCGACTTCCCAAATCACCTGATTTGGGAAGACGCTTTAACCACTAGACCAACCCGATGGGTTGGAGGTTGTGGAGCTAAAAAGGTAGAGAATCACTGGTTTAAATGATTTAAATTGGTATAAATAGGCAATAATAACTCATTAGCTCATTAGGGACTACAAAAGTAAAGAGCATTTTTTTAGTGACCATGTCAAAGCAAAATTTAATAGAAAATACGTTATTAGAAAAATTTTCTAAACCCACAAATTGGAACAAAGTATATGCTCTATAAATAAAATAACATAATAGTCCAATAAATCTGAATGTGGTATAAACAGGATTACAGCTGGACTCATCAGATGGTAGTTGTGCAAATGATAAGTAAACGTTTGTGATTTAGTATTTATTCCAATAAATGTAGATTAATAAACCATTTCTTCTAATTTGTATTTAATAATACATTATACACATCACATTCAAAGTGCATAGATATACTACTTCATGATTAAAAAAGGAACTGTGCATGCATTTAAGGAAACCATGGTAAAACTTTGATAAAAAAATTAACAAAAATATAATATTAAAAAACAATAATAACAGTAACATAAAATAACAATAGCAACATCACAAAATTTACAGTCAGTTATACATATTTTCTAGCACCATAACTCCACCATAAAATTCCACCATTTAGCTGGATAGATCAAGGGAAACCACGGTAAAATTTTGATCAGAGCAGCAAGATTTTGTATCGGTCTGACAATAATTTGAGCTTATTTTTCTATTAAAACAGCAGAAATATATATAATATATAAACATTAACAACTAACAGTTTAGGATTAAGGCAATAAAATACACAAAAAACAATTAGTTAATATTTAATAATATTTTATTGTTTCAAATATAATAAAGTTTATTTAAGCCACGGAAAGTAAAACTAACAGTTCTGGCATTTACCCTATTGGACCAAGGGAAACCGTGGAAAAACATTGGTCAGAACAGCTTACAATGTTTTATGTCTGTAATATGCTACAGTATTAAAGGCATATTTTACTATTGGTGATACATTCACTGTATATTATTTATACATTTAATTAGCTTTTAAACAATAAAATTTGCTGAATTTTAATTGTTACTTCTTGAATATCATACATTCTTTAAATCCTGTAAAAAAAAATAATAAAATTTTAAGATGAAACATTTAATAAAGTTCTGTATTATGATAGGCTGACATACTACACACAAATTCGACAAGAAAAATAAAATGGATTTAAATGACAGATAAAACGATGCTAGGTCTTGGCAAGATTACGACTAGGGATCACAAAAGAAGAAATAAGAAACATCTAATTCAAATCCATTTTAAAAAAGAAAATTTACTTTTAATCAAACTGACATATATTAACATCATTCAATTTGGGACTGTCTTGCATTGATAAATACAAGATTGAATGATTAAGAGTAATTATCAAAAGAGTAACTCAGCTAATTTATTAAGGGACAGTACAAATCAAACAAATTCCACTTAACATTTTATTATAACCGTTTTAGCCGCACTTAAAAAAACTTGTTTTTGTGGAAAATAGAGTTGAAAATTTACAACAGGAATGTAAAATAAATAATCATTTTTCTTGGTAATAAATACAGAATTTGCATGTTGACATTAGTTCCTTTTTTGAGCTTAGTGAACTCAAAACAAAAAATAAATCTTTGACATCATAGAAGGTGATAGAATGAATTTAAATAATAAAAATGAAAGTCTATAAAGTTAAATAAAAGTCACCACTATTGTGATGTTACCTATCTTAAGTATAATGTAGTCAAATAGTTTATTTAGTCTGCATTATGTCAGTTCATATAATATGTTGCATTTGTCAAAGTCAAATTTAGTGCATTTTTAAACTCCATTCTGTTCAATCATATTTGCAATTACAATAACATGCTATATGTTAAATTTCCTGTTATGGTTAATATCTTTGTTCATTAGTTTTGAACCTGTAATAGGTGATTTACAAAGTTTGATCCTGATGTTAAAACTGTAATGTTTTTTAAACAAATGGTACTGTTTTAAAATTTCCTTTTGATATTTTGTCAGTGTGTTTGCAATAGATTTATGTTCAACATGTTTCTGATTTTAGTTTCATTACTGTAGGCAAAACAAATTTTCCCCTTGTCAAAAAAATTATCAGTTTTTCAAAATAAAACAGAATAACTTAATTTATAAATCATTTAATAACACAACAGATCAACAAATAAACAAAAAATTGGAATTGAGGTAAAAGTAGGTGAATTAAAATGTATTTTTTATGCTGAATCTTAAAAATGAAAGCAGTTTTTCATCTTCACCCTCAGATTTTTAGTTATGATCTTTCAAAATGGAATCCCATTATCGCTGTCATGATACTGAGAAAATATACTTTGAAACAGTTTGGAACTCAAAAGTGGAATTGTTCAAATATAAAGAAGTGTATTCACAAGAACAACTTTTAGATTCAAGACGGTTGGATAAATGTTGAAAAAGCTTAGATTTGTCATGTATCTGTGAAAAAGGACCAGTGTCATCTGTACACCAGTTATAAACACAACTAAAGAGGACTATAAAAACTACATAAAAAATAAAAGGGATGCTAGGAAAGAGAAGGAACAAGATAATTTGAGTAGTGAAGGGGTTAATGTGTTCACAACGGATTTAGGAAAAGTGCTTCTGGAACCAAACCTTAAAGTTTCAGCTCTTTATTACAAACAAACTCTGTGTGGATAATTTTACATTTTATAGTTACAAAAAAAGGATTGCTAATTATGATATGAATCAGAAGGTGGTATCTCCCAAGAATTTTCTTTTGTTTTTTGCAATTTTATTTTTTAAAAGACTTGTGTAAAATCAGGTGAAACAGTCATCTTATTTAGTGATGGTTGCACCTATCAGAATAGGAATTTGACATTATCTAATGTTTTTTTTTCATCAGAGTTAAAAGCTGAATATTGTAATTATTCAAAAATTTTGTGGGAAAGGTCAGGATTAAATTATGTATTGTCTATTTGGCCAGGATGTAGTGCAGGAGATCCAAATGTAACTATCAGATCTATGAGATACAGTTCTGATGGAATTTATTATAAATTAAAATATGTGAGTGGAAACCTCTTCCTAGGCATTTCAGCAAATTTGGAGAAGAAAATTCAAAGTTTCTGAAAGCATTATACTCACAAGACTAGAAAAATTATGAACCAAAGTACAACCATCTTGTTGTTCATTCTAAATTGTTCATTCCAGCCGATTACCAATCATTCTATGACAGCTTAAATCATGAGCAACAATTATATTCAAGGAGTTCAAATTCTCATATTTTTGCAAGTTCTGCTACCTCTCTTTTTAATATTTTTTCCAATATTCTTTTCTTTAATTGTTATAATTTTTTTTATTTTGTTTAATTGAAGTTTTTGATGTGAATTTGGTATATTAACTTCGGTATGCATAGTGAAGTTAAGAAATATTTAAAAAGTTATTATACGAGTATGCAATTTTCTTCTTTATACAACTTGTAATTTTTAACAATAAAAAATTTTACTGTTATTATGATCTTTTATGGGTTAAATTTTGAAAAAAACTGTTATGTCTGTTTTAGGTGCCATTGCAAAATCTGTTAAGTTTTATTTACAAAGAAAAAATGGCTACTATCACGGTTTTATAATATTTGAGACCACTACAACCTAATAATATTTGAAAAATTATGAATTAATAATGAGGATAACTTTTAGCTTCCTAGTGAAACGACTTAGCAGGTTTTGAATGCCAGCCAACAGTATGTAAAATAAAAAAATTATACAATAAATGAATATATATATATATATATATATATATATATAATTTAAATATATATATGTATATAATTCCAGTACTGAACAGGAAATTTACACATACACTCATAATATCATTCAGAATAGAAAACATAACTTCAAATAAAAATGACAAATTATTAAAATATATGTTTTACTGTAATAGATATAGAATTTAATAACAATTGAAGGTGTGGATTATGTGAAAACCAATCATTGGAAATTATTATGGTAAATATTGAAAAAAAAGCAAAATGCATGTCGTATGAAAAGTATTTCATAAGCCTTAAAATTAGCCCATATTGGACATTCTAGCCCAAAAATGTCAGAAGAAAATTGCTTTTAATGATTCAAATAGTTGTTCTCCTTTACCCAAGCAAAAAAAAACTTATTGGTTTCTCACATCAGAATGAAATGTTATGAAAATCATTACTGTGTTGCATTACAGAAGTAGATTTTACACATGTTTTTGTACAATTCAAATGAATGACTATGATATAATTTCATACTACTTAAACATTTAAATGTAAAGCAACATTTTATATTATTGTATCATTATCCACCAATAAATCTCAACAGTTCAAAGATTTTGTTAACTCTGATGATCTATAGGAACCAGTAGTTTATTTTACACGGCTAATGCTATTTAAATTTGGCCTTACTTCAAACCCTTCATTATCCAGGATGGTATTCTTCGAGACATTTTAAATGTCGTTTGACCACCAGGTTATATTCAGTGGTTTTCCATCTTATTCATGACTAAAAATTGAAAAACAATGTTTACCCTTATTAATGTGTTAGACTGAAGTCTATAAACCTGACAGATGAGATAAAATAACACCTTATCACAAATACAAACAAAAACAGTGGATAAATCCAATATATAAATTTCAATTCTCAAAGTATAAGAATGACAGACATATCTGCTATCTGAATATGCTGATTTACAGTACTACATTTAATGACTGAATCTACTACTGATTCTGTTTCAACTGTACTTTTTGACATTTAGCTGGGTCATTTTTCATGGAGTAAAGCCATAAAAACAAATAAAATCCGGCTATAACAATTTTCATAGTTATTTTTACAAAATTATTTAGTTGTAAACTGACAAAACAATGCATAAATATGCAACAACTTTTAATTTTTGTCTTAATTATTTTTATTTTTAGTTTTACATCTTTATGAAATTTTTTTTCGTTAAGCTTTAACAACTTTCATGTCTGCTAGCCATCAAATGACATTTTCTGAAGGTCAAAAGAATATTAAGCTTTAACTACTAGCTTGAGTGATAAGAATTTTGATGAAATCATCTATGTTACACTTCGGAAGAATGAAAATATTTTATGAATTGTTTTCACACTAAAAAAAAAAAAAAATATTTTCAGTCTGAACTTGTCTGCAAATTAGAATAAAACATAGATGGATAGCTTTTAAGCTAAAAAATATTCAGTTAAGATAAGAAAAAATAGAAAATCAATTTGTGTTGTAACAGGCTTATTACTTGAGATGCCATCTATCCAGAGGATGTTTTTGATATGAAAAAGAGATTGGAAAATTTTAAGTAATCTATAGGATGATAAATGGAATGTCTTGGAACAAACTTAGACAAGATTTTGCTGAAATTATGTAAAACATGACTTTATATTCAGTAAACACTTTCACAAGGAAATATAAACAACTGAGAAAAACATCGCAGTAGGTAAAAAAAAAGATGGTTAGCAAAGTAAATAGCTGTAGCAAATTTTTGAGGCAGACAATAATTCATTTTCTCATACCTGAGTGAAGGAAGTCCATATTAGCTGTGTTATTACCTGGATTTATCATGCAGGTATAGAAATCTACATCAAATAATAATTAAGAGACAAGACTGAGAATGAACAATATTGAAACACAATTATTTCAATCAATCAATTATTTCAAGACATCAATCTAATAACCTTTTTCATGGAAACACATAGTTAATCATTGCCCTGAAATACATACTATTACAAGTTAAATGTATTTTGTTATTTTAAGAATAAATACTTATAATTCTGTTTGAATATCTATACTTACGTAAAGTATTATTGCAGTATGATGTAAGTATAAGTATAAGTATTTGCCCATTTCTTGGTTTACTGCAATTCTCAATCCCTTTCCGTTCTGTGCGAATCTTTTAATCTTGATTTATTTACTATATCCTACATCCTCAGATTTCTGTTTTATATAATTATTTATTTTCATCTGCAGTTTTTACTTTATACACTTCTCTCAATCATCAAATTAAAAAACCAATCATCAACTAAAACCAGATGTCTACTATATGAGCCACCAACCTAGTTAGTTTTTCTAAAAGAGGCTGCCACAAATTTCCAGCATTTATTTCTCTGTGACCATATTCTCTAATTGTTTTCCCTTTTTGTTCTTTTACTGCTACAATTTCCAGTCACTTGTTATTTAATTTTTGCAATCCTTTATTTTTTAATGTATATTTTCATCTTCTGTTGAAGAGGTCTCTATGTAAATTCCACACTAATGTTATAGGCTTGAGCTTTAAATCTATCCTGATGTTTATAATTCTTTTGCTTGTGGTAATATATATATATTTTTTTTCTACATTTTTATCCTCTTCTTATGTTTGTATGTTAGTGTTTATTTAATGATAATGATCCTACAACAAAAAAAAAGAAGCAATTTCATTTTTCCTGATAACATTAAACATTTTTTTATGTGATAGTTCAGTATAACACAGATTACTTGATATATTGATACAAGACAGATTACAATACATATGTATATCATTTAAAATTACTCAAATTACCACAATTATATAGATTTCAGATATTCAAACTTTGAGTTTAAGAACAATGTTATACATGATTGTGGTAATCTGATAAATTGTGGTAATTTGATTAATTAGGTTGTTGAAATTACATTGAGCAAATTTATTTATTTTTTCTTATTTTCTTACCTTTATTATGACTACAATTACTATTAAGCAACTTGTTTAATATGTTTGCTTTGCTTGGCATTGCTCCTGCCACTACCCCATTCGGTCGCCCTAAAGCATAAGACTGAATGTCTATGCCAAAAACAGTTACTAACCCTTGAAACAGTTTAGTTAGTGTCCTAACTAGCTCCTAGAGCTAACCTAAAAGCACGGTACCATACAACACTCGCGTGTCTCACCACCCACTTGTCATATAACACAAAAATGGGAAGGTGCACCCCATCAACTACTAAAACATATGACTATCAATAATTAAATTTATCTTGTAATGACAGCAATTCGCTGCCATGACTAGGCCGCTGAATGCCAGCAAGTAGCTGTCCACCATTAAAACGCTTTTAGCCTTAATCTGGCTGGTAGCCAGCCATGTCTCTCGGTTAGCTTCCTACAGTAGTGCGGTAGGAGTCTTTTCCCTTAGGTAAACTACTGATATAGGTTGAACAAAGCACCGCATCATCAAAAAACTCCTACACAGTTCAACAATGTGGCTCTCACCACGTTGACTTGCCGCATGTGAGTTTTGAGAAGGTCTTATATTTGCATATTAATTTAAGATTGGCCACTGATCATTTGCTAATGGACAACTACGATGGTTTCCGACCGGGCAAGAGCACTGAGGATGCCGTAATAATGGTGATGGATACAGCTTTCTCTAGTCCATGTAAATATGTACTAGGGATTTTTCTGGACATATCTGGGGCATTTAACAACTTTTGGTGGGCCTCTGCCCTGTTTCAGATGCAGAAGCGTAAGTGTATACGAAATAAACTAGAAGTGCTCTAAAGTTACTTCAGACATCGGACCGTCTCCCTACGTGATGGCGGTTCAGAGGTTCTAAAGACCTTAACTAAAGGATGCCCTCAGGGCAATGTTCAGAGTCCCTATCTTTGGATCATCGAATTTTATTCGATGTTGCGTTTAAGGTTGCTATGTGGTTGTCATGTCATCGCTTACGCTGACGACGCGCTGCTACTGATTGAAGGGGATTCGCGTAACGAGGTAGAGTTCCAAGCTGCTCGTGCTTGTGAGACACTCCGACTCTAGGGTCTCCGAAATAAGATGATTTTCGGCACAGAGAAAACCACAATGATATTGGTTACGAGCCGATTGGCTGCTTCCCGACGAATCGGGTTCGGATGGTTGGTCTCCCCATTCAGTACATTACGACCCAAAAATACCTGGGTGTTATCCTTGATGAGAATTTTCGGTTCAAGGAACATCTACAGTATGTAGCAAAAAAGGCCAATGATGCCTTTTATGGAATCCGTAGCGTCATTCAACCCAATTGGGGGTTGGATTATCGTACATGAGTATAGTTAGCAAAGGTGTCAGCGAAGCTATTATGCTGTATGCCGCGGCTGTCTGGGCTCACAGCATGACTTTTGGGTATTGCGCGGACATTTTGCTGCGGGACCAGCGACTCCTCTTGCTGGCTATTATAAGCGGTTATAGAACAGTCTCGTGGGAGGCAGTCTGGGTTATAGCCGGAGTCAAACAAATAGATATCTAGGCTAATAAGCGTAAGGAATGCTACATTTCCAATCTAAATAACCTACTGACGTCAGAACAAAAGCAGAAGATTGAAGAATGGGGCCTTGCGTCTTGGCAGGTCAGGTGGGACGAATCCCCCACAGATCGCTGCACGCATGGTATATTTCCCATAGTATCTGATTTAGGTGCGATTGGATGAGTCTCATCCAATCGTTATATCGCATAGTTTCTCTCCGGGCATGGTGTCTTTCGGTCGAGTTTGGCTATGTTTCATTTGGTGGCAATGCACGGATTGCGGGACTGATGATACAGTGGACCACGTCCTCTAAGTCCGTCTCCAATACGAGGTCGAACGTTCACGAGCTGTTACGGGACTTGAGAGAATACATTCCTTTCTGGATCTCCCTTTTAACTGGATGATCCCCGAGGAGTGATCTATAGTGGCTGCTTTTCTTCGCGCCTTGCAGTATAGCGAGGTACTTAATCATGGTAGCAGTCCGGGTGGCTAGTGTTCCGGCTTGAGCATTGGTTGGTTGAAGGTAGGCGCATTGGCATCGTGCCACGGTTATATTCGTATTGTTTGTGATTCGATTTGGGGCTCCCGCTGGTGGGGGTGGGGCAGCAAATGGCTGCCCCGTCGGGGTATGTTAACCTGTGTGACCGGGGGTGTGGCTTCCGTCCGCCGGTGGCGGTCCTGATCGTGACTTGGTAATACCACGCGAGACACCATGCTGGGACCGAGTGGCGGTGCGGGGTTTGTCCCTGACTCCTTTACGGACCGGAATAAGGTTGCGTTCCCCTTGTAAGGTGACCTAAATTGGTCGATTTACTTTGGTGTAAGTCTGAATTTCTATGTGGCGTAAGAAATAATTTTGATTGGTATGAGGGTAGCACTGATTTCACTTTAAACTCGTTCGTTTTCTTAGGCACTCACAGTCACGAAATTGTTGTCAAATCTGGACTAGGCGAGAGGTTCGCGCTTCCGCGGTTTCGGTCAGTTAGTTTGAGGGAATCAAGTTATGTTGGATGTGAAGATGTCCGATTGAAGCCTACGTGAGGGCAAAATTTGATATGTATTTTACCGATGCAAATGTCAGCCGAAGCATTTACATCGGTGGAATCCCGACCGAGGCCTGGCTAGGTCGGATCAGTTAGAGGATCTAAACACGACCTCCCGTAAAGCCCCTCAGGACTTGGACCACAGGGGATGGTATAACGACCAGTAACATCACAAGGTGGGCGTCTTCCGCCTACGAAGTTAGGATGATTACACATCCTTTATACTAAATACGGGGATTACGACTGTATGATAATTTGTCTGCACCCTTGAGAATCATAAACTTCTTGTTGGGACACAGAAATCTTACAATTTTGAATGTACAACCAACCTCTGCGGTTGACAAAGCCGCTTGCGCTGGGTCTTCTAGCTGCGGTCGTGAGTTACCAAGAACTAACAGGAGGCAGTCATCGGCGAAAGCCTGGGACGTGACCCTTTTGCGAATGTCAGTCCCAAACGTCTGTCGAATATCAGGTTCCACATCAAGAGACCGAGAACAGAGCCCTGCGGGCTTCCCCTGGCGACGGATATTTCCACAACTAGGTGTGCATCTTTAAACAAAGCCGTGCGATCAGACAAGCAGTCACGTACCACGACCTTCAGGGCTGCGGGAACATTGCGGCGTTCCAACTCACAGAGACCTCGATTTAGTAGTGAGTTCATATCGATGTTTTCCGAGAGCCGTTCAACAACCAGCCTTTCTAACAACTTGCCGCTTGCCGGCAAGAGACTGATGGGTCTTTAACTGCTGACATCACTCGAATCCTTTCCTCATTTTAAGAGCATCCTCACCAAAACCACCTTCCAACAAGTCGGAAAGCAACCCCAGCTTAGGCACCCGATAACAGGCTGCTAGGCAGTTCTCTTGTGACAGGCAGCAGATGATAGAAAATATCCGGATCAAGTTGGTCAATCCCTGGTGCCCTCCGGTATTTAATGTATTGTAAAAATGCTAGTCATTAGCATTGTTTCTGAATTGAATAACGAATTCATGAGATACTATTTTATTATTTTTTATTTGTTAAACATCAGGTAATAGTTTATTAGTAACTTAAGTCGAGTAGGATTTTTAGCATCGGCCAAAACACTGTAAATAAATAAAATATCTTTCTTATTTAAAAATTTATGAATGTATTGATGATGGAACGGAATGGAACGCACGGCTAACGGGAGTTGTTTTCTCCCTACTAATTGCAGAACTTGGACTAATATCTCTTGCTGCAACATCTTTCTATTTTTTCTGGCGGGTTATTATTTGCTTAGTGGCTTTATAGACGGATTTGGTATTTTCGTACCGATCCTTTAAACGAATGAGAAATAATTAACTGGGACTGATACGGGGAGACTAAGCTGTATTTGCTTTGTATCCTGGCAATATTCCCCTCAGTCCGTCCGCTGAAGTCCTTTCCTAAGTCAGTCTAACAGCAATTTTCCTTCCGAGGGGGCCCTAGTGTATGGAGGAAGCCTTCAGACACACGTGTGTCCGGGAATGGTACGAGGGGGATCGCGTGGCCACAGTCATTATACTGGTTCACCTGAAACAGATATAAAAAGGAAGGCATGTTCTATATTGCAAGAAATATATAACAGATCTCGTTAAGAACAATATGACAAATCTGTCATATTTCTACCTACCTGCACATTAAATTATCAAAAAATTTAATTTTTATAAAGCGCGGCAAAATCGCTCCCAACCATTCCGTTCGCGCGCGCGCAAAAAAAAAAAACAAAAACAAAACCTTATAATGTTGAAAAATATTAAAATATTAGGAGCCTACCTGCCCCTCTCCTATGCTGCCTTGTTTCGAATTATGGCTGACACCGCAGCGTTACTCTCGTCCAAGCATCTCATCTAACATCCCACTTATGGCATTCTGCTAACAGTATCACATGAGTAGGTCATCGGCCAGACGGCATGACTCTGCCGTCTTGCCTGCTACAGAAGGCGCGTTCCACTGCAGCAGTTTGCAAAGTTTGCGTAGCCATATCGGTTGAGTAAGGTCATGCCGCATTCAATCAAAGACTGGAGTAGGTCCCTAATAGATTTTGCCAGTAACAGGCGGGGCAATGCAGCTAAATTTCGGGCAGGACGTTCTTACACTATTTTATAGTAATTAAAAGCCACTTATTTTACAGTAAACTTGTGGTCGAGGTTATAGATACCAGTGGTAGCTAGCGTTTTTTTAAGTGCCACAAGGATTTAAGTTCCCACCCCCTTAGGAAGCTGGTAAGTGTGGAAGGCGATCCCCTTCAAGTGCAGAACGTTCTGAACTTGCCAGAAATCGTGTTCGCTGGCTAATTGCATCCTTGCTAAGAGTCAAGTGCCGTTTGCAACAGTAAACTTGTGGTCCAGGTTATAGATACCCCTGGTGGCTGGCGTTCTTTTAAGTGCCACAAGGATTTAAGGTCCCACCCCCTTAGGAAGCTGGTAAGTGTGGAAGGCGATCCCCTTCAAGTGCAGAACGTTCTGAACTTGCCAGAAATCGTGTTCGCTGGCTAATTGCATCCTTGCTGAGAGTCAAGTGCCGTTTGCAACAGTAAACTTGTGGTGCAGGTTATAGATACCCCTGGTGGCTGGCGTTCTTTTAAGTGCCACAAGGATTTAAGGTCCCACCCCCTTAGGAAGCTGGTAAGTGTGGAAGGCGATCCCCTTCAAGTGCAGAACGTTCTGAACTTGCCAGAAATCGTGTTCGCTGGCTAATTGCATCCTTGCTGAGAGTCAAGTGCCGTTTGCAACAGTAAACTTGTGGTGCAGGTTATAGATACCCCTGGTGGCTGGCGTTCTTTTAAGTGCCACAAGGATTTAAGGTCCCACCCCCTTAGGAAGCTGGTAAGTGTGGAAGGCGATCCCCTTCAAGTGCAGAACGTTCTGAACTTGCCAGAAATCGTGTTCGCTGGCTAATTGCATCCTTGCTGAGAGTCAAGTGCCGTTTGCAACAGTAAACTTGTGGTCCAGGTTATAGATACCCCTGGTGGCTGGCGTTCTTTTAAGTGCCACAAGGATTTAAGGTCCCACCCCCTTAGGAAGCTGGTAAGTGTGGAAGGCGATCCCCTTCAAGTGCAGAACGTTCTGAACTTGCCAGAAATCGTGTTCGCTGGCTAATTGCATCCTTGCTGAGAGTCAAGTGCCGTTTGCAACAGTAAACTTGTGGTCCAGGTTATAGATACCCCTGGTGGCTGGCGTTCTTTTAAGTGCCACAAGGATTTAAGCTCCCACCCCCTTAGGAAGCTGGTAAGTGTGGAAGGCGATCCCCTTCAAGTGCAGAACGTTCTGAACTTGCCAGAAATCGTGTTCGCTGGCTAATTGCATCCTTGCTGAGAGTCCAGTGCTCTTTGCGACCAGGCGCCCGCGGACTAAGGCAGATATGGCTCTCGCCAACGTGGGCCACTCCCTAGGGAAGTTCTACATTATGGGCGGGATTTTCTCCCGCTTTTCGACCGGAGGTTGTGAGGAAGCCGTCCTCGGTTGTGGTTGGCTCCATGAACTCAATGTCCATGATTACCAACGAACCGCACTTGGCACTCTTATGGGCTCCCAAGATTAGAAACTCTCCTCCACCGGAAATTTCCGGGAGTGTAAAAGAGTAGGTAGTGGGCAATTAGTCGACATTAGCCTAAATTTTTAAAAATTAAGTCTAAATTTTAACACTAGCTTAAGTTTAGATTCACAAAAGGAATAAATCAACTTAATAATAAAAACGTTAAGTGGAAGATGGCTTACATTAACGTAAATTGCTAATAAAATTCGGTGGTTAAACCTGGAAAAATCTCTATCAGTGAATGACAATAAAATTTAAGTAAAAATTATTTAATTAATACTAATCACTACTTAATCTATAAAATAGTTCCAAAGTAATAGAATTACTTTGTTATAAGCCTAAAAATTAAATTTACATACTTAACTAATTGATACACAATGGTGAAAAACGACACGTTTGTCATATTGTTCTTAACAAGATCTGTTATATATTTCTTACAATATAGAACATGCCTTCTTTTTATGTCTGTTTCAGGTGAACCAGTACAATGACGGTGGCCATCTGATACCCCGGACACACGTGTTTCTGGAAGCTTCCTCCATACACTAGGGCCCCCACGGAAGGAAAATTCCTGTTAGACAGAAAGGCTCTAGCAAAGGACTTCAGCGGACGGACTGAAGAGGAACATTGCCAGGATACAAAGCAAATACACGCTTAGTCTCCCCGTATCAGTCGCAGTCAATTATTTCTCATTGGTTTAAAGGATCAGAACGCAAATACCAAATCCGTCTATAAAGCCACTAAGCAAATAATAACCCGCCAGACAAAATAGAAAGATGTTGCAGCAAGAGATATTAGTCCAAGTTCTGCAATTAGTAGAGAGAAAACAACTCTCGTTATCCGTGCGTTCCATTCCGTTCCATCATCAATACATTCATAAATTTTTAAATAAGAAAGATATTTTATTTATTTACAGTGTTTTGGCCGATGCTAACAATCCTACTCGACTTAACGTCACTAATAAACTATTACCTGATGTTTAACAAATAAAAAATAATAAAATAGTATCTCATGAATTCGTTATTCAATTCAGAAACAATGCTAATGACTAGCATTTTTACAATACATTAAATACCGGAGGGCACCAGGGATTGACCAACTTGATCCGGATATTTTCTATCATCTGCTGCCTGTCACAAGAGAACTGCCTAGCAGCCTGTTATCGGGTGCCTAAGCTGGGGTTGCTTTCCGACTTGTTGGAAGGTGGCTTTGGTGAGGGTGCTCTTAAAATGAGGAAAGGATTCGAGTGATGTCAGCAGTTATCGACCCATCAGTCTCTTGCCGGCAATCGGCAAGTTGTTAGAAAGGCTGGTTGGAAAACATCGATATGAACTCACTACTAAATCGAGGTCTCTATGAGTTGGGACGCCGCAATGTTCCCGCAGCCCTGAAGGCCGTGGTACGTGACTGCTTGATCGCACGGCTCTGTTTAAGGATGCACACCTAGTTGTGGAAAAATCCGTCGCCAGGGGAAGCCCGCAGGGCTCTGTTCTCGGTCTCTTGCTGTGGAATCTGGTATTCGACAGATTTTTGGGACTGACATTCGCAAAAGGGTCACGTCCCAGGCTTTCCCCGATGACTGTCTCCTGTTAGTTTGTGGTAACACACGACCGCAGCTATTAGGCCTAGCGCAAGCGGCTTTATCAACCGCAGAGGGCTGGATGGACATTCAAAATTGTAAGATTTCTGTGCCCAACACGAAGTTTATGATTCTCAAGGGTGCAGACAAATTATCATACAGTCTTAACCCCGGCATTAAGTATAAAGGCTGTGTAATCAGCCGAGTTCGAGTTCATAAGTGCCTAGGTGTTTTGTTTGATGAGATGTTACTGTTTAGCAACCACATTAGGAATGTAGCGGCGGACGCCGTCTCTGTAAATCACAAGCTTAGGAGGATTGCTAGAACAGATTACGAGCTGTCGGGCCGTCATTTGTACATAATATATCGAGGTGTCTTCGAAAGTATGACCTCTTACGCGGCGTTTGTTTGGGCGCATAGGTTGTAAAGAAATCCAGCACTTATTCAAAATTTATGGAGTGCCCAGCGCAGAGCCTTAATTATATGCACTGGTTTTTTAACACAACCTCCTACGAGGCTACCATTGTATTGGGAAAGGCCCTCCAAATCGATTTATTGGTGAAAGTTCGGTCGGCTATGTGAAAATTGTGAAGAGGCAGGGAGGCCGTGGTATTTGGGATGCGGTTTCGAGCCGGACCAGTACCGGAGCAAATTGATTTCAATGCACCGATTCTAAATTTCAAATAGTTGAAATCTCCCACCTGTGAAGGAGGCTTCACAGCCTAACGATGGAAGCATGGCAGCAAAAAATGGCACGCCACGACTAAGGGAAGGTCCTTGTATAGATTTATGCAGGATCTAGGGGGATTGTATGCTTCTTCTTCGTTTTTAAGGGCAACGGAAGCCCGGGTGCGCTTCAAACATGTTAATTTAAACAAGTATTTGTTTAGGTTCCGCCTGGCAGCTGATGAGCTATGCGTCTGCGGGAAGGTCCTGTCAAACGAATTCATGATGTTCTCTTGGGTGCCGAGAACTCAGTCCACCCTGGAGCTAAGAGGTCAAGCGGAAAATTGGCAACTCACAAGTGGCGAGTCAACGTGGCGAGAGCCGCATTGTCGGACTGTGTGGGAGTTATTTGATGCGGTTACTTTGTTCAACCGACATCAGTAGTTTACCTAGAAAAGACTCCTACCGCACTGCTGTAGGAAACTAAGCAAGTGGCATGGGTGTATACCAGCCAGGTTAAGGTAAGGCTCCAAGCGGTTTAATGGTGCACAGGCACTTGCTGGCATTTAGCGGCCTAGGCGTGGCGAATTGCTGTCTTTGACGAGATAAATTATGTTTTAGTAGTTGATGGGGTGCGCCTACCCATTTTGTGATGTCTGACAAGTTGGCGGTGGGACACGCAAGCGAGTGTTGTATGGTATCACCCCCTTATTTTGCTTACGCTTTTTGGTTAGCTCTAGGAGCTAGTTACGACACTGGTCGCTAAACTGTTTCGAGGCTCGGTAGCCGTTTATGGCACAGACATTCGATCTTATGTTTTAGGGCGGTCGAATGGGGTGTTGGCGGGATAAATGCCAAGCAAACCAAAAATCACTACTTAATCTATAAAATAAAGTAATATTACTTTGTCGTAAGACTAAAAATAAAATTTAAATTTTTAACTAATCGTTAAACACTGGTAAAAAGGGAACCGTATTTAAAATAAATTTAGGTAATTTTAGTAGTATTTAGATAAACATTTATAACCTAGTTATACTCATTTGAATATTAAAGAATAGTTTTTTAATAAAAATTAATACACTAGTTCTTCTTTAAAATAGAATAAATGTAAACTACGCTAAAACTTATCCAGTTTGACCGGAAGGTCAAACAAAAGATACAACGCTGCTACTGGCTGGACTGGGCGTCCTAACGGAATCGGTGACGACACTGGAACTGGTATTCAGGTACACACACACACAACATAGAGCACTAGAAAATATGTCCTTTCACAACCATTGCTAGACAGAGAGTCACGTTGATGAAAAATGTAAATCCTTGATTTTTCCATAAGTTTTGCTTTCTCATAACTACTCCTTTTTTATAATATAATGGTACTCAAAATATTATTTCATATTTTCTAGCTGTGCTCCTGTAACAATTTTAAATGTAATGAGTAGCATTGTTATAATCATTTTAAATAGCATTGAAATAACATTCTTTTTATGTAAAAAAAAAAAATTGGGTTACAACACTTTTATACAGAATGTTGTAAATTTAATTTTTTTTTCACATGAAGTTTCAAAATTGATCTACAGTACCCGTTAAATGCCCACTAGAGACAAAAAATAGAAAATCCCCTTTGTCCAATAATCTACTTTTTCAGAATGACCAACACAGATCTCAAGCACCCATAAGGGGTAACTCAAAAACTTTAAACATACGGTAGGGTTGAGAATCATAACAATTTTTACACAAATAAAACTTTATTTTACAACAACCCTTCCAATCCAAATAAGTTCCAATCCAAAATAAGTTACAACAAAATAGTTCCAATCCAAATTGGAACTATTTAATTTTTTTTTCAACTAGTTTCAAAAATGGCGACAGTGTAACCCAAGTAGTAGTCTCATGCCAAAAAAAAACAGATTTTTCGATAACTTTTTAAACTTTTAACTTTTTAAAAGTTATTTTAACTTTTTTTACTTTTTTTTAAACTTTTTAAAAGTTATTTATATATTTAAATAAATGGTATTAATCACCTAATCGACTGACCAAATGAATACTGTCATATTTTTACTTAAAAGTAGGCTAAAGTTTAGTTATTGAAAGAGGTTACTTAACATAACCTCTTGTTATGTTAAGTAACCTCCCTTTCTTAACTACAAATCATTTTAAATTAGTAAACACCAGTCTTTACTAATACCAAATTTCCTAGAGATAGAGAATGATAATGTGAAAGCTTTCAAGATGCACAGAGTGTAATGTAAATTCAGTTAAGTTCAACAGAGTTACCTATATCCATATTCATTTATTTTTTGTTGCGGTATAAGCTGAGTATTCTTTGGTGTGTATGTACAGAAGGAATGGAAAACGTGACTTTATCTAGATGAGCTCTTCAGTACCCGGTAGAGCTCTTTATTTAATCAAAGAATACTTTGATTAATTTATTTTACAATAGTAAAATAAAGTCCCTGGATAGGATTAACGGGCAAAGGCTTTCCCTCAAATCACACAAATATCAGTCGCAATTACTCTTCTGGTCTTCACCACGCATGAGGTACATCCAAAGAGAAACAAAACTTTAACAAAATTATTTTATTAGTTGTTTAATCGGATTTATCCTCTCAGAGCAGACTCCCCCATTGTTAACAACTCTTATAATTTCTTTTTATTGCAATGAACTCTGGTAATTCTATCGTGAATAACAAGCAAAGCCCACAGCAAAAAGGCAAATCCACAATTGTATATAATTACCGTAATGTTTTATTTGTAACAACAAACTGTCACTATTGGAATAATGGGTATCAATACGTCATAGAATATCAAATACTTATTTTCTTTTTTGATAAACGGGTTAAAATCACTTATCAAGTGGACATAAAGCTAAAACCTATGAAATATCTTGGAAAAGACAGGTTTGAAGATGAACAGACAAAATGATAACGTAATGAATGAGAAATGAATTGACAACAGACAAGATGAAAAAATCTACCTAAAAAGTGTTCTTCAAAGTCTCTAGTTCAGGAATGGTCATTCTATTCACAATTTATTGGTAGATTGAACAATTTTATCCAGGATGACAGTAGCATGTGAACAATTGATGATTTGCTTTAACCGGTGAAAGAGATAGTTGTAATTATTTATATTTCCTCTTAATGTTACAGAATCACCCTAAAACAACAGATCACAAAGAAAACCTTCCCTCATCCATCCCCAGAAATGTGTAATTTATAGAAGAATCAGATTAAAACATAAATTCTTTAACCAGATTCACTGTGTAATATTCTGTCTAGGTAGTACCTGTTATTAATAGGAAACTACAAAAAATGTAGAATTAAGGAAAGAAAGGAAAGAAGCAGTAAACGGTTTTAACTATTCAGCTTTACCATAATTGCTGATATCTCCTCATGAGACAAAGTTAACGGCTGCCTGAGATACCCTTTCCCAACCTATTGCATTCTGTTAATTATAATTTGTATACGTATGCATACAGAAGTAAAATTATTATTGTGTTTTTTTTCTTTTGTAAATAATTTATAAACAGAAATTCAAATAATATTATTTAATTTACTGTACAATCCTTGGCATGGAACAAATTTAAGAAGCTCTTTTTCCAGTATTATTATATAAAATAATGTTATTAAAATCATAATAAGGAAAACTCTTCTCTTTTTTATCTGTCATTTTAAAATTTATACCTCATGTAATATTATGAATTGAGACTATCATTATAAATTATTATAATATTAAGAATTGGAAATTATTAATCCTTTGTTTCTTAACTTACTTTTATTCTTAATTATTTCTGTGATCTCAGCTCTTCTTTATAGTAGGTCAGTATCACACATCCAGTAAATTATGATCCTGTAGATTATCATTAACTGAGAGACAAATTATTAATAAGATTCTGTAAAAAAAAAAAAAAACAATAATTTCAAACTTTTTTTGAACAGGTGAATTGGGTCTTAAGCATAACACAATTACTCTTAAAGAAACAGTAACCACATTTGTAACTTGTCATTTTGATTACTAGTCACAAGTAAAACTGTAAAAAACAACTGAAATATCAAGATTTTATAATAAAAATCTAAATGTGTGCGGAATGATTGCTAAAACTGGGTCAACTGTGGCCAGTACATAAATTAAGTAAATAAATAAATCTTTCATTCTGATAGATGCATAATATATGATATAGATCACATCAGGAATAGTTGGACATGTTTTACTTCATGGGTGAATAAAGTACTCTCCCAACATTTACCTGGATGGATCATCTGGTAAAATAATGATGAAGATACTAAATAAAAAAAGAATACAAAATAAATGACAGTTCAAAGACATTAATGAAAAATTATTTGAGTACATACTTATTTACAAAGTTGAATAAAGAAAATTCAGAGTTTTTTCAAATTCTTTAATAAGTGTAATTAAAAATTTATCAATAATAATATCGCTTTTAAATATATTACTTGGGGAGATATTTTAAACGGTTTAATAATTAATTAAAAACACAATTGGAAGTGTAATTTTTTAATCGCTTTGTATTCATTTTTCTTAATAAAAGTATAATCACATTTTGGCAAACTGAAGTATTTGTTGTGTTATGTGAAAACAAACTGTTATCTAGTTAGATAACAGAAGATAACAGAAAAGATAGGTGAGTATTGTTGTAAAAAACACTATTGAAAAATCATACAAAAGAGAAAATTTTAACAAACTTCCAGTGGGGTATAAAAATACTAGAAAATGAAGATATTAGAGTTTAATTGTAAACTGTCAGTTTGAGAAACAGATAAAAAAGAGAAAAGAGTGGCAGAAGGTGAAAGAGAGACAAAACAAAAAGGAAAATAATACTGCATCTATATAAATAAAATATAATCTTCGTTTTGTGTATGCTCTAAATTAAAAAATTGTGTGTGCTCAAAAATTACTTAACCGATTTCACTGACAATTTCACAGTTTAAAAGATAACACAATTTATAATTAAAGTCACAAGTTATATATAAGACTACATTTATGATATATACAATGACATTAATTTTGGCAAGAGAAATTTTGTTATTTATTTATACATTTTTTTCTTATGATTTATATAGTAGTGAGATTGGTGAGGTTTGAACTGTGGTATACATTCCAGCAATAGCAATACATTGCCGGGTCCACTAATATAAAACAAAAATCATTAAAAAAAATTATATTTTATTTTTAATTAAAAAATAATAAATATTAAAAAAGTAATAAAATAAAAAAAAGGAGAAGTTCTCGGTCAGTTTCCTTAGCAATTTGATAGTGTTCAGAAGACTTACAAAAGGTACAACGAAATACCCACATATTACCTGTCAAATGACTGTGGAACAAAATAACTAATTATATAAAAAGAATTATGACTAAAGTAGTGCAATTTATAAATCATGTTATTTGCTATTATGGACAATGCATCCAACATTTTTAACGTGGATGATCTATAGAGACCATTTCATTGACCATTTGAAATTTATTTACTCCAAAACATTCCTTTTCCATGATTTTATTCATGAAACACATTATTTATTTACTCATTAACACATTAATACATGAAACACATTGTTATTTATTTTACTCTTAAGAGGACTAAAGTTGTCGTGAAGCTAACAAAAAGAGGGTTTATTTGATCAGTCACTAACATATGTTGCAAGTTTGGTAAAACACTTCTTTAACAGCATTTCAAAAAAATAAACTGCAGGTATAAAGACAAACATAATCTCTTATAACATTCCTTCTCATATACCTTGCATAATCTGAAGCTCAGTAAATTGAGAAAAAATCTAAATGCTAGTAAATTGAGTAAAAATTAAACTTAAAATAAAAACATACTGTTGCATAAATATCTTGGTAGTAATATAACTAATTTTCTAAAATACTTTACAAATCAAAACTATTGTGTCATTAAAACTTCTCAACAATAAGAAATAAAAAATTAACACTTTTGTGAAAGAGGTATGTCAGTATAATCAATCTTAAGTTACAATTAAATTATACACTTACTTGAAATCATTAAGTTTTCTTCAACACTTCATGTTTTGTAGGTAATATTTTTATAATTTTTGTTCAGTTTGAAACCAGTTTTCCATTTTTCTTTATTATTTTATTTATTAATTTATTATCTATACTTTTTTTAATCGTCTCATGACAATTATTTAAAATATCACAGTTGTCCATAGCTGAAACAAACTAAAAATATTCTGAACAAAAATTAGTATAAAATAATTAATATGGAATCAATTAAACCTGAAATATAAATACATACAAACAAATACCCAATAAATTTCCCCACAGGTTAACGCAACTTAAATTCATTAAAACTAAATTAATTCTAGTAAAAAAATTTTGTACCCAAACCAGAAAAAAATCACACATGTTTATACCCTACTGGACACGATCGCGACTTAAAACTAACACTTAACCTAATAAATAAAATACATGTAAAAACTGAAAAAATACACATATACAACTATACTTAAACAAAACCTACAAAGGGGCCTACTGGGAGGAACGCGATATTTTTCTTAAAACTAACATACATATATTTATTCTAACATGCACATATTAACAAAAATAAATAAATTAAACGCTGATGTACCTGTAAAAAAATACATATACTGAAAAAAAGACTTACAAAGTAAGTAGTTTTCCTTCCAATTATTGTTACATTACATTACTAGAGTAATAATTACTTAAGTCACGTTAACACTGTTCAAGTGATCCACACTTTTTAACCTACGTAGTAAATGACCGGTGTCGTACCTGTAACAAAAGAAAAAACGAATTGTGTTAAGATGTATTTTTTGTAATACTTTTAATATTTTTTAAAATAATTTAATGAAAAGAACAGATCTGCACAACCAGTCTCAATGTAGTAGTATAATCAATTAGTACAAATAATAATTCATTTGTATTCTGTGCAATTTTTTTAACTTTAATAATAATAACTTCACCCTATAACTTAAACAGTTTCAAAGATTCCAGTTTTTATGTTCCTCTAAAGTTTTGTTTTTTGTATTCTATTTGTCTTAGTATATAACATAATAACGTAATTCATCTCTTTATAAGACTTACTACAGATCATACACCTTACTTTGTCATAAGACCTCTTTTCTAATATTTTATCGCCTTAGCTAATTTTCAATATCTGAAAAGATATTCTAACAGTAGAATATTTTATAATATTCTATATTTTATAACAGTAGAATATTTTCTTTTGTTTCTGTTCAATATTTATAGAAATGAGATATCAGTGGAAGAAGAAGAGATAATATACGCAGATGATCAGGTAATAATTGCAAAAAGTTAAGTACAGATATAATATATATAGAGAGAGAGAGAATGAATGAGAATGTGTGTTAGTTAACAATTAACAGTTAACAATCAAAGGGAAAACAACTGAAACAAGTTGTAATAAGTTCTTAAGAGTTTTAAGTATTTAGTAAGTATTATTACAAGCAAGATCACACAGAGAAAGTAAAAACCAGGTTAGGGCAAGGAAAGCTGACATGCTGGAAATTAAGCACTCTGATAAGAAAGAAAAATATCCACATGGAGTTAAGAAAGATTAGTTAATTATTATATGATCAGACTGTTAATACTATGATAAAAGAAAAAATTGAGCAACTTATTTTGAAAGCTTTGAGATTTAGGTATGAAAGAAAGATCAAAATAATCAATATAGATGTATTTACAAAAATCAAGGAAAAAAGAAATACAATAAAGTCTGTTAGGAAAAGGAAAGCTAATCGGTGATAGGACAAAAAAGCTCTGAAACAAAAAAAAGATGGCTGGAAAAAGAAGCTGATGAAGAAGAAATCGGATGTAAATTGAATTAAGGGTAAACGAGATTACAAGAATAAGAAGAGAAAAGTAGCACATAACAGAGAAAAACAATAAAAACCATTTCCATTGTCTCATTCTATCACTGATAATGACAATGATCTATAATTTCAAATGATATGATGATAACGATATATGATGACATTGATATATAATTTCTTTTTTTCCATGAAAATGACAAGTGAAACAGATTTGTTCCTTCCCTAATATGACTGACACTGGAATACTAGTCATAACTGGATTATGCCATTTCTGATGATGTCTTCTGTTTCGGTAAGTTAATGTTTTATAAGTATAAGCTTCAGCTTGCATTTAAGATAGTTCTTTTATACCTTGAGGAAAATAAATTTTTTATACAGCATATCTTTGAGCCGGTTAAAACAAAGTTATCTATTATTAATTTTCTATTCTTATTCAGGATAAAAATAATCTGATCTCTCAAAAAATTGCAAATTAGGTCGGTATCTACTACCTAAATAGGGTACGGGTAGGTTTATTCGTCTTATTTCATCATTATTCATCAACGGGTAGATTATCACTTTCTCATTATCCACATATTAACACAACATGACAAAAGTTAACAATAAGAGATAAAGCCTTATCGGTCATTGTTGTCAAGGTGGGGAGTCTATTCAATACTAATACGACTATGAATACCGGATTCACCAACCTTTTTACGATTAGTCATTAAAAATACAGTTTCTGTTACATTCAGAAAGTTCATTATTAATATTATAAATTGCTAGTTCTTTGATTCATTTAGTTCGTTGCTAGTACGTTTCAGAGAAAATCACAGTAAATATAGTTGTATTGAAGTTTCTCTATAATCATTTCAGGTTGTTTTGGAAAGGCAAAATTCATTTTAAATAAACTGTAATTCTGGCATATTTTTTTTCTTCACCTGGTTCTGCATTTCCACATTCGCTGAAATGGAATGCGGAACCACATTATTAAGTCAATTATAAAATGTCAAACGTATAAAATTAGGAAGTATTACATAATGAAGACAGAAAGAATATTCTTGTTTTTAATAGACTTTGTTTATAATTAACTTTTGTAAAAAAAGTTAAAGCGTTTAAAAGGCTGATTTGGATAACAAGACCAATTTATCAAAAAAAAAAACTATAGATGAAATAATATCAATTTTAAGAGTCACGTCTAACACATACGCTTTTACTTTTAATAATAGAAGTACGAATAAAAATTATAAATATAAAACAATACAAAGATTACATGGCAAATTTGAAGAAGCATCAGAATTTTCTAGCCATCGCTTCACTGAATGCTTTTACTGCCACGTGATCTGAATACCGTATTTTACACTAATGATACGAGTAAAAATTACCTTAATTTTTTAGCCCTCTTGCTTTTGCGGTCTTATAGTTGCAGCCCTGCTAATAACAACCAGGTCGATTCGTCTTCTTTTTTCATTTTTATAATCAACCGATAAGTCTACCGGTAAACGAACAACAAACTGCTTTATCATCTGCCAGAACATCAGCGGTATCCACCCGCATAGACTTGCGTCGGTAGATAAAGATGCTGAAGAACTGCAAAATAAGACCGCTGTAACGCAGAACCTATTCTTTAAAACTGAAATTTCAAATCAGGGTCGGCTCTTATTATTTATTTCCATGAATAACCATGGAAATAATTACAGTTATCAATAACGTCACGATTTCATTCTGCATCCGCTAAATTTTCATTCATTTACACGTACGACTATTTCATTTAAAATAATAAAAAAACTATTTAAAATTTTTATTAAGTATCTTTAATTAATAGTTTTAATTAGTAAATTTTTTTTATCAAATTCATCGAACCGATATGAGCTTATCCTGATTCAAACTAAAACACACAAAAAAAAAATAAACAATATTTCTGAAGTTGAAGATGATGACTGCACATCGACTGCTCACTGCTGATCGGGTAAAAGGGACAGGGTGGACATTCCCCCTCCTTAATGATAACGTATATATTTTACACTTAATATATTTTATAATTAAATAATATTAAGAAACTTTTACATCCCTTATAAAAATTAAAAATAAAATTATTTTTTATGATTAAAAAAAAAGTTGAATAAAATTAAAAAAGCTACTGCAGTTGATAAAAAAATTTTAAATTCATAATTTAAAAAAATACTTCTTAAAACTTCAACCAAATTTATCATTAACTTAATTCTGTAACAAAATTAAATTTCCATTTAGTAATTAAACTGTACAAAAAATAATAATAATAGTAGTAGTAGTAAAAGAAATACAAAAATTAAAATTTTGAAAAATTAGGTAATATTTTTATTTTGGGTGGGTATTAGGGAGGACTGCTGCCGAAGTTGAAGTGACGAACTGAAGAACGCTGATGAAAGTTGACTGCAATTAGCTGGATAAGGACAAGGGCCAAGGTGGATTGTCCCCCCATTAATTAAAAATTTGTAAATTACTTCCTTAATTAAATCGATTAATATAGCAAGCATTTAAAAAAATACAAAATTACAACCCTTAAAGAAACCACACAACCCTTAAAGAAATAAAAAACATGTTAAATAATCTATACGTTTAATTTTATAGATTTCTTAAACTAAAATAAAAAAAATAATTTTCATTAACGTATTAATACAAAGAAAACTTATCTTTAAATAACAAAAATAATTTTGAAAAATGGGTTTATTTCCCCCCCCCCCCCCCCTGCGGGTGGGCAATTGGAAAGGCTGCTGCTGCAGAAGCTGGAATTACACCTGAAAAGACACAACATAAAAATACATATGGGTGTTAACGTTAGTAACACCCATCTTATATCATTCGCGTAATTCACATTAACGAATTGATCCCGTATCGAAGGACGGCCGGTGACCGACACGGGTGATCGCGTTCACACGTACGCGTCGCGCACTCGCTTATTGAATTAACAACATATTTATGCTTATTACACTAATGCTTAATATAATGAATGTTCCAAAAATGGCTTCGGGTTTTTAATTGATATTAACTAAAACTACAGAGATTTTTTTTTCAGGCAAACTTTTATATATACAAAGTTATGTTCTCCAAAAAACTAACCACGGCCGCGATTTAGCAAGAACAGCGTGTAGAAATCATACAAATTTATTTTGAAAACGGTCAGTTCATGAAAGAAACATATATCGTAAAATCGTAATTTTTTCGGAGCTTCTGATCGTCCTACAGAACAAGCAGTTTGAAATTTTGTAAACAATTTGAAAACGCTGTGTCTGTTCTCAACTACACTCAGGGAGGCCAAAAGCTGCACATTCTGCTGAAAGCATCGATTTTGTTCGAGAACGTATCGCAAATGAGCATAAACATCAATTTCAGAGCTATCTAAAGAATTATGCATTTCTCGGATCAATTTATGAGAATCTCACTCAAGGATTTGCATTTACACGCATACAAAATTCAGCTGACACAAGAGTTAATGGTGGTGGACGATCAGCAATGCAGAAATTTTGTTACTTGGATAATTAAAAAAAAAAAAGCAATGATGATGCTCGTTTCTCATTAAACGCATCTGATGCATTCAATGACGCATCTGATGTTTCTGTCGCATTTGATGGGGAAGAAAACCTTAGAATGATTCACGAAGGACCTTCTAATAAGGTGATAAGGATAAACTTATGCGCAAAAATGTTCAGTTTTGTGAGTTTTAAAATCCGGAAGAATCATCGGCTCAAGGCAATCAAGCCAATAGTAGTACTTCAGTTTTAAATAAAGAACCCAAAATATTTCACAGAGTTTAATTTTTATATGCAAACAAGGTCTTAAAGCCATTTTTAGAACACTATACATATTTTAACATATCAGCAAGTAAAGCTACCGATTAAACTCTATAAGCGGAGCTTATACATAAATGTAATATTCTCTGCTAAGCAAGAGAATATTTTGATTTCACCATGTATCCTGCCAAGCAGAACACATCTCTGATAGCTGATAGTCAATATTTTCTGCAAGACAGAGATCTGTCTTGTCTACAGATTTGTTTTCCAGTATTATATTTTAAAACGGGTGACCCTGCAGTACAGAGTGAATCTTTTTTATGGCTGATATTGTATAATTTCCTTCAAGGTAGAAAATATGTACCCTGCAAAGCAAAGCACATCTGTTGCAGATGATAATATATCAATCCCTGCACGGCAGAGATCTGACCCTGCAGAGCAGAGAATGATGATGCTAATACTGTGATGTACAGTACACAACTCTATAATGGTTACTGGTTTAATTTAATATCGAATTGTAACCTTACAATTCATTCAAACTAGAGCATACAACCGGTAGAATATTTATACCATTTTTAGCAGATAAGAATGCCTTTAGATAAAAAACTATAGCAAATAACTTTAACAAAGCCGATTAAATTTAATACACGATTATGTTACATATGAATCCATAACACAATCGTTGAGGCTTATTGTATTATGCAGATGTTCAATGCACTAATAGAGAAAAAATTATTCTATGAAACCGATGTACTGACATCGTCATGTAAAGTTATTTATTTGACGGTTTGCAAATGAAGAAATGAAAACCTGAATACAAATAGCCATTAATTATTGTTAAGTGAAAAAGCCAAAGTTTGAAATCGTAGTTGTATTTAGCGAATAATAATTAATTATAAGAAACAGCAGTTTAACCGATTCCCATAAAAATGGAAGACTGCAATGAATATGACAGCGTGATGAGAATGAAATTAGAAGTAGAACAAGTTATATATAGGAAAAAATCTATAAATTTTACTGGTTAAATTGAGTTTGCAACAGCTGTTATAAAACAGATGGATTTAGCTTTTTGGAACTTTCTGATAAATTTAATTTTATGAATTTTTATGATTAGACAAGTACGGTACAAATAAAAATAAGATTTGTATGTTTTTATCTTTCATCTCGGTCATTCTAGAAGTTTCCACGTACAGCTTCATGCATCGCCCTCTTTTTTTAACCTTGTTTTCAAATGATAATATAGTATGAATTATTAGGGGTTAATGAAAAACTTTTATCAGAATTTTAAGAAATAAAATTATGAAACAAATTATAAAACAAATGAATTCTATCTCAAAATAACTACACGATCTTTTTATCAGAATAAATTTTAAATGTTTTTAGAAAGGTATTTTGGTTCTAGAGTTTTTGCTCGGCTTACTCAAGGCAAAATAGGTTAAACAATGAAGAAAAAGTTTTTCTATCGAATTCATGGTACAAAACACCCGGATAGAAGTAAAATATAATTGAATATATAAAGGAAGCGATAAAACAGAATAATAAATCTATTTCCAAATAAAGTGGACGATCCATATAATAACAATAATATTAATTTATTTGATTTAAACAATATATAAGTGTTTGTTTACCGACACTGGACAATAAAATTAAAACAAATCTCTAAATTCACAAATAAATTATACATCTACACCAGCAACATATTTAAAATAACTTTTGGTCAATATATTTTAACATCTACACTAATGGGACCGGGTGGGATAAAATTATTTACTTTTTATTTTTTCTCAAACCATTAACAGGCTTAAGCCCGTACTTGAACTGATGAATTCTGTTGCTTAAGAAAAACGATTGGGATTGAACCTAGAAACTTCTGGTTGAAAAGCATTAATTTTTAATTTGTTATGCTCTGTCCCAAAGCAGTACTAACAAATAAAAGAGAATCTGAAAATAGAAAGACTTCATAGTGAAAATACTAAAACAGATCATAAAATATGAAAAAAATAACAATAATAATTTATATTATGAAAATTTGAACTGTGATAGATGAAACTAAACGAATCAGAAAATATTTGTTTTCTTATTTTAAAATAGTGACTTCATTAAAGGATTCTATTATAAATATTTTATAAAACATTAATTCAAAGATGAAAAAATTAATAAAAACAGTAAACTTCTCAAGAAGTTTCTTATAATATAATTAATTATTATATTATCATAACCTCAAACAATCAGATAAATTCTTTGAATATGTTGTAGTTATCAAATAAATTCATCAGTGGTTATACTAAAATTTTATCTATACTTAAATATTTAATAACAACATGAATATTGTACATAAAAATCCCATTATCCATTACAAACACATATAAAGTTAAAGTATAATATAAGAAGAATATAAGTTAGTAAAAAAACCATTACCATTATAAATACATATAACCCATTATAAACACATATATTGTGATAATTAGTGTTAAAGTTAATAGTTAGTCATTGTTAGTAGTTAGTACATTAATTGTCAGTAATACTACAATACTGCATTTAAGTAATACTACATTTTTTTATGTACATATTAATGTTGCTATATTTCAGCAAAAAAAAAAAAAATTTTAAGCATTAACATATTGAAAATGTATGTTTACAACTTTCAATCTGATTGGAAGGTTGAGATAATAATTATTATTATATATATATATATATATATATATATATATATATATATATATGCCTGTCATTAATGAATATCAAACTGAGAATGGCATGATAAATCATAATTATTCAAAGAATAAATATGAAGACTATAAAAATATTAATTTAGAAAATTAAAAAAAAAAAAATATTGTATAGAAAGGGTACAAAGATATTTGAGAAATATATGAAATTAGAAATCTAAAAATTGTGAAAATAAAAGGAGCTGTTATATTTGGCCATGGAATAATTAACGTAAATGTAAAATATGAACATATAAAAATGACTATTCAAAATTTTACTAAGGGTAAATAAAAAAATTAAATCGTAAAATTGTGTATATAAATGACGAAAAATTATTTCACGATTCTCAAGGACATGGGATAGTCATCCATCAAAAAATGTTTGGAAATTTGTGTTGCTGGGGAAAAATGAAAAATTCTGAATAAACAGGACAGACGTTTATAACCTGCAGAAATGATGATAACGATCAAAGAATCTGATACTGGAAAAAAGAAAGGAAAATTTAAGAAAAATTTCAGGATCCAAATATATAAATAATCAAAATATCTTAAAATCATATGAAGAAGTGCAGGGCTTATATGGAAACTTAAAAAAAACATAATGGACAACCAATTAAAAAAAAATCTTTAATTAAATTTCTAAAATTAAAAAGAAAAATAGATGGTTTCATGAAAATGAGAAAAATCTAAAAGAATTAAATGTTAAAGAAGAAAAATTTTATACCGATACTTTTAGAAATAAAAAACAATTTCAATAGTTTTCAGGAAAAACAAAGAGGAAAATGGGGAAGAAAATTTTCCCACAAAGAAAGAGATGAAGTCAAAGAATGAAAAAAATAATGGCTGAAAAGGAAAGAAAATTCAGAGAATATTTTTTTTAATGCGATACATAGACGGTCCAAACGAAAAAGAAACAAGGGAGAGTTTACTAAAATGTTAACTTTTTACCATGAATTCCCTTTTATACAGATTTTATCTTTTATTATTTATTAAATATAATCTGATTAAAATTATTTATTTTCCAATAGAATTCATATAATAAGAGAAAATCAGACATAAAACAAAAGTCAGGCAATATATTTCTATAATCGATTTGTTTGACAAAATAATTTTTAAGAATTATAGGAATAAAGAAAAAAGGAAAATGAAAAAAAGGATTATTATATCCTTTTAAAAAGGATAAGGAAAAAGAAAGGATTATGGAAAAAAATCATGAGGTTAGTTTATGAGAGTTTACATATTGTGATAGATATGCAATAAAAGCTTCTGTTTCCACATTTCCAGAAATATAGAGATGAAAGAAACTAAATGTAAACATTAAATTATATTTCATTAAATTAATTATATAATAATTTAATTAGTTAATTAAAAGAAAATATAATTCTTTTATAGAGATTAAAATCTCTTGAGATATAAATGAAAAATATAATAGCTTAGAGCATAAATAATGTTAATGTAGTGTAATTGCTGCATGTTTCTTTCTCTTAAACGATTTAAATCTTTAAATATGATTTATGATATATTTAAGTATATAGTTTCTATAAGCTTTCGAAAAAGCACATATATATTAATGAATGATTTGTTTTTATTTACGATGAAGAAACAGTTATATCTTCTCATTTTTATCTTTGTCTGAAATTACATCCTGTTTATTCAATATAGAATTTTTCAAAGTAATACTTGGAAAAAGTAAACTCTTGGGACATTGTATTTGATAGAATCTTCCATAAAGTGTAATCTATTCTGAAAGTTATGTTATATTCAGGTTTCCGTTAATTAAAAGTTATAGAAATTTTGAAAAAAAGGTTAGATGAATGATAGGAAACTAGTAAAGAACATTATTAGTATGTTTATAAAGCTACTATTATTTAAAATTATTAAAAAAAGTACTCGTGAAATAAAATCAATAAATACTTTTATAAAAAAGAAGAAATAACAGAAAACAATGGTTTATGTTATGCCCAAATAAAAATAAATAATTTTTATTTATTTTGTTTATTTAAAATTACAAGAGGTCATCTAAACTCAAATAAAGACATTCAAATTACTGCTTATAAAATAGCATAAATTCTACCAGTCTTTTTCAATAATTGATGTAAATAAGCAGCAATTTCATTCTGTTGCAACCATTGTAACAACTCTACTGTAAATAAAGACATGAAACATTCAGTTTCACATCAAATAAGATTGTAAGCAAAATTTCAATTGCCTACAACGAATAATCTTGGATTATGCAAGTTAGCAGCCAATTTCATTCTGTTGCAACCATTGTAACATATGATATGAAACATTCAGTTTCACATCAAATAAGATTGTGAGCAAAATGTCAATTGCCTACAATGAATAATCTTGGATTATGCAAGTTATCAGCCAATTTCATTCTGTTGCAACCATTGTAACAACTCTACTGTAAATAAAGACATGAAACATTCAGTTTCACATCAAATAAGATTGTAAGCAAAATTTCAATTGCCTACAATGAATAATCTTGGATTATGCAAGTTATCAGCCAATTTCATTCTGTTGCAACCATTGTAACAACTCTACTGTAAATAAAGACATGAAACATTCAGTTTCACATCAAATAAGATTGTAAGCAAAATTTCAATTGCCTACAATGAATAATCCTGGATTATGTAAGTTAGCAGCCAATTTCATTCTGCTCCTCACGTTTTATCAATCCTACTGTAAATAAAGATATGAAACATTCAGTTCCACATCAAATAAGATTTAGAAAAAATACAATTCTCTGCAATGAATAATCTTTTTTTATGTAAGGTAGCAGCCAGTTTCATTCTGCTGCAATCATAACAACTATACTGTAAATTAAGATATGAAACATTCAGTTTCACATTAATTAAAATGGAAAGCAAAATTTCACAGTCTACAATGAATAATCTTTCATTACGTAAGGTATCAGGCATTTAATTGCAACAGCTTTTTTATAATTTAATAAAAATATAGAAAAAAATAATCTTATTGAATTAAAGAATATAAATATTCCTAAGAAATTGAAAATGTTGATGCATAAAAATGTTTAATTAAATTACTATAATACAAAAAAATGAATGAGTATGTCACCATGAAAGCATGGAACATTGTGGAAAAACTATTTTTATCAAACATATTAAATTAATTTCAAATATAACAAAAAATATATCATCTCATAACTCTATCAATACATATTTGTATAAAAAATAAATAAAATATTAAATGAATATTTAATGCATCAGTGCATTTTATAATTTTGGGCAAATGTATGTGCCACTGTTGTCTATTAAAACGCAGTAACCATTTACGTTAAACTTTTAGTTAAATAATTCAATTTAAAATACTTAAAACTATAAAATAACATTATTCATCGCATAAATATGTTGTGTTCAATAAGCTTACCTAACTTTACCTTAAAATCCTGTTCAGTTTTACATTTTATTTTAAAGTGCGACGGATACAACGTTAACGGTTCGGTAGTTGACGACGAAGAGACGTATGGTAACCGATAACGTCGAATACATGATCGTGTTATCACCCGTTTAACTTTCTTCTTTTTCTTAATTGCATTTATAATCTCTAATTTTAATCAGTGAATAATTTTAATTTCTTTTATTTATTTATGAATATAATTTAATATCTATTTTATAATAAATTAAAAAATAATTCAATCTCTATTTTTATAGAAATATTCATCAATAAAAAAAATGTGATCACTGCAGCTGTATATAGATTTTATTAGATCATATGTTTTGGGCAAAGATAGGTTAGGTGAAATTAAAATCTATTGTAAAGAGCAAAAAGATTGAAAGAACGTTTAAAAAATAAATGGTTGTACCAGTATTTTAAGAAAATCTTGTAACGGTTTTAAGGTTATTAATAATTAAATATACCTAATTACAATTTAACCAAATTATTATTAAATTTTAAAACTGAAAGGTAAGTCTACGTTCACGAACGTTTTTTAACAGTTTTATTTTTAGTTTTACTGTGTGTTGTTTTAATAAAGATAGATAATATAAAAACAATAATCAAATGTAAGCAGTAGATTGTACTAAAGGTTAAAAAAAAATATTAGAATTTGTACCCGGCTTTGCACGGGCTTTGTTCATCAACTGTGTTGTACTTTCTTTTACGGGAACAATATTATTCTGTTAATGAAGTTTAAATAATACTAATTAAAAAGATGATTTTTCTGCATTCCGTTCAACGCGTACATAAATATGTGCTTAAAACAATTTCCAGTGTGTATTTTTTATCTTATAATTTCTTTTTATATTTATAACTTATACTAACGTGATGTATATAATGTATTTTTATTTTTCGATGAGAATAAAGATTTATTTATTTGTTTACATATGTAAGTCTTTATTAATTGATAAATTTTACTAAATATTCATAAACAGATTTTAATAAGAATTTTTACTCGGCTTCGCACGGTGAGTTCATAAATAAAATTATGCTGTCTCGTTTTGACAACTTTTTTTTTAAATCGTTAGCATTATATTATTGATTATTTATTTACAATTTTTTTAAAGTTAGCCGGGAATCAAACCAGAGACGTTTCGGTTTAATAACCGAGCACGATTCCATCGAGTCTGTCTTTTAATCTTTGTGTTTATAACAGCATATATTATATGAAATCGATTATATATAAAATTAAAAATCTTTACTCATTTAAGAAATTAAAAAATCGCTACAGTACTACTTTCGTATCACAGTAATGTTTTTATAAAAATTACCGTTAATTTTATGGGGACTATTATACAGAATCCTAACAAAATATGGCAATCCTTAAATAACTTTTCAACAGTTAGAGTGCCTCATGGCTGTACTGTCCAGGTATGGTTAGGCCCACCCTCAGACTCTTGCAGTGGAACGCCAACTCAGTAGTAGGCCGGACGGAGGAACTATGCCGTCTGGCCGAGGATCTACTGATAGACGTGATACTGTTGTCTGAGACGTGCTTGAACCCAAACAAGCAACTGACCCTTCGGAACTATTTTACATATAGGACGGATAGGCCAGTTCGACCCGGATCTCGCACCTCTGGTGGAACTGCGGTTTTAGTCCACAGACGCCACATGCATACGCGCGTTGTTCTTCATACAAACGTGATGGAGCAAACGTGTGTGCATGTGGAGCATCTGGGCACGGTGTATCGGCTGGTTTCGGCTTATAGCAAGCCGAACGACGCGGTAACCGGCGCAGATCTGGATGCCGTGCTGGAAAATTGGGATGGGCCCGTGATACTCATGGGCGACCTCAATGCCAAACACGTGTCATGGAACAGCATTCTGACAAATCCGAATGGCAGATTGCTGTACGAAAGGGCGAGAGCCCGCCGCTTGGTCGTCGTAGGCCCTGAGGTGCCCACGTTCGTGCATCGCTCAGGCAGATCTAGGCCTGACGTGCTGGATATCGCAGTCATGAATGGGGGTCATGATTGAAACGATAGAAGACCTCAGCTCGGACCATTCCCCTGTCCTGTTGGAACTAGGTCAGGCACGGGGTGGCCGAGATCCCCCGCCTATACCCCGAAGGTCAGTCAACTGGAAAAGGTTCTACGAGACCCTCCAGCGGGAGTACAGGCCGGTAAATCCTGAGCTCCTGAACACCCCGGAGGAAATCGACGACACTGTCGGGCGCGTCACGTCGTCAATGACCGAGGCCCTGGCAGGCAGCTCATCGGCCAAAACTCGAGCAGTTGTTCGAAACGACCTCCCTCCTCATATCTCCGAAGCCATAACGGAGAAACGACGACTGAGGAGGAGATATCGAATCACCCTGTCCCCCGCTGATAAGCGGGCCTTTTATAATCAAACGGACAGGGTAAAACAACTGCTGACAAGCCATCGAGAGGATTCGTGGAACGAATACCTCGCCTCGGTCTCTGATGACATCTCCTCGGTGTTCAGGTTGAACAGGAGACTGCGAGAAGGGAAGAAGCCTCGCCATCCGGTTGTGGGGCAGCGAGGTTTTCTTGCATACTCGGAGGCGGAGAGGGCCGAGGTATTCGCCGATACCTTGGAGGAGCAGTTCACTCCAAACCCCCCTCCCTCCCCGAACGACGAGCACACAACCGAGGTGGAATCCTTTCTTGTAGATTATTTCTCACAGGTGGAGGACGCCCCTCTAGAGATTGACCAAGTCACTGAAGCGGAAGTTTCCGCAGCCATTAAGGCCACAAGCCCCGACAAGGCCCCGGGTGTCGACGGGATCAGCGCCCGTGCATTCCGGAACATACCGGCCTCCGTGATTACAGCAATTTCGGTGATATTCACGTCCATTTTGTACGTTGGATATTTCCCGAATTGTTGGAAAACGGCCAAAGTCGTATGTTTACCCAAACCGGGGAAAAGTTTACTTTTCCCACGGAATTATAGGCCAATCTCCCTGTTACCGGTATTGTCTAAGTTGTTCGAGAGGATTTTTCTCGAAAAACTGAGGCGATACATGGAGGGAGAAGTGCGGCCCGAGCAATTTGGGTTCAGGGAGGGTCACTCAACCACCCTCCCACTGGTAAAAATAATAGACGACCTTGTCGGAGGCCTGAACAGGAAACGGGTGACTGCAGCCGTTTTTCTGGATGTGGCCAAGGCCTTTGACAAAGTTTGGCATAGCGGGCTGCTTTATAAGCTAGCGCGATCGGCGATCCCGTACCGCTATGTCAGACTGATGCGGTCATATCTGCTAGACCGACATTTTGTCGTGCGCGTAGGGGAAACGATTTCCTCTACCAGAGAAATAGCCGCTGGGGTTCCCCAAGGAGCAGTACTTTCCCCGTTCTTGTACACTTTGTACGTGAACGATATGCCGCTGTCGGAAGGGGTCAAAACGGCCCTTTACGCAGACGACACGGCATATTTCTACGAATCCGCAAATGTGGATTACGCGGTCCGGAGGCTCCAAAGGCAGCTGGACTTAGTGGAACCGTGGCTCGACATGTGGAGAATCAGGGTCAACGGTGAAAAATCGGTGGCCGTGATGTTCACATGCAAGACACGAAAACCGACCAGAGAGCTGGAAATCTCAGGGGAGAAAATCCCTTTTGAGAAAACAGTTAAGTACCTGGGGGTCGTGTTGGACAGGCGGCTTACCTTCGGCGAACATGTAAATTATGCGACCCGGAGGGCTAAGGCCGCCAGAGCCTCGCTATACCCAGTGCTGAACAGTGCCAGCCCGTACCCACTGGCAACTAAGCTCCTCATTTTTCGGCTATACGTACTGCCGATTCTAACATATGCTTACCCGGCATGGGGGGCAGTGTTGAGCTCCTCGCTTCAAAAGAAGATCGAGGCCGTCCAAAACATCGCGTTGCGGACGATCTTTGGAGCTCCGTGGTTCGGCAGGAACGCCACTCTCCGATCTGATGCGAGATTTCAATCCGTGTCCGAGGTGGGGGTGAGGCAGGCGCGCAGACTGTTCGGGAGAGCGGCTGTGTCCGAACACAGTCATCTTCGGGACATCTGCCGAGAGGACCCAACTCCGACAGTTGTAAGGAAGCGGCCTCACGCCGTACTGGACGAACCACCGTGATGGTGCGGTGCGGTAGCCGAAAATCGACAAACCAGGCTTAGGGGCCTCCATATCGCATGAGCCATAAACGGAATAGTGCGTCAGACGCGTTTCCGGGGTCGCGAGTGAAAAGTTTTCGCGAGTTATATAGTTTGAAGACGTCAAACACGGTAAGTCGCGCATAAAACAAAAACGCGGTCTAAATATAAAAAAAAAAAAAATTACAGTAAGACAAAATATCCCAGCAATTGCGACTCCTCCGGAAAAGGGGTCGCATTGCTCCCTCCTTATAGCCTATTAAAGAGTTAGCACCGAAAGGACTTCAGTGGACGGTCTGAAGGGGAATTACGTCGGGAGGACAGGCTTTATAAGCCTAGCCTTCCGCGGTCGGCCCATGAAATGGGTTCGATTACGCTGGTTTAACAACGGATTGGAATGCAATTAAATCCGTCTTAAATTCACTAAAATAATAATAGACAAAACTTGAAAAATTAGATCCGAGATTAAAAAAATAACCCTTTTAAAAACAAGCCCGATTAGAATGATCCAGCAGCAAGGGACTCTGTCCAGGTTCTGCGATAAAGTAGGGTGTAATAGACTCCTGCCAACTTTGCATTCCATTCCATTCCAACAGTTAAACATAGAAAAGTTAAATTTAGCGAATTCTAGTAATTTAAAATGATCTAGTTTTTTTTGTTATGAGCCACTTCACCTTAAGTCAGCAGAGGACTCCCATGGAAGAGCTACTCAAATGTTTAAATAGAAAGGTTATGACACATAATTTTAAAGGGCATTGAAAAACAGAAATGTTAATGTAAAACCATCTGGCTACGTCAACTCTAATTAAAATTGCGGTCATCGAATGTTTTTTAGATTTTATTACAAAAATGATCTGCAGTACCTGTTACATAGCTGTTCAACAATCAAACACCAAAAAATAAATGTATAAAATAAAATTTAGCAAACGTTCCAACCTGAAAACGACGTATATTTCGGTATTAGATTACCATACACGCACGCTCTAAAAAACAAAAATCTTGGGGTAAAACATTTCGGGCTCCGACAACCCTATAAAAATGGTGGCCATTTAATATTTTCACAATTAGTTTATAATACATCTACAATAAATCTCAAATATTGTTCTCAAAACGAATAAAAAAAATAATAAATAAATTTAAAATACGCTTTTATTAAAAGGTGCACTAAAAAAAGGAAAATAATTTCACTTTCATGTTAATTCAAGAATAAATATTTATATAACATCTTCGATTAAATTCAAATAATATTTTATATTGAAAATGGTCTATAAATCTGTTTTCTATTCGCAATAGTGAATGTACTTTTACGTGAACATTTATTTATAATTCTTTTTACATCTTATATCACCAATAATAAAAGCCTAGGGGCGTCCTTAATTATATTTAATATACATTTCAGTCATAATTTGCTATGTAATACAATGAAAGCGCTCTCCATGCTTTTAATATTCGTGATAAAAATGTAATTTCTAAGAAAAATGAAGCTTATATCAGATTTAAATTAAAAAAACAACCCTGATTGGTGGGTTATATAGTTGTGATTTTAAATTTTAGTTAACTTTGTTGCAAAAAAAATTGGTTGAGATGAAAATTACGAAGAAAAGTATCGCTATCGTGCTAAAACTGACCCATTTAGATACACTTATTTTTCTGACTCAAAAGAACGCCGATTCTGGAAAATCGCTTACATAAAGTGTGCCTGTGTTGGGATTTATAACGATTACTTGGTGAAGTGAATAAAAAAAGTATTTATTTTTTCTGGTCCGTTTTTCAGTAAATAATTCGGCTACGTGTTGAAAAAAATAAATTTAATATTTTTTGGTTTTTATACATTTTTGAGTATTTACCGTCCTGAAGAGTATTTTCTGTAAAATACACATAAATACTTTTTAGTATCTGTAAATACTTAAAAGAGTGTCGCTTTATATGGAAGTGAAGCTTGGACAATCGGAGTATCTGAGAAGAAAAGATTAGAAGCTTTTGAAATGCGGTGCTATAGGCGAATGTTAAAAATCAGATGGGTGGATAAAGTGACAAATGAAGAGGTATTGCGGCAAATAGATGAAGAAAGAAGCGTTTGGAAAAATTTAGCCAAAAGAAGAGACAGACTTATAGGCCACATACTAAGGCATCCTGGAATAGTCGCTTTAATATTGGAAGGACAGGTAGAAGGAAAAAATTGTGTAGGCAGGCCACGTTTGGAATATGTAAAACAAATTTGTTAGGGATGTAGGATGTAGAGGGTATACTGAAATGAAGCGACTAGCGCTAGATAGGGAATCTTGGAGAGCTGCATCAAACCAGTCAAATGACTGAAGACAAAAAAAAAAAACAATTAAAATTACTACATTTATTTTGCAGACATTTACTTTTATCTTATTTTTTTTTCTTACTTTCCTTTTGTGTTCGGTGAAGTCTTCTCTTTTTATTATCCAGAAGTAGTCACTCTTCATAAATTCACCCCATCTGCCTCGTCACCCAAGTTTAAAGTTCAATAACGCACCAAATGGTAATGAATAGCGAGATATGAAAAGGCGATTGCTTCTTTTTATTGCTTTAAATATTATCTATCGCCTTTCTTATTTTGATTACATTGTTACTGGATTAATCTCTGATGGCGTTGAATGGTAAATGAATAGCGAGATACGGAAAGGCGATTGCTTCCATTGTTCTCCCCATTGTAAATGTATTGGGTGGATGTACATTTAAAAACAAATGTAAACATGGTTCTCTATTGCCAATCACCGTTAGATGTATTGTATGCGGCCCATCTAATTGTGGTAGAACAAATGTAGTTTTTAATCTTTCAGTTCAAGAAAACTATGTTCGTTTTCAAAACTTGTACATTTTCTCAAAATCGCTTCATCAACCTCTCTATAGAATGTTGTCAAATTTAACGATGATGAATCCTGAAACGGGCTATTATGAATATACTGAAAACGATCAAGTCCCTCAACCAGAGGCGATTGAACCGCATTCAAAAATGATTTTTGATGATGTAATAGAGAGAAACAAAATAACATCGGTGCTTATTTTGCACGGGGACGTCGTAATAAAATTGATTGTTTTTATCTAACACAAACATATACCAAAATACCAAAACAACTCGTACGTGACAATTGCAATTTTTTAATTTTATTCAAACAAGACAATTTAAATTTAAAACACATTTACGATGATCATGTAAACGTCGACATGTCTTTTGATGATTTTAAATCGATGTGCGAGCGATCAAGTTTGAAATACAAACCGATATAATTTTCTAGCCATCGACAAAAAAAGGGTAAAAATAAAGGTCGATATGGAAACAATATCGATAAATTCATCATTATTGAACGTAACGTATAAGTTAATAAAATGATCGTTTTTAAGTTCCTTTTTTGTCTTTATAGAGCAATGAAAAAGGGAGAAACAAATGATTGAAATTGATAAACTTAATAAAAATTTAAAACATAAACATGCAGCCTTTATAATGGGTTTGGCCGAAGAAGAAGCTTTATAATATAACGTAACGTACAATGACAACAGATATCAAGCCGATGATGATGTTGTAATTTGTGGTCGATTGTGTTTGGAATTTTTATCGGAATAAATTTTACATTTTAATTTTTATTTTTTATTGTTGGGGATGTAGGATGTAGAGGGTATACTGAAATGAAACGACTAGCACTAGATAGGGAATCTTGGAGAGCTGCATCAAACCAGTCAAATGACTGAAGACAAAAAAAAAAAAAAAAAAATTTTATTTTTCTCATTTTAGACATGTCGTGTTTATTGTCGATCGATGGAAACGATTCGTCGATTAAAAAAACATTTTTTTCCTCCGATAGAACTTTCAAAAGGCCAATACGAATCGGGCTTAAAACGTGTTGACATTAACAATTGTTGACGACACGGGCTTAAGACGTGTTGGCCGTCGATGACGGCCAACACGATTCCAAATGTTGAAGAAAACAAAAATAATAAATTGTGTTTTGCGTTCGACAAGGACGTTAAAAAAGATGAAAATAACAATTATGAATTTACAAAGAAAAATTACATAATACCGACGGGTAGTTATGAAATTGAAGATGTCGGTGAATATATACAAAATGAAATGAAGAAAATTAAAAAATCAATCGCGTTAAAGGCGAATACCACCAATACGTTACAATGTGAAATTAAAAGCACCGTGTGGATAGATTTTTCAGAACAGATTCAAGTATTGGCAATCTATTGGGCTATGGGGCGAGAATTTGCAAACCAAATCAAACACATCATTCAGATCGAATAATAAATATCGCTTCTGTAAATGTAATACGTGTAAAATGTAATATTATTTCGGGCGGATATAAAAACGAGAAACAAGATTGCATTTTGTATGATTTCCCACCGAGTGTCGATCTGGTGAAACGATTGAAAAATGTCAATTTTATATTACACTCGTACCGGTAGATGAAAAAGAAATTACCAACTTGATAATAAAATTGACCGATGAAAACGATCAGTTGTTAAATTTACGCGGCGAACGAGTAAGCATGTCGTTGGTATTGAGAGAATGCGAATAAGTTGTTGCAATTTGATTTTTATTTTATTTTTATTAGAAATGCCATGTAAAAGTGACTGTGATGACGATGTTAAAAGAGGAAAGCATTAAGAAATTAAAATCTCTAGGATTTGAAATTGTCGGTGGAAAATTAAAAAGCACCAATAAGTTGTTGAAATGAAAAATAATTTATTTTTATATAGAGATGAATTATTTAAAGTCGCGTCTACTGACGAATCGTTAACATATAAACACACCCCGTTTGAAAACAACTTTAAAACGGATGATAAAATTATAATAATAATAAATCAACCGGAGGAGTATACCGTTCCGGGCTACAGTTGTCTACCGTATTCGTGGGAAACTTGTTGGTGAAAACAATAAAAAATCAACAACACCAGAATTGGTTAATTTTGGCGGAGCCTTTCTATTCGATGAGATTGTTTACGAAATAACGGTCAAAAGAGGTAGCCAGCACGAAGAACGTAGCCGTGACCTCTATTATGAAAAATGTAATTTTAATGACAAACAATTCGATTCTATTGTTGGAACAAGCCGGGCGGGTTACTGGTTCAAATAAAATTAATATAGACGACGATGGGGCGTTTTAATAATTATAAAACAACAGGCAAGAATTGTTATTGAAACGAACTAGTGATGATGTAAACGCTATACTGACCACGGTTTCAGATCATAAATCTAGACTAGAAATAACAGATGTTGCATGGCTTGTACCATATTTAAAAGGTATCGCGTCAATATCGGTTGGAATTGGCCAAATTGAGAGAAAAAAATGACGAATTGCGCATACCGTTTTGCAGTTAGGAAATTCATCAGAATCCAATAGTGCCACAGACAAAATCTACGGTTTGGAATGTAAAAACATCATCACAATTGGACAAATCTAGATCGTTATTGTAGACTTTCAAACCGATAGATTTTAAAGCTACTAAAAATGCATCGGAATTTGATTCGTGCAACGTTAAAAATATTAAAGTATTTATAAATTCAAACTGTTATCCGTACGAAGATTTAGAGGGAAATTAATATTGAAGTTGAAGAGAATTTTAAACCAAATACAATCGCGTATTGTTTATTAATATATGAAAATGTAGCGGCTTACTCGCCGTTAACCGGCAAAGAAATAAAACAACCTTCATAAGTAGAAATTATTTTATTTGTTATTTTTAATGTAATGAATTATTTACTCATATACGGGATCGATCTTCTTTAATGTATTTATAACTTACTCGGGTTCTGGATCAATCTTTTAACGTGTTGATTTATTGAAGAAAACAGAGTCGTGTTTTGGTGTGCTTTTTGTAGTAGATAGACGCTTTCGTGGTGAAAATTTAACTGGAAAGTGGCGGTGCTCTCCGTGAAAAAAAACCTCAGGTTCTAGATCAGTGACTTGTGCTCAGAACTGGTCGGCCAGATCCAAAGACTGAGGTTTCTATACTACTACAATCGCTGTGAAAACATGTTTTATATTAAAATTAATTGAAGTATATTAGTTCATTCCTAGTCAAGAACATTTGCGGAGATGTATGCATTATCAAAACAGCTTTTTAATACTCGTACGACAGATCAATAACAAAAATTAAAAATTGTAGATACAGTTTCTTGCTCTTTTAGTCCTTTAAACAAATAACCGCTCTCCTAATAATAATAACATGACTTCCTTGTACGCCTATTAAATTACATTTACACAAGAAAAGTACATAAAATTTTATTTCATTAAAAACTGCTGATATTTTTTCACTTTGTTGTTTCTTTTTTATTATTATTATTATTATTATTATTATTATTATTCATCGTAATTTTTTTTTTACAGTGAGAGGTTAATTATTAATAAATCAATATATTTAAATAAAAAAAGAAAGGTTAAAAAAAGGAGATGAAGTCTGATTCGAATCAATGTGCCTACGCCTAAAATCCAAATATTTCATTAATTAAAATTTTACTTGACTATAACTACGGAACCGATGAAATAAGTACCGCTTATTACATATCGTTGAAATGCTCTCAATGAGGGCTTATAACTGCGGTTAAGAAAAAGTCAAAATCCAAATTTGCCTGGATTTTGGGCTTTTTTGGACACTTTTGGTTTAGTCGATTGCAACCAAAAGGAAAGGTGCACAATTTATGTTTGAATAGTCGTATATACAAAATTTCAACATACTAAGGCTAATCGTTTTTGAGTTATACGAGATATGTCCGTGCAGACGTCACGCCGAAACTAGTCAAAATGAATTCAGGGATGGTCAAAATGGATATTTCCGTTGAAATCTGAAAAGCGAAATTTCTCGCGATTACAATACTTCCTTTGCTTTATAAAAGGAAGTAACAACAAACGCTCCAAAAATAATCTTAAAAACAAAATTTACTTAAAAAAAAAAAAATGTATTTTAGACTGATTTTAGAATAAAAGAAATCAGATAAATAACTTTTGTCGTTCTAGGATATTCTAATAAAAATATTTCCGTAGTATCTCAGCGTTTTTCCGTTGGTCTCGTGTTCGATCCCGGTAGGCGTGACATTTTTTCATGCGCTAAGAATTTTCATTTCCATATTCTCTCTTACAAGTTGCAAAAGCTTCTGTGGTGAATTAATCGGACCTTTTCTGTTTTCCTCCCGCAATGTTTTTTTTAACTTACGTATTACGTTTTAGTAATCGCTCAAACAAGAGAAATTATAAATATAATCTAACCAAACTTAACCGACGCTCGCTAGTCAAGGTTAGCGAGCGTACGTTAAGTTTGGTTAGATTATAATTATAAGCCCACCGAGTTGGTCTAGTGGTGAACGCGTCTTCCCAAATCAGCTGATTTGGAAGTCGAGAGAGAGTTCCAGCGTTCAATTCCTTGTAAAGTCAGTTATTTTTACACAGTTGAGTACTAGATCGTGGACACCGGTGTTCTTTGGCGGTTGGGTTTCAATTAACCACACATCTCAGGAACGATCGAACTGAGACTGTAAAAGACTACACTTCATTTACACTCATACATATCATCCTCTGAAGTATTATCTGAAAGGTAATTATCGGAGGCTAATCAGGAAAAAGAAAGAAAAGATTATAATTATAAGCGATAATGCTTATAATGTACCTCTCTCGGGTACATTTGGAAGATCAACGTTTGAATAAAATCGATACAGACTAATTACAGGCAGCGACACCAATGTATAGTAATGCTGTACCAAATAACCAGACATGACCGATTACTAATACGTAATACGTAACGCAAAAAAAACCGTTGAGGGGAAAACAGAAAAGGCCCCCGATCGGTTCATCATAAACAAAAAGTAAATGCGGTTTTAAAATATGTAAACTCACTTAAACCTTCTACTCGCTCGGCGATAAAATTCTATTAATGTTTGCACAATATTCTATATTTCCGCTAGGACTTTTAGCACCGAGTCTGCCTGAACGCAAAGGAACGCAAGATGTATATCCCGCTATTAATCGCAAAACACGGTCAATAGTCTCTTGTTGCCGAGCCTTTCTTGATATAGGGCGGCTATTTGTTTATTAAAGTCGGTTACATATCGGTTTTGTTTACGGACGGAGTTGTGAATCGCGTTCCCATCCCTACAGGTATTAAATCGTATACGGGCTCAAATTAATTAGTTGTAATCGCACAAAATTCACGATAGACGACGGAAAGCAAAAATAATACTGGACAATGTCGTTTAATCGGTGCTTAATAACCGGCTAGATACGGAATTATATGAACGCGAACAGTGTGGACGTGTTGTACTAGTACAACGAGGCCGACTATATTGATATCGTTTAAATACAAAACGACTTGATACATCAATAACTTCAATATTACTGCTAGATTAATTAATTAATAACTATTCTCTATTCTTGACGGTTAAAGGAAGAGTACCGAAAATTCTTTTGAGCGGTTTTTTTGGTTTTCAGATTTTGAGTAATTTATATAAAATTTATAAATTTAATTAAACATTCCGATTCTGCCCGACAGTAGAAATTCAATAAGTTTATTTTTTATCATTTTTTATGTCGAATGTGATGTAGGCGGTAAATAAATTTATTTTTATCGGTGTAATAATGCGTTATATAAGTGACGTCATTATAAAATGAAAACAGATATGTTTAAAATTCATATTAATTATTTAAATGTATTAATACGTAATAATCCTAAGGTAAATTTATTAAATACTAGAAGACACGACGCTGCTTCGCTATTGCTAGATTTGAGAATATATATATAGCTTAAATGAACACAATTAAAAGTTTGATAAAACATTAACAAAATGAACATTAAGGAACTTCACAAAATTTAACCTTTTCCTTTTCCCTTCTTCCCTTTTTTCCCGCGCGTAAATCGGTCCAGTAGTTTTTTAGTCTATAGCGGACATATGAACATTGCCTTACATATATATATAGAAAAAGAAAGTCTGTATATTTGTTTCGTAAATATCACGACACCGGCGCCACCTAGCGGGTATAGTTTTTGAATAAAGTTTTCTTTTCACGTAACTAATGTATATTTTGAATATGAGCCATATCGGTCCAAAAATACAATTTTTCTAAATATCTCAACCACAGTTTCACGCTATCGGATGAACGGTTTAGGAAGGCATAAGAAACACACAGACAGACAAACATTCATTTTTATATATATATATATATATATATATATATAAAAGCCTTTTCTCGTACCCCGAAATATTGCGTCGAATTATATTAAGAGTTTCGTTGTATATTCTTATTTTTACTTCCTTGTACGAACTAAAGAAAGTATTGTGATCGCGAAAAATTTCGGTTTGCAGATTTCAACGGAAATGTCCATTTTGACTATCCTTAAATCCAGGTTGCCTAGTTTCGACGTGACGTCTGTACGTACATATGTATATATGTATAAACGTATATCGCATAACTCGAAAAGCGATACTAACTAGGAGCTAACTCGATTAGCGGTAGTATGTTGAAATTTTGGATGTAGGATTGTTGTAACATCTAGTTGTGCACCTCCCCTTTTCACTGCAATCGACTTAACCAAAAGTATCCAAAAAAATCTAAAATCCAAGGAAATTTTGGATTTTAGACTTTTTCTTAACCGTAGTAATAAGGTTTTATCGAGAGCTTTTCAACGATATATCATAAGTGGTATTTGTTTACAACGGTTTCAGAGTTATGGCCAAATGAAATCTTAATTAAAGAAATATTTGGATCTGTAAGGGGAAGGCACATCGGTTCGAGTCAGACTTCATCTCCTTTTATTTTTTTTTAACTTTTTTTAAAATTAAATATATTGATTTATTTATTAACTCCTGATTTAAAAAAAATTACAATAAATAAATTATTCAATAATAACAATAAAAACAATCTTAAGTTATTAGTGAAATAGAATTTTATGTACTTTTAAAAATGCGTATGTGTAATTTAATAGGCATTATTACATATGTGAATGTGTAATCAAATCTCCCAAAATAAAAAAATTGTTAAGGTTTCGACGAGAGTTTGCCGTCGGTTGAAAACATCAAAAATCAAAATTCAACAATTTATTTATTTATAGTTCTTCAAAAAGATATCGTTCTAATTAAAAAAGTACAGATATGTATAAAAGACGAGATAATAATTTTTACGCCTTAAATCGAAAATGCAAAAACTTTTGCCGGCCCGATTTCATACTTTAAACAACTTCATAAATCGTAATAATTAATGATCCGTAAGCGAGTGTTCTACTTCCTGACTTGTTTTTCAAAGGTGATAATTCACAATGCAAATCATACGAGCGATCATTCTCTATTTCTAATCCTAATTAGTCATTTATAAGAAGTTGTACGGTATAAAATAATTTGATGCAATTCGGAAGTATCATGCAAAATAATGTGCATCTTATTTTATATATTTTTTTCGAATTTTTCTTGAAAATATACTTAACATTTTTATCTCTTAATTTTTAACGATGTTTAAAGTTAATGAAAAAAATGTTGATTATTATTTTTAATTCATGACAGTATCAAATGATTCAATCGTTGAAAATAATTAATCGGATAAAAAAAAATATATTAACGGTTCGTAATTTTCTTTGTTTCAAGAATTAATTCAATTCCAGAAAAAAATGTTGTATAATTTGAAAATAGCAAAACAAAACGTAAATTTCGTACACAAAATTGAAATATAATTAATATTTATTCAGTAAGTTAACATTTTCCAAGCTAATTAATACACAATTAGAGGCGGTACTGGAAGTTATGATACTTTAGAGTGAAGGTGACATTAGAAATGATTTCATCACTTTGAATTTTCAAAATATCAAGGAACCATTTTATTAAAGGTAAAAATACATACGATTAGTATTATGTGACATTTTAACCGTTAGGAATATATGATAAATGTATAAATAGACAATTAGTAAAAATGTATAATTAGTAAATGTATAATTAGATAAATGATAATTAATTCGCATATTAAGGTGTGTAACATTCACTTTAAATTGTCACATCGACCCGTACTGCCCCTGATAGTGATGTTTTTATTGAAATCAGAAATTGATTATTGTTCTTTATAGAATTTTTTCCCCGTAACGGACAAAGTTGAACTTACTGTTGAGATCGCAGTGCATTTACGTAGAACAATAAATGATAATGGTAAGCGTAAAATATTGAAGTTTCGTTCAAATTCGTTCTTAAAAGTACGAAATCGGGCCGGCAAGAGTTTTTGCATTTTCGATTTTTAATGTTTTCAATTTACGTTATAACAATTATTATGACGCCTTTTATACATAACTGTACGTTTTTAATTAGGACAATATCTTTTTGAAGTGCTATAATTAAATAAATTGTTGAATTTGGATTTTCGATGTTTTCAATCGACAGCAAACTCTCATCGAAACCTTAACAATTTTATTGTTTTGGGAGTTTTGATATCATCTGTATTTCGTTTTTTGTGCATTCGTTAAATTGAAATTGTTTTTATTTTTATGTTTATAATAATTCCGGTATCTGTCGTGCGTTTGCTAATAACTTTTCGTCGATTGTATTCAGTTACCTAATAAACAAATTTGTTCTAAAACTAAAACGTAAACGTTTTTGGAATTTCGTGGCCAACTTTTTTTTGCTATAAATGAATCATTAGCTTTAATCCAATTTTGATCGTGCTAGTATGATCGTCCTTCTTCATTGACTGCCCGTGATGAAATATTGCACTTAACTTTATATTTTTTCCCGAATAGTTTGTAAGCATCATTAGACGCTATCTTATTCCTTTAGTTTCAGTTATTTTGCGTAAACATACTCCGTCGTTTTCGAATAATTTTGTTTAAGTGATCAACAGTTTTCCTAAAGAATGAATTTCCATTCTACGTATTAAATCTGTTTCCATATTCAGCACATCTACCTTCGACAAGATTTTTTTCACTAAAATTATGAATTAAATCTTGGAGACTTAAACTGTTATTTTTCTTTAAACTCTTCCTTTTAATATCTGTAAAAAAAGTAATATGAAAAATAACACGGTCACAGCTGATATATCGATTTGGGTAATAATATTATACTGTATATTAATTGTAATTGTTATTATTGTATTGTATATTGAAATATTTATAGGAAAAAACACCTGTGCCTGATAATCAAACCCACGGTGTTTGATTTGGGGATGGGGAAATTATGTTACCGTAAACTCCTGACGCACTGCATTCCATAAGCCACCTGTGCTTCATATCACTTAATATTTAGAAATCTACCGATGCAACTGCATCCAAAGTGTACAGAATAATTATTCAGTTCTGAATAGACTCTCATCGAGTAAAGTTCTATTGCAGTACTCGTTCGATGCACTTCATCGTCCTGCTTAACTTATCATTAACATATACGCAAAATTATGTGGAAAGTTAATTATTTACAGTTGAAATATACCGATTGTAATAATGTTAATTATAAAAATAAAGTTCACGTTTAATTTATTAATAATTATTAATCTTTAATTGTAAAGTGTTTTACGATAAATTCGAATTCAATAAGTTATTAATGAAATAAAATTTTATGTACTTTTCAATTTTTAAAAATGCGTATATGTAATTTAATAGTCGAACAAGGAAGTCATGTAGTGCCCGCATCGGTTTTTTCTTTAATGGTTTACATCACAAGAACAATTTACCCGACTTTGATAAATAAACTATTAAAATAAATATAATCTTCACCTTTAAATTTCAGCATGTAAAATAACGCAGCTTTTCGTTAGGAAATTATTTATTCAACGACTAAAACTATACCGTAAAAACATTGACGCTATAAAATACTACCGCAATTACGTTTAAAGTTCAAGCTTCCACGATAATGGAGATACCTGGATAAATTTCTAATTAAAATCATTCTTTCGGTTTAATTAAAATATCGGTAAAAGAATTGTTCAGATCACGTCAGTGGTTGTCGAGTTAAATGGATCACCTGCACACACGCGCGCGCACACACACACAACACACACATACATATATACACATGGTTTATTACCCGTTTAATAAACTTATTGTACATCAAACATAAAAACAGGGTTTTTACCCTAATTTATTTGTTTTCACCACAGATATCTAAAAAACTGCAAATACGGTTCTAGGACATATTTTATTCCATTTTTTAGGTTAAAAATCATAACAAATCTGTAATTCTACTCCTTAATTAACGTCCTAAAAATTTCAGTACGACCTCATTTCACCGGGTAGCTGAAATCCGAGCAAAGTTTTTACTAGTCGTAACTCGAAAACGAAGCATTTTAAGCCATGTTTGTATGAACTTTATCCATTATTTTCACGACTTGAATATGTTATGAAAGTTACAGAAGAAGAACTTCGTGATACAGCTGTATATATATATATATATATAGCCAAATGTTTAAATGTTTTCAGCTCCAAATACCAGTTCATTTTCTTCATAATAATAATCAATTTTAATTACTAATATAGTGTCCCAAAAGTCGCTTGACGGTGAAATAAAATATTTATATTTTATGTCATATGACGAATGTCGTTTAAAAAATTTCATATTTGTTAGGTTGGTGACACACTACTTATATTGTTTTCATTTTCCCATGCGATTAAGTAGTTCACTGTTCATGTTTACCAGTGTTGATCTGTAAATTAACCACGAAATATAAACTAACTTACGTTTTTCTCCTAAAATGGTGGAAGATCATAGCGATGAAGTCGTTCAGCAATTAGGAGAAAAATTTCCTCAAACTCCAGCCATATCCAGAAAATGAAGAAGTGTTAAACAGAAACAAACATTTGTACAAAAGATTGATACAAATGTAAAAAAACGCTGTAAAAATGTGTTGAAGTACGAGTACATGGGGAGCATTTTTAGCAATTCTTGTATGGTTTTTAACAAAAGTATAAAAGATTTTATTATCTATAAAAAATTGTCGATTTAAAACCACAAGTATTGTTTTCAGCTTTTAAAATACTGTAATTCTCGGTCAAGCGACTTTAGGGACGCTATATATTTTTTTCTTTATCAGGGTAAGAAACGGATATACGTACAAGTAATATTTTATTTTTAAAAATCATCCCCTGTTATTAGTTAAAAAATGGTCCGAAATTGAAAAATATATTTTACAGAAAAAAACAGAGAAAAGATTAAAGAAATGATTGTGTTTTTTTTTTTAATAATTCAAATGGTGGTAAAGATGTCTTTCAAGGAAAAAGAAGCCTTGAAGAAATGTTATTGCATTTATTAGAAAGAATACGACCGGTTTAAATGCATTAGCAAAGAAAGATATAAAGCAACTAACAAACAATACCGTTAAAAAAAGAAGTGAAACCGTAAGAGAACCAATAAAGACATAAATCATTTAACATTGTGTCATCTCTATAGACAAAATAACGACAGCTGTCCAGTATATTACTAATAACAAGTCAAGGTTGATGTTTTGTATCTCATGTAACAAGTGTTCATACGTTTTAATATATATATATATATATATTTGTGCAGAGAGAGAGAGACAGATGTTAGGGTGTAAGCAGACTGTGATTTAACGATTTATTATAAATAACTAACAAATCTGTTCACTTCTTTTATTCCTCTTGTTTTTTTGTCTATGCGATCTAAGTGTGCGTCCATTATGTTTGAATACATACATACACACACACACACACGCGCGCGCGCGCGCATAGTAAAGCAAATAAAATGTTTACACTGCATGGAAAGAAGTATCTCAATAATTTTAATTTTAATTAAATATTTTTTCTTTTATTAAAATAGGAATGCAAGATGCAAGTTAATTTAATTTGAATTAGAATTTTTATTTTTAAATATAACCTTTACTTAAAATAAATTTAATTAACTTTTTTTAAATTATTTTCTATAACATATCAATTACTTAGCTTTGAAATTAGTGCATCCAACGCTGGTTTACAAAGTGGTCACGTACAAGATTTTTTGTTATATAGTTTTTCTATACATTATCACTTCTTGAAATCTTTACATATAATAGCGTTTGTTTTGACTATTATCCGTTTTAATAAAACTTTATTTTTTCTAGCACAAGTAGCAGTGTAATTATAAAATGAATTTTAGACTATATATCTTAGTTTTGTAATTGCTCATGAACTCTCTTTAATATATATACATAACTTTTGTACGAACAAATATAACAAAAAAATTTCAATAAAAAAAAAACTTTTTTCAAGCATACTAGGGAATATAGAATGAGAAATGAAACGGTTCCCTGTATTCACAAAACACGTTTTATATATTGATATACCGATTCAAAGAGTTTAATTAATAACGTTCGCCAAATGGTTTGTTTAATTAATAAACATCATTACTTTCAGACTCCGTACGGTGGACGGGGGATTGGGACAGGCCACCACTTGGTCGCTGGACGAACTAATGTATTGTTATTAAAAAATTGTGACTGATTTAAGCCGATAATTAGTAAATTAAAATTTTTAGTTTAACCTTTTATTTATATTATTTGTATATCCTGTCTGTATATAGGGTTTTTTCATTTTCAACGCAAAAAGTAAAATTTCTATAAAATAAAAAATACGTCTAATATCAACCAATCGTGTTCTATTTCGAAGCTTACAATGTTACATTATGTCCAAAAATCAATATCAATCGTATGGCCTCCACGGCTTTGCATGACATAACCAAAGTCTATATCAAAATTTTGCATAATTCGTTCACTAAATCAGATTGAATTCCATAAATAATAAAACGAATATTTGCTTTGAAATCATCAAATGTTAGTGGTTTTTGCTATAGACTTGCTACAAAACAACCCCCACAAAAATAACTCTAAAGTAGTCAAATCAATGCTTCATATATAAAAGTAATCTGACCGAATTTGGTCAAAATCGGTCCAGTAGTTTTGGAGATATAAAGTAATTTAGGGGCCGACCCCAAACACATCCGAAAAATTTACATCCAGCTTTTTGGTTTATTCGGTTCCTTAGGTATCAAAACGTCAAGATCCAGTGAAAACCGCGTATTCCCAAATCGGACCGATTACAATACTTTCTCTTCTATACCTATAGCGCTATCTAAACGGGAAAGTAAAAATGGAGATGTATATGATTTGTTAGATTTCTTTGAAAAAACAATATCATAGATATTCCTGACGGTGTGGTAGCATCTCTGCCTTTCACCTACAGGTTCCGGGTTTTAATTAAGCGCTAAGTTTTTTTAACACAGTGTTTGTCAGTCAGATCTTGTGATAACGGCCTTAAAAGCGGTGTAAACGCTTCCTGTTGGCGCGTTAAAATATCGAATTTTTTGAAATATAAATTTTCCTTTGTTATTTATTAATTAGCTTTTATCTCGATTAATTTTGAATTATTACTCTTCCATTTTATATGAGAATAAAGTTAACGCGTCAAATTAAAACAGATAAACACGCAGGGTCAGCCCTAGCGTTTTTGCCGCCGTAGGCAAACCCCAAAAATTCCGCCCCCCAAGCTTAAAAAAAATTAAAAAAAAACAGAATTATAAAAAAACCATGTTAGCCAGAAAAATGGCATATAACTGAATTAAGACAATAATACTAATACGATTTACGGAAAATTGTTTTATCGAGAAAAAAAATTACTTTTTTAACGAGTTAACAACTAAAACTAGTACCTACTATTTTCAGAGATAATTTAAATATTCTTTTTAAAAAATAAACAAAACTATTAATAAATAGTAAATAATATTATTTTCTAAATTCAAGTAATCGAAATATATTTTTGTGAGTTGTTTATTTTTTTACTAAAAAATTAATTTTGCCGCCGTAGGCAGTCGCCTACCTTGCCTAACGTAAAAAAATAAGAATTTTACCGTTTATCGAAAAACAAACAGAATTTTTCCAAACATAGTTTACAGAAATATACGAAGAAAAAAAACAACTTTTTTTCAGAACTTTGATACGTTTGCTAACTTAGTGGTATTACAGATACTGCAATTGAAAATAACTCATTGTTTGAAAACCTACTTAGATATACGCTGTCACTAATTTGAGTATAAATTAAATTGTAGTCTCTGTTCTACATTTCACTGTATCACCGACTTGGACGTGCATAAATCAACAAACAAAATCACAAAACAGAATAAACATTTGTAAACATTCACGTGGAAAATGAATTCTTACATAAAGTTACCGACCCGCCGTGCAAATCCTAACTTTAAATATGAAAAAGTTTGTACGATCCACTTCTCAATAAGAAATAACATTGCTAATTGCATAAATATTATTCCCATTAATAGTAACATCTCTGTAGTACATTATGTAAAATGTTTGGACCGTCTAATTAAGTAGCAAATTTTCATGAGACGACTAAACCGATTTCATTACAGCGAGTCAAATCACACTGTGTTTCTTTCAAGCGTTTTAATGAAATGCTAACCTTGCATCATCGTTATCATTTATTACGTTTATGAATACCCTATCTAAAATATAATACTATGTTTTATGATTATTTGAAAAAGTAAAAAAAAAAAAAATACTAAAATTTAAAAGCAAAAATCTGGTAACAGATTTCTCCCTTTGCGCGTGTACATGTGCACGTGCGTCTCAATTCTTTGATTACTGATGAACACATGTACACGCGGAGTTCTATCAAGACGGAAATTAGATTTGATTAAATAATAGAAAGCTTCATCACCTCTTTGTGCGCTATCGGTATATCACTTTAGTTTTGAAGGTACAGTTTTATTTAATTTATTGTAAATATATTATTTACGCTACATTTAAAAAAAAAAAATTCAGATTAAGTTTAAAACGATATGTTTAATGATAAATTAATAAAATATTTTTTTTTATAGTAACAAATGTTTTAATAAATAAAAAAGTTGTTCAATAGCCGATGATAAATATGATAATTAGTAAAAATGTATCGATATACGCTGAAAGAGGACTATTTTGTAAAGAGGAATTTTAGAGGTAATAATTTTTTCGTTTAATTTTTTTTAGTAGCTGGACACAACAAATAAAGAGATTTGTCAGTCGGTGACTAATGCGACGATGTTGTGAGGGTGAGAGAGGGGGTTACAAACGCAGGTGGCTTTCTTCGCTCTGATTGGCTACCGTAGGCCAGTACTACACCACGCGATACAATTTAAATACAACCGTGTAACGGTCAATATTGCTATGCGAGTAACATTGTTAGTAGTCCTATTTCTTATGTAGACATTCGGTATAATTAAATTAAATTAAGATTAGTCTATTATTTTATACTAACTACATTTTATAAAAATTATAACTAATCTCCTTTAATTTTAATAAACATATTAAAAATATTACGATAGTTTATCCGTTTTGTAAAGTAAAATTTTAATATTAAATAATAACAGATAAATTTTTCCGGTTTTATTTACAATACGACCTCGTAATATCCTACACGTATATTTTAAGGAATATGAGGTTGATGAAATTAATGAGATATTTAAAAATTAAGCCAAATTCTTGCCGAGAATCAAACCCGGGACCAGCATATTTAGAAGCTAACAAATATATCGACTGGTCGGCCAGTTTTTAATACGATAGAATGTTATAAAATGAAATAAAGCATTAAAGGATAAAAAAAGTAATCGGTAAAACTTGTAATTAACTCGATTAAATTTAAGGTTCTAATACATAGAAGTAAGACGGCCAGATAAATACAACATTGCGTTAGACGCTATAAAAAAACCTACATTCCTACATTTATGTAATCCTTTTATGTTTATAAGTACAAAAAATATAATGTTATTTAATACTTCAACAAGCATCGAGACAACTAAATAGTGTGCCGACTGACCTCGTTAGGTGGGATCTTTCGTCCGGAAGGTCCCGGTTTCGAATCTCAGGCGCGGTTGGAATTTTTAATTTAATTTAATATAATGTATATTATAGAATCGTTGAATTATTTATCAAAATATGAGTTTATATTGTAGCGTGTAAAGCATGTGTTTATTGAAGGCTGTTCTAACGCTCTACGATTAGTCTGTCGGCGAGAAACCGGCGACAGAAGGGCGGTGTTGTCTCCATAATAAAGCGGCTACCAACGGTTAATAATCGTCCATATTATGTTTGTTAATTCTTCTTATATATATTAATATCTAATACGTTTTTTTTATTTTTTTATTTGAATCGACAATATACCGACATCCAGTTCATTTACTTTAATTTTTTAATTTTAATAAAACGTATAAAAAAGCCAATTCTGACTGGAATTCGAACCCGGTAGTACTTAGTACTACATTTTAACTACAGTAAAAAAAATTTTTTTTTTTACTGTTTACGCTCGTAAATACAAGTAATAACATTATAATTTATCACTCTGCTAACGTTTAAATATTTTAAAATGTGAGATTTAATATTTCACTAGCGAATAAAATGAAATACAAAATACTGTAAAAATTTAGTATGAAAACGTATACTTATTTAGAGAACACAATTATAAAAGTAAGAGTCGCTCTTGGAAAGTAACAGTAACATCACAGTCAGTATCATCACCCCTTGTCTTAAACAGTAGTCTACCTCAGACAGCGCTAGAATTCTCTCGCTCATGCTCTCACTCTCTCTTTGGTGCGTGTGGGTGCCCGCAAATTATGAGGGGTCGAAAGATCATTTAATTCCTTACTAAACATGCACTGCAGCAATAATTTCGTTATCGGACCTTCAGCATATTTATACCGATCGTAGTTCTGTTAAATATTATAAGGAATAAATATAGCCAAATCAAACTTAATTTTAATCTGACATATTTTTTATGAACCGTGTACCGATTAAATTATTTCATAAAATAAAAAAAATTATATTTCTCACTGCGACAGGAGAGCAATCCCATCTAGATATTTCTAAACGTTCAAGTTCATCAACGCATTGAATTTATAAACTTATATTTAAGAAAATATCTTCCCGTAAATGATGTTTTTAAAAACAACAATAAAAAATGTAAACTATAGATTTTATATTTTAATTTATGTAATTATATATACATATACCTACACAAAATGATACAGAAAGAAAAAGAAATAATTTGGGAACCGATTCTAGAGCTTGAAATTAAGAAGAGAAGTTCTAAAAACATAAGTCCGAAAGCAGTTTGTTATAGAGTTACGGCTAGCGAATTCGCTAAGTAGAATTAGGAGGGAGCCGTTTCCCGTTAGATTCTTTATGTAGCTGATGTACTAACCTTTTGAAAACGAAAATGATATGAGGTCGTACAAATAACACCTTCACTTTTTTCACCGCAAGGAAGGCTGTATATACCGAACATCATTACTATCAAAGAAAGTAATTCTTATTAGTGATACCTATACTGCAGACGGTTTACATTTACCACAACCATAAATAAGAAAGAATGCGACAAATTAATGGGCTCTTTCTTCAGGAAACGATGTATTACACACAGTCTCCAGTCTATGTGGAATGTACAGTAATTAAGCCTATATCAAAATAATTATTTATTTTTTAAAAAGCACTTTTACAAAATTAATAACAAATGTTATCGTAATCTTTTTTTCATAAAACGAACAACAGTTTTGTAGAAAAAATCGAACTAGCGAGTTAAAAAATAAAGATTATACATTTAAAGTAGTAAAATTACGGTGAATTACTTGTAAAATGCGTACGAGTAATTCCAGCAAAAACTTTTCTTTACAGTTTGATAATGATTTTTTTATTTAAAATTGTTTGTGAATTACAAAATTAGTTTTAATGAACGAAAGAAAAAAAAAATCAAGGAAAAAAGAGGTTTATATTGCTGTATTAGTAATACACTAAGAAAAATGAACCGCTGCTTCTCTACCTTTGAAGTGTTGTGTCGGGTTACATGAAACAGTGTGGTTTGATTAAGATCTTTTTTTAGTAGTATCTTTGTAAATGAAAAAATAAAAATATCTAAAAAAAAATAATTTCTCTAGACTATTGTACAGTTTAATTAAAAAGTTGTAGTGGCATGAATCTGACTTGATTTTAGAATAAAATTTTGTAGGTTAGGAAAGCAATATTATTTTATAAATTGTAAATATTGCTCGGGATTGAAATCAGTAAAACTAGAAATTAATTTATCACCACATCGATGGTACAGGCGTACTTGTCGAAGATTCGAGTTCGATTCTCGGTTTGGATCCAGGAAGTGTGTAACGAATCGGCCCCTGACTGATGACATGCGATTAAAGAGTTTAAATTATCTAAAATAATTGTTTTTAACACATTAATCGTACTTTACTTATCCCACGAGTTCAGTTCGTTTAAGTTGTGCAGTAATTTTTATTTCTTTGTTATGATACAAATATAAAACGATTATTTCTAAATTTATCACATGAAGCCGACTACCGTATTTCAAAGTAGATCCCAGCCCGTCTATAATACAAATACGCGCACGAACACGAACTCGCAGACATATTTAGCACCGATTTAATTCAAAAATTATACTTAGAGATCACAAAGTAACTTATAAAATTTTTCGCGTCTCATTGAATTTTTGTAACTGATTTTGTCACCTCGGTAACGCAAAAGATAAACCGAGTGATATATTGAAAGTCACGAGTTTGATTCTCGATTCGGACACCGGATCACAATTTTTTTTAGCCAGGTTTCACATATTAAAAAAAAAAAGAGTAAACTAAAGGTCTCAGGTTCATTTCTCGGTTTAGAATTAGTATTTTTCTCAATAATTACATCTACGTATAATTATTATGAGACAACAAAAAACTAATTAAACAAATAAAATCAGCCGGTGAAAACAAACTAAAATTACATATTTCTAAACTGTTTAATTATTTTGTTAGATCGTTATTAAAAATCACATGTTCTTTTTATTACTATTCTTTTAAGTTTATCAGTAAGTTAATGTAGTTAATACTTCAGCACATATCAACTAATCAAGTTAAAATTTATTTAAACCTAATTAAAAAAAAAAAAAACACTTATATATTGAAATCGCTTATATATTGAATAACTAAGGTTCGATATTATGGGCTTCGACACCAGCTTACATCTCTGTTGCTTATACGTGTATTTAAAATATAAAATAAATGAATAAAAATTATAAAGAAGTAAAATCAAAAAACCTGAGGGCGTGAGAAACAAATGAACAGAACGATTTATTTTATTCAGTGTGTTGTAACTCGTAAATAAATATTACAGTTAAAATGTGCTTTACGCAATACGTGTACGGGTTGGCAGTTATAGTTTAACCTATAACAGCTTGGACGTCTCATAGCAACGGTAATTGTGGACAGCGCGTCGGCGAGCAATTTTGTCGATGGTTTCAGTATGATTTAAAAAATTATCTCAGTAAATTAAACGAATATTTATAACCGGTTCTTTCTACAAAAGAAAGAGTTTCTACTCTTTTTACAAAAGAGAGTCTGAAATACTCCTTACTTGCGCATGCGTTCCCACGCTCCGTATGAGGTAAAAGAGACAATAATATTATTTTTCATTTAAGATGCAGTATAGTACAATTAGTTACCGTACCTAACTTCGCACGGATGCTGCTGAATGTTCAACCCTGCGGGACATTTATGACTAATCATGTCTCTGATAAATATAACAATAGAAAATAATACAATTTATTATTTTTTAATTTCTGAAATTAAAAAAATGATAATAATAAAAAATTTATAAAAGACAATTTTATAAGATGCCAAAAAAATCATATACACCGGGCCCCATAAAATATTACTGGTGGAGACAATCATTAATTTTTAAAGTTTAATTCACTTTTAATAAAATGCCTACAAAGATTTTATGACTTCCAAATTACTTTCCTATAATCTTTATTTTTATGAAGGAACAGCCTGAGAGTGTAAATGCAGAAAAACGATTTTGTGAGCGGAACAGTCGAGGAATCGATAATTATTTAAATTAACGGGTTGGCCAATTAGCTTTATTTTTGTTACGAGTTAATAATTAATAAATGAATAAAATACAATGAAAAAATTTCAGCCTATAACTAGCCCAAATATAAAACAGAATAATAGCATTTCCTGAATGATGCTGAGGAAACACGTACGACGGAGAGAGTAGTAGCGTCAATGGAAAGTTCTGGGTTTAATCCCAGCAAGATTTGGTATTTCTCATATCCTACAAATCTCGAATGAAGGAGAATGAAGGAGTGATAATGGCGTAATGCGCTAACATTTAACTTATTTACCATCGGTTGTGAAATTACATAACTAATAACTTCGTTATAAATACAAACTTGTTTAAATCTGAGTCTTGGTTCAACAAGCGATTTTTTTCAGCATTTTAATAATTATTTTTCTCTCAGATTTCTCACCGCGTTTAAGTCACATAATGTTTGAGGTATGGAGATCCGAATATTAGACAATTTAATAAACATTAATCTCAGATTATGTTTAATTTGAATTATAATTAATTTCTGAATTTTGTTGCAAGAAAATCTCTCTGATAATTCGAGTACTTAAAACAAGCAATAATTTATGTAAATTTACATAAATAAAATATGTAGGTCCGGTTAATCAGGAGATCGGATGTATAAGATCAGTGATCATTTTACTAACTGTATTATAGAAATTAAAAAATTACCATAAACAAAAACGTTATTTAAGATTTGTCTAAGTTCTCTTAGATTTGTCATCGCTTTTAAGTCGTAAAATGTTTGAGATATGAAGGTCCGAATAATCGACGTTTTAATAAACATTAATCTCAGATTATATTTAATTTGAATCACAAATTATTTCTGAATTTTGTTACAAGAAAATCTCTCTGATAATTCCAGTACGTGATTTATGTAAATTTTACGGATAAATAAAATATGTAGGTCCGGTTAATCAGGAGATCGGATGTATAAGATCAGTGATCATTTTACTAACTGTATTACAGAAATTAAAAAATTACCATAAACAAAAAGGTTATTTAAGATTTGTCAAAGTTCTCTTAGATTTGTCATCGCTTTTAAGTCGCAAAATGTTTGAGATATGGAGGTCCGAATAATCGACGTTTTAATAAACATTAATCTCAGATTATATTTAATTTGAATCACAAATTATTTCTGAATTTTGTTACAAGAAAATCTCTCTGATAATTCGAGTACTTAAATCAAGCAATGATTTATGTAAATTTTACGGATAAATAAAATATGTAGGTCCGGTTAATCAGGAGATCGGATGTATAAGATCAGTGATCATTTTACTAACTGTATTATACAAATTAAAAAATTAACATAAACAAAAAAGTTATTAAGTATGATTTTTTAAACTTTTTAACACTACTACATAAACGACTAAATCATTATACAACCATATTGTTGAATGAGAATTTAAGACAGACTTTTTTTTTTTTTTTTTTTCATCTTCCTTACTGGTTGGAAGATTTATTATGTAAAAGTATATTGAATAAGTCAAACGCAACGGAGTAAAATAAGAGATGCCGATTTTGGCAGGTAAAGAGTCAACGGGGAGGAAAAAAATCAGTATAAATGGCAACATAGCATTTGTCAATCACAAAATGTTAGAATTGTTTCATATACAAGCTCCCTCCCTATTAAGAATAGTATTCTCTGTATAGTAACCGAAGCGCGCGCGCACAATTTTAATTATATATAAATACTGAAATATACTGTTCTATATAAATATAATTTTTTTTTCTCACTCAAAATTTGTTATAGCAAAACTTTTGTAATTACAAAAATTAAATCAGATAAAATTTTCAAATTTTTGAGAGAGAGAGCACTATTTAAAAAATACACTATTCAAAAAATATCACTATTTACAAATATTCACTATTTCCTTCGCTATTTAAAAATATTTTCTTGAGTGACAGAACAATGATAAGTTCGCCAAACTACCTATCCTCTTAAATCTATTCATTTATGAATATTTAACGAAACGAATGAGATCGGTGAACAAACGGTAAGCTACTTGGGAATCGAACTCAGTAGCTCCAGTAAATCAGAGTATATTTTTGATAACGATACCGATGCAAATTGTTTCTTGCGTAGCACGTTTCATTCTCGTTACCCGACTTAAAACTTGTTAATATATCTAAAATGAAATATTAAATTCGATACTTAAAAACTCTCTTTTTCCTCGTGAAATACTTTTTTCTTATATGAGACAGTTAATTTGATACACAATATATTTTACTTTCCTTCTTAATTAATGGTCGAATAACCTAATATATATAACAAATATATAACGTGATTCGTTTTATTTATTTTTTCGACACAGTTTCACTGCTATTTAGATACATTATTAAGATAAATAATTATTAATTTATTTCGTAAAAATAAACAAATGTAAACTGGATTCTAACATTTTTAATTAATAAATATTTTTAAAATGGAATATTGAGTAGATACTAATTTAGTAAATACAATGACAGTAGTTGTGTGTAAATAACGAATAGAATAAGACGGTTTATCGGGTGTTACATCGCACTCAATAATCTCAAAGGGGAGGTTTAATAAAATATTTTGTGTATGTGTTTATGTGAAATTTTATTTAAGGTGTATTTACATTATACTGAAGTGCTTTCTTGTTCAGTAATTCTAATCTTTATACGAAAGAATTTTTGTTAAAAATATTGCTTAATTTACTCGTATTTTATTTGAATAATATAAACAAAGAATAAAATAACTGCAAATAATTGTTTAAAAAATTCTAATATTAGAAAAGCAAATAAAACTTACCTTAATCAGTAATAAGGAATATACCAATAGAGATGTACAATGGATGCGTTGATTAGGCTAGGTTAAACAACACTGTTCGCTAGATGCTTTAAAGGTACGGTGAATTGAGTAATTATGTCCGACAATTTCCCGCCAATAACTGCAAGACTAAACAACTGCCTGTATTTCTTTAGTTTACCATCATGACGTTTGTCTTCCTTCCCCCCCCCCCCCCCCCCTACTCTAACGACCGTCGCCCGTAAGACACAACAACCACACTTTTAAACAACAAAATTATTCCATCTAAAATTTAGTTCGCAAACTGCTTCTTTCACCATCAAGTTTTTTTAAAAATTAGCCCATCCATTATGCGTTGTCTAATACTAAATTACTGTTGTTATTTTTAAAATTTATTATCAATCTTGCGGAACTTATATTAATGAGAATAAATTTTCACTTACACTATAAATGTACGTATTACTCTAATAGCCAACCAGACACAAAGGGGTTACATCGAGATTTTCACTTATTATTTAATTACACCTAATAATCAGTTTATATAAGTAATCAAGCTATAGTACATATAGTACATGTATAACGGACCCTCACCCACGCGTACATTTTTTATTATTAACTATTACTGTGTTTGTCTAAATATGAAATCAGGGATTAAAAAAAAAATAGTATTATTTTTTTTTTAGATGTAACGTGACCTCTACAATATTAGAGAGGTAGTTGCTTACCTGCTAGACTAAATGTTCCGGATTCGTTACTCGGTTAGGATCTGGAAAATTTATAATAGCGCATTCTCTAATTAATTTAATAGTTATCAGCTCAAAAAGAAAAATAACAAAGCCACATCTGTTATGACAGATTATAAAAACTACAAATGGTACGTAAAGAACAAAGATTAGTATTAAATCAGAATTTCTAAGTTATCATATCTAGCCGATTTCGGTACTTTACTGTTAAGCCCGTCTGCAATATCAAAATCAAATGGATATTGTACACCCACAGATCTATTTATTAATACACTTTATTACACGTGTAAATCCTAATTTAATTTTATTTAAATTTTTTAAAATATATTTCGTCGTTCTTAAATAATACATGGCTCTCGATGAATGAAATAATCAAAAAAATAAACTGAAAGTTCATTAAATAATATGGAATTAAATTTAGTCGGATTTCGGATTTTGTTGGATTTTTTAAATCTATTTTGTCATCTCCGTAACAGAAAAACCGAATGATATACTGAGGGTTTTGGGTCCGATTCTTGGCTTGAACGATTGCTGACATGTTTAATGTTTTTCTGGGTATTATCAATTAAAAAAAACGTTACCCTTAGGCTGAAAATCTAATCTTCTCAGCTTGTAGCGTAATATGCTTATCCGGGTATCAGTTTTATTCATCACATTAAGACCGTGTAAATTAAAATAAAAAAAATTAAAAAAATTCAATAAAGTCGAATTCGAACCGATGTGCCTTCCCCTTGTAAGATCCAAATATTTCATTAATTAAAATTTCTTTTGGCTATAATTCTGGAACCGATGAAAATAAATATCACTTATGACATATCGTTAAAAATCTCTCATTGAGGGCTTATTACTGCAGTTAAGAAAAAGTTTAAAATTCAAATTTTTTGGACTTTATTGGTTCAGTCGATTGCAATCAAAAGGAGAGGTGCACAACTAGATGTTACAACAGTCCTAAATCCACAATTTCAACATCCTATGGCTAATCGTATTTGATTTATGCGAGATACATACATACGTATGTACAGACGTCACGTCGAACTAGTCAAAATAGATATTTCTGTTGAAATTTGAAAACAGGAATTTTTCGTGATCACAATACTTTCTTTATTTCGTACATGGAAGTAAAAAAGCCTAACAATTTAAATAAAAAGATGGCTTCTTAACAAAGATAGAGTGAAAAAAAAATTACTAACCGATAACTTTGCTCATAATTTTGATTGTGAGAGGGAGTGTATATAGAAATGGCACAAGATAGCGTTAGTTGCTATGAGTGCATTCAACGCTCTCCTCCTTCGACCTGGTTCGTCAAAACAACTGGTGTGTCAAACTAGGTGCTACGTTGATAAAAAATTATATTTGATTATAATATTATTAGCTCCTTTCATTATATACGGCGATATAGTGAAAATAAACAAAACTTATATAGGATATTATGTGATATTTTCTTTCTGATAACTTATTAATCTAATGTAAGTGTTATTTACGATTAACGTTGTCAAATACAGTAATAATATGTATTTCTTTACGATATGTAGTACCGTATTTAAAACCGTATCAAATTTTGTTTACTATCAAATGTTATGAGAATCTAAACGACGAATTCTACATGTAACTAGGTAAGTTCTTTGAATAACAGTATTTTGTATTAAGAAAAATATTACGCTATTAAATATTGCGATTAATTACAAGTATTAGCAGGAATTATGGTAGTTTAATGAACTAAACGTTTTTATCATTTGCACAATTTGTAAGGCTTTAAAAAATAATTTTTTTTAACTTAGCCAAACATATTTTTATTCCTGTTATTTTAATTTAAATTAAATAAAATTTATTATAGATAATTTTATAAAAACAATTTGCTTTCAAAAAAGTACCAATAACTAGAAGACGGTTGCTGATTCTTTGGTAAACTAAACTTTTTATTTCTATTTATATGTGTTCTAATAATTGCTGCTTATTAATAAATTCGTGTATCAATATTTATTGAAGTTCTAATCTAACTTTTTTTAAAGTTACGTTTCTGTTAATAACGAAATCTTTTGCCTGTCTGCATTTCGTGATTAATAAATTAGGTATCTATTTTAGAAAGGTAAATTGTCTGTATTGTTCAGTACGAAATAGTTTACAAATTGTTGGCACTTTTTTAACTTATATTAATGTATTCTGCAGATCAAAACGGTCGGATTTTATTTTAGATGGTCAGATTTATTATTAATTTTTTTATTCGACAAAAGTTTAGCCGATATTTTTATTGTGATCTCTTTTTATTAATCGTGATAACTTACGATTGTACAATATAATAAATGAAAGCGACTTTTAAAATTAACCTGTTTGTATTAGCTAAAGAACATCGCCAACGGTACATGAACGGGTAATGGTAAGGCTTTCAGTTATTTAATTTTATCTAATATTCAATTTATATATATAATTTCAACAGCACATGTTATCGTGACGTTACATAAAAACACATTCGCGTGCGTGTTTTTATAATCCTTTTTACTTCCTTGCACGAAGTGAAGTATTGAGATCGCAAAAAATTTCGGTTTTCAGATTTCAACGGAAATATCCATTTTGAACATCCCTGAATCCATTTTGATAGTTTCGGCGTGACGTCTGTACAAATACGTACCTACGTATTACGACTCGAAAACGATTATGTACGACTCAAAACGTAGCATGTTGATATAGGACTGTTGTAAAATCTAGTTGTGCACCTTCCTTTTTGACTGCAATCGACTGAACCAAAAGTGTTCAACAAAGCCCAAAATCCAAAAACATTTTGATTTTGGACTTTTTCTTAACTGCAGTAATAAGCCCTCAACGATATATCGTAAGAGATTTTCAACTGTAATAATCATAAGGAATACTTATTTTCAGTGGTTCCATAGTTATAGCCAAATAAAATTTTAATTAATGAAATATTTGGAGCTTATAAAGGAAGGCACATCGGTTTGAATAAGACTTCATCTCCTTTTGTTTTTTAATTATTTTTTTTAATTATAATTATTTTTTAATAATTATTAACCCGTGATTGTAAAAAAAAATTACAATAAATAATTATTCAATAATAAAAAAAAATCAGAAGTTATTACTGACATAAAATTTTAAGTACTTTTAAAAATGTGTATGTGTAATTTAATAGGCACCATTACATATGCGTATATGTAACAGATTTGGTGAAACATCTGATTTCTTAATACTAATTGAAAATTATAATTTAGAATCGTATTATTTTTGGATTTTCTATTTTAATTTCTGTTTAATTTTAATTAATTATTCTGAATTTTCGTTTAATTTTATCCACATTAAAGTTAACTACAGAGTGACTGAAAAATAGACTCTCACAAGAACAACATATACACTGAAGCATACATGCCCGATCTTTAATAAATTGCAAAATATTTTCTTATATTTTAGTTCATTACTCCTCTGATACTGTCAGACAATATTCTCTCTTAGTCGGAGTCGATCATTTCGTTTATTTGTTTTTTGTTGCCGACCATTTAATCGCTCTTTAGTTTGATATAATTCTTCTGGTCTTAATTTGCGTACACGTTCTCCAGTTTTCAAATTTTCTCTCTCGTTATATTCATCATCCGCTCTTAAACTTTTTCTTCCTCTTTATATTTATCATCTTCTCGTAATCTTTTTATCCTTTCTTTGTTTGCATCATTTTCTTCCCTTTTTTTAACTTTTTTAGTCTAAATATATTAATTTATTAATAATTATTAACCTCTGATTATAAAAAATAAAATACAATAAATAATAATTCAATAATAACAATAAAAAAATACGATAAAAAAGTTATTAGTGAAATAATATTTTATGTACTTTTAAAAATGCGTATATGTAATTTAATAGATGTACAAGGAAGTCATGTGGTGTCCACATTAGATTTTGTTTTGATAAATATTACTAATATTACTTGTTTTGATAAATATTATTATTTTAATTTAAAACAGAAATTTTAAAAATCGAAGTGTAATTAACAATAAAAATGTAATATCGCTGCGTCGGTGTCACAGAAAGCGTGCTTGCTTACTACATCTTACATCAAAGGTCTTGGGTACGATTCCAGATTTGTATCTGGACAATTTTCCACAATTAAACTAAAGTTTTCAATAGCTAATCATCTTAAAAGAAAAAATTTGGTATGGACACCACTTGACTTCCTTGCACGCTTATTAAATTATATTATACACATTTTTTTAAGTGAAAAGTACATAAAATATTATTTCAGCAAAACTACCGATATTTTTCCATTTTATTTATTTTTTGTTGAATAATGAATAATTATTTATTGCAATTTTTTTTACGATCAGTATTTTTTTTTTTGTTATCAGTATCGCAGCATCGGTTAAAAATCATTATTGTATGCATTATGAACGTAAAGTACAATAAAAGTGTTCATGCAGCCCGTTTACCTCGTTTTATTGTTAACACGATTTTTCCGTCATGGAAAATATGATTGCTTATACCTCGACCATGAAGGTTAACAGAAAAACGGTTTTCACCATTGAAATCATGCGTCATACGTCCTACTTCCTATTTAAAAAAATTTGATTCAATATGGCGGACAAAATTTAAAAACAGATTAAAACAAAATCAGATCAAAACAAAAACAGATTAAAACAGACTTAAACAAAATTTAAGGCAGATTTTTTAAAATTATGTAGAACTCCATTTCTTTCCGTTTCCAAATACCTCTCAGATACGCAGTATAAAGCTATTCCCGTACTGAAATATCAGCCGGTATATAGAAAAGAACATGTCCTGAATGATCGACTGATTCATCAACGTCCAGTAAAAGTACTGAAAAACGGATGAAAATTTGAATTTTGTTCTTCTTACGGTGTTCCATTTCAGTAAAATGAATTTCTTGAAATTCCCAATATATAGAGTTAAAACGGAGTAACAATGAAACTTAGTATTTTTTTTAATTATTTTTATTTTTAGTAACAAATGAAGATATCAACTTGGTCTTTGCCGTATGTAATTCTCATTTAAATATTTAAAAACAAGTTTCTTCATTTTTTGAAAATCAGCCGTAAAAGTAATAAGAAAAGTAAAAAAAGCATATTTGAGCAATCCTTGCAAATTTTCCCCCTTTCCGACTATATTAAACGAGATACGTATTCGCTAGATTGGGGCTTACAAAATACTCTTTCAGATATACATCGAAAAAACAGTTTCGGGATTTTTTAAGGGGTGCAACGGCTTACAATATATACGAAATTTTTTCTAAAATATTTGTTTTATAAAGATTGATTATTGAAATTGATAGATTAATTTGTACGGGTGTTTAATAATGTTACTTTCTTTATCATTAAGTTCAATATTAGCAGTGTTGAGTAAGTCCGCTCAAAACTTATGTTCCCAATTAATTGCATTATTACGAATTATATTGTTATTATGTTTTGTATTTTCATTCATTATACCGCTATTCATAGCAGATAACAATCTCTTGTTCATCTAATTAACAAATGATTGTTAAATATATATTTAATTAACATATGTTCCTGAAGATGGAAACAATATTTACCGAAAGTGCTAGAATATAATCTCGACTAATAATTGTTGTTAAGCGGAAATTATAATTTATAGAAACCTTTTATAAACTAATATGCTTAAGAGGGTGCCGACTATTTTGAAACCCGCATTCTTCAGTTCGCTTAAAGTTTCGAGTCCTGTGCTGACCAAACTGTTGCTGGGAAGAAATTACAAAACACTGATATTTCTTACAAATTGTGTAGGCTTTTTTTTCAAATTAAATAAAATTAAATTAAAATTATCATCGGTGGCTAATCGATTCTTTTCGACTACGATTAAAGAAGACTGTATAAACTGTATCAACTGTATAAATGAAGGACACAAAGAACGATCTAATTTTGTCTGACATATTTCGGAAATAAAAATTAAGATAGTTCCATCATTATAACGAGCATAGTTACTCGATAATTGTCCGATTCCCGGCAAGTTCTGACATTTTTTCATTTATCATTTTATCTTAATGATAAATGATAATTATATCATATATTTAATCTTCATCGTTAAATATATAGCTTCTAGGAAGTTTTTAGTAGTATAATAAAAATAATTTAAACATATTTTTCACTCGTATTCCAGTTCATGCGGTGAACGTGTTGTTTACTACTACTTTGACCTTGCGCCAAAGTGCAAATGATGTTTTGCGTTTTTAGTAGTACGTAAGTCCCAAGCAACCTTTCAATCTCTCCCTGTTTCTGTCTGTCAGTGGGTGTGAGTGAAATATTTTTAATAAATTACATCCTAGCAGTTTTTTTTTGTCTTCAGTCATTTGACTGGTTTGATGCAGCTCTCCAAGATTCCCTATCTAGTGCTAGTCGTTTCATTTCAGTATACCCTCTACATCCTACATCCCTAACAATTTGTTTTACATATTCCAAACGTGGCCTGCCTACACAATTTTTTCCTTCAACCTGCCCTTCCAATATTAAAGCGACTATTCCAGGATGCCTTAGTATGTGGCCTATAAGTCTGTCTCTTCTTTTAACTATATTTTTCCAAACGCTTCTTTCTTCATCTATTTGCCGCAATACCTCTTCATTTGTCATTTTATCCGCCCGTCTAATTTTTATCATTCTCCTATAGCACCGCATTTCAAAAGCTTCTAATCTTTTCTTCTCAGATACTCCGATCGTCCAAGCTTCACTTCCATATAAAGCGACACTCCAAACGTATACTTTCAAAAATTTTTTCCTGACATTTAAATTAATTTTTGATGTAAACAAATTATATTTCTTACTGAAGGCTCGTTTCGCTTGTGCTATTCGGCATTTTATATCGCTCCTGCTTCGTCCATCTTTAGTAATTCTACTTCCCAAATAACAAAATTCTTCTACCTCCATAATCTTTTCTCCTCCTATTTTCACATTCAGCGGTCCACTTTGTTATTTCTACTACATTTCATTACTTTTGTTTTGTTCTTGTTTATTTTCATGCGATAGTTCTTGCGTAGGACTTCATCTATGCCGTATATTGTTTCTTCTAAATCCTTTTTACTCTCGGCTAGAATTACTATATCATCAGCAAATCGTAGCATCTTTATCTTTTCACCTTGTACTGTTACTCCGAATCTAAATTGTTCTAGCAGTAAACATAATTATTTATAAAAAATTAAATTTTCTACTTACCGGTTTATGTATTCCTCGACGTTGTTTACATTCGCAGGATGCGAATATTTTTTTGGAAATACATTGAGTAAATTGAAATACATAGTAGAAAGCATTACTAGTTAAATTATAAAAATTTTAGCGAGGTATGTTTATCGCCTAGTAACTTGATAAACGTAATACAAAATTATATGCAGCTATTATTCTTTGATGTTAATTTTGAATATTTTTTAAATTTAATTTCAACAAAAACTTTCCGGTATATATATATATATATATATATATATATATATATATATAATTTCTTCACGAGAGTGAAGATAAAAGAAAATCGAAATTTCAGTGAAAAAATAGTAATCATTTTTACAGTATAACACACACACACACACACACACACACATTATTATTATTATTTTATTTTTAATAGTTATTATTTTCAAAAGTATTATAGTAAATCATTTTTATGATGTTAAAGTAGTTTGCACATTATTTGAATTTCGTAATCTTTATTAAATATTTTATAATTTATAATGAATCTTGATAACAAAAAATAAATTAAAAATAATTTGATACATGTTATTACGTTACTTGTTTGATGGTGTCGGCATGTCAAGCGTAATCACAAATAATGTCGTACATTACAAATAACGATGCGTCAGTAGTTTGTACGTGATTCGCAATACTGTATTTATTATTTTGTTACGGCTCTAAAATGGTTACTGATGTAAGAAATATTTATTTTCTTTGTGTTATTGGTTTACTACTTTAAACAGTGTTTCTCAACCTTTCAGTATTTGCGACCCAAATTTCAATCATAATTTTCATCACCCCTCTCATACAATAAATATGTATTTTGAGTATTTTGACATGAAAGCTACACACGACCTTAATTACATAAACCTTACAAATTGCCAAGAATAAGTAAGTTTACTGATATTTGCCGACTCCGATCCGCCCGCTGCATTGACAAAACCAGAATCGATGCCTCTCTATTGCTCTCAGTCATACGTCCGCCATATTGGATATTTTCGCGACTTCACGATAAGTTCCGATTCGTCTCGAAAATTCTGGAACGTCTGCGCAAACGTGTATAAATGCTGCACCTCGTTCGATTCCAGCCGGTCTCGGTCGAGTCGATCCTTATATCGCTATTCGAATCTATCGTGAATGCGTATGCTGTAATTTGCGAATTAATTGCGATTAACGATATAAAATATTCACGGCGGTTAATTTATACAGAATCACGGATAAATTTTTAAGCGGGCGTAAGCGAGCATTAGACGATATTGAAGCATCAACAGGTGCACAGAGGAGGGTGGTTCTGAAAATAAAATCAAAAAATATTCTCAAAAAATCTTAAATTTTGGATTTACTAGTACTGAAGTAAATAAAAAAGAAAAGCCGTGCGTGTCATTTGCTCAAATGGTTTTCAGCAGTCAGCATGACACCTAATAAACTTAAACGACATTTGCAAACGCTTCATAGCGAGTGCGGTAACCCCGAGAATTATTCGGATTAAAATTAAAATCATGAAAAACAATATCGTTGTAAAAATACCTTGTGAAAAAAAGCCGTACTTGCCTCTTACAAAGTTTCATGTAAAGCCTCACACCATCGGTGAAAACTTACAATCACAGTCCATACCTCTATCAAATTACTCTGTTGCCCGTCGAATCGGCGATGTAGCTGAAGATGTACAGCATCAGCTTTTCGGGAAGTCGCGTGACTAAACGTTTTTCAATTCAGCTTGATGAGACAACAGATAGCGATAAATAGCAGAAAGTATTTCGTTGACTATGTTGCGATTTTGTGATGGTATGTCAACGGTAGAAGAACACCTTTAATGCAAACCGATAGAACTCGAAGCAACAGCGCTCGCATTATTTGCTATTTTAAATGATATTATAAACGAGGCAAACGTAGAGTAGAAAAATTGCGTCGGAATATGCACCGATGGTGCTCCTTCAGTGTCTCTAAGATTCCAAAGCACTTACGAAACAAAATCTCCACAGCGTGTCTGGATATATTGAATGATCCGCAGAGAAGCTCTGGTTTCCAAAGAAATGATTCGCGGTCTGAATATTGTGTTAACCCCTAAAATCAAGAATCTTTTCTGCACTTCGTAAAGACACGGCCGCAGTACATTCACAGCGTTACTATTTCATTGCGGGTCAATATGTTTATCACACGGGAAATGTTTTCAACGTGTTTATGAATTAAGAGATAAAATCACTATTTTTGTAGAAGAGGAAAACCGACCGGAAGCCGAGAAGTTTCGAGATGGTTTATTTACGATGGAACTGACCTATTCGGTCGATATATTCGAGAAATTAAATACCTTGAATCTTTAGTTCCACGGAGGAAATACACATATGTTTGGTACGAGTGATAAATTTAATGTTTTTGTAGAAAATTGGAATAGCGGAGCAGAAATTTAAAGTAAAAAGATCTAGAAATATTTGTAAATGCGAATGAACGTGTTAAAACTTACAGGGCCGAAGAAAAAAATTTAAAACTTGTTTTTGTAACCGTTGAAAATCATTTAGCCGTGCCGACAAAGAATTTTAAAAAGTTTTTCTTGCTGATGAAAACTCGATAGCAAGTTACGAGTAGCTTAGGGATCCGTTCCAAAATACTACCTAAGGGCTTTCAAATGCCGAAGAAATCTTCATAGTCTTCGTAAAAAGTGGCGTAAGCAAAAGACAATCTATTAAAAATCGCTGTTTGAATTTTGTTAGGGGTAGATGGATTTTGTACAAAAAACAAGAGCGTTTCGTGTACGGTTACCGTTTTCAACACCCTACCTTAGCGAAACCGGATTTTCGGCGGTGGCTGCTTTGAAGGCAAAATATAAATCTCGGCTAAATATAGAAAAAAGAAGAGTGTTTGTTTCGAATATTAAACCTTCCTTTAAAAAACTTAACTCTGCCAGACGGGCCCAAGGGAGTCGCTAATAATTATTAAACTAGTTATAAATGTATTATATCAGTGTAAATGTATATTTTATTATTTTTTATGTAAGAATGTATTTTATTTTGCTTTCCTTTCGGCAAATTAATACATTTTTTTAATAATATTTTCTTTTCGATATGCTCGCGCTCTTATTTAATGTTATCAGGCCCCCCTACGAAGCGCGCTCCACAGCTTGAGAAACAATGCAATAAACCGCTTCCGTTTCGAAATGCAAGTTAGGTCAACGGTTAAAAATTCGTTGTTGTATTATGTTCGGGATAAGGGCTATCCTAGCTGCTGTTTGTAGCAGTGAGTTTTACTGCAACGTGTGCGATTGCATTAGTGCAGTAATGTACCGGGTGAGTCGATTTGTTACTCCTTACCGGTATTTTTTTAATACGTTATTGTCTATCGCGGTTTGTCAGCATCGATATAACCTAAAATATAGCTGCCGTGTAATTAATTAATAAATAACCTCGATTCAGTCGGTGCGAAACGAAAACATCAGATAAAAAATGAATTATTTTTACAGTATTTATTGTTATTTACTTTTATTAGGCTATTAACTCAAATTACAAGATAATGGTTATTGATTGTACTGAAAAGCGGCCTATGAACAACAGACCGCTTTTTCAGATATTAATATCGATTAAGCAAAACGATCTTAAAAGTAATTCAATCATTTGGACTTAATATTGTAAGTCCAAATCTTTTACGTAATGTACACAACGGAAATGTTACTATTAATGAGAATAATATTCACGTAATTAGCAATTTTTGTCTTCCTGAGCGGTGGATCGAGCAAATTTTATCCGTTATTTTAAGTTAGGATTTGTTTGGTGCGGTTCGTAACTTTACGTAATAATTCAGTTTCCACGAGGAGGTTTAAAAAGGTTTATTCTGTTTTGTGTTCTTTATATTTTGTTATTAACGCACGTCTAATTTGCTACATTCAGTAGAACGTAGAGAAGATACTATAAACTAATTTATTTACTCTCAAACCTGTAAAAGTGTATACCTATGTTTCAAGCGATAAGACTAATTTTTAACGATATCACTAAGTAAACGATCGTATAAAATTCATGAAAAAATGTTTTTCTGAGTATTTTTGTAAAAAATGTTTGGAAAAATTTATTCTGTTCTCTGATAAATTATAAAATTAATATTTTTATCTGAGATAATTTAAAGTAATGACTTATTTTCATGGAAAAATAAATAATAATAATAATAATAATAATGGTTAAAAATTAATCTGGATAAAAACAAATTAATAAATAACAAAAGAAAATTGATATTTTAACATGCCAACGAAATTATAAACACCACTTCCTTATGTACGTTATCTGACTGAGGAACACGGTTAAAAAAAAATGACTTAGGACCTATGATTAAAAAAGAATTTCCTAAATACATTTTTTATTCTGATAAATTTATTAAACTGAAATGGCAGATGTGCTCCTCTGCGGATAAAAAAAAACTGTCTAGCATTTGTGTGGATTCCCATAGATTTACAATAAAAGTTGAATTTTATTCAGACAGATTCCAGTTCAATTCTCTATTCTTGGCGATAAATAAATTACTTTTTAAATTACGAATAATGTATTATAGATTTCATTAGTATCAGCGGTTCGGTAGCGAATCTAGCTGCAGGACATGATGTCATTGATGTAATATTTATATAAAAAATGTAATATTTATATTATCGTTCGATAATTTTTTGGCGTATTTCTCACAATGTGATCGTTTAAGATTTCAGAGTCGATTTTCGGTTGACGTTCATCGTTTATCGGGTTTATCATTTGGGTAATATGTTTGCAAGGTTTCTTTGCGTTACCTTATACGTTCAGATTTATTATTAAAATACTTAATTTTTTATTTTGAAATTACATTATTCGAAATAAATGTATTTTTTATAGTTCTTTTTCATTTTGATATTAAAAGGTTGTTTAATTTTTTTGGTAAACCTACTGTCTTTCTTCCTAATGAAATCGACTGTGCGTGGGGTTGTCCATTTTTAAGCGGTTGCTTTTTACGGGATATCATAAATGTATAAGCGTAATCTCTTATGTATTCTGTCAGTGTGGTAGTGAAAGTTTTCACCGAGTCGGCTATATTATCCGAGTTATTAGAGTAAATGCTGATCTATATTTCTTGTTCTAAATTCGATTTTAAATTTTCATAATTAATTTTAGTTACGTTAGTGATGGTCGAATTACTTTTAAGCTTGTTTGGTTTGTCTACATTAGTATGCACTGTGGAAAAGCGATCTGTTTTTTCCGTTTTCAAAACGGTATTTATGTTGTTACTTTTAAGGAAAATACGGTCGATACATGAAATATTTTCAATTTGAACCGTATTGTGTTTATTTATCTAGGATTTAAAACCATTTATATGTAAGGCGGTTAAAAATATTCATTTGTCGGTTTATTGTCGTCTAAAATATTTATATTCATATCTTGAACAAGAATTTTTATTTATAAATAAATACGACGTGTGACAGTGGTTTTACTAGTAAGTTTTATAAAAGGGATAAGCTAAATCAAAGACAGTTATATTCAGTTTGTTGAATTGACTAGAGTATTATTAACAACCGAAATGGAATTGGAATGGAGGGGGAGAGGTGAAATAGAAAAGAGAGGGAATTTCGTGAGTACATATATATATATATATATATATATATATATATGTACATATATATATATATATATGTATATATATATATATATATGGTTTTAAAGGAGAAGCGACGATGATGTAGTCTCACGTAAAGTTGTATGTGTACAAATTAATAGTTATTTTTTATTTTTTAATAAATGTAAGAATTTTGAAGTTTATTTAAACCAAAATATTTCAAAATGTGGCAGATTTTAACTACGCATTTAAACGAAACAAAATGTTAACAGCAATAAATATTTACTGCTATTCAAATGCAAACCTTAATCGTTGGAATCTAAATAAATTTAAATAAAATTAATTATTAATTAGCTTTAAAAATAACTAATTTATTGCTTTATTGATTTTTTTTTCTATTTCGTTTATTTTTCTAAAATATTTAATTCTTTTGTTTTGTAATTTTTAACATATTGTTTCGTTTAATACTGATTAAAATCTATCGCATTTTCAAATATTTTTTTTAATAAACTTTCAAATTCTTTTGTTTGCGTTATGTTTCTGTGCAGTTTATTCGTACTGTTTTACTCGAAATAAAATTCTCTACAGATTTTGTTTAAAACCTTAATGTGTTTATCCCCGTTTAACAATGTTATTTTAAACCAAACGTAAAATAGTGTTTTTTTTTTTCAACTACAATCTTTTGTTTTTTTACACCAAATTTCTCAAAAACACAGTTTCTCAAAAAATACAATTCTAAGACCTACGTTTTTCAATTTTTCAGGTCAGATTTCATATAAAACTACAACTTCTCCCTTAATTTGGATCCCAGTATTACAGTCTAGCTTAATTTTATGGAAGGCACAGAAAGCAGGGCGAAATCTTTCGCCAACCGACATTCGTTAACGAAGCGTTTCCAAACATATATTAGTATAAATTTTATTTTCACCGGTATTTCACGTCCTAAATATTTGTTATTTACTTGATGAATCACTCTGTATTAAACAGATAACCGATATGTGGAATGCTAGAACCACGTTGAATGTTTTCCTTTAAATACAATATTAAATACAATAAGTGTATTTTTCTTAATTTGAGACCGGTAAGCTGAGTTGTTTTGTGCCTACAGTGTTAGAACAAGTCCTGAAAGTTTGTTATATTTTTCGTGAATATCTGTACATTCCTGTCTTTTTAATTTCTCTAACGTTTATTTTCTTCTGCTACTTTTTCGATTAAATTTCCTGATATCTCAAAAAGTAAAGAAAATTCAATTTCAATCCCACACTCACCGTGTAACCGAAACTAGAACCGTAATTTTCTTCGAAAATTCTGTAAAAAATAGATGTGTTTGAAATCCAAATTAATTATTTAAATACAAACGCGTGAAATAATGTTAAAGTATAATATACATTAAATATAAAAGATTACTACAAAATGATTTAAAATTTCGGTATTAAAGATTACTTTGAGCGCATCTTTTAGTACACGTTGAACGGGAAACAGATAAATCGTGTTTTTTTGTTGTTTTTTTAATTAATATTATCTAAAAATTCATTAACGTTCCCGTAAAAAAAGTCTCTTATTCTATTTTAAATACATCGGTTGGAAGATTTTTCAAATGATTTGGAAATTTATTAAAACGATAGCATAAGAAGATCCTTTCTCGTAAATATAGTATCGAGTTATAAACGAAAACAGTTCCGTTGTCCGGTTTGGTAAAGGTAGATATTGTTATTTTTAAAAGTATAAGTGACCACTTTTTTTAACAAAAATTAGACGTTCATAAAGATTGCAGAAAAAAATTAGCTATATGGATTAACAGATTTAAAATCTAAAACTCAGTTTTCGATCCTTTGATTAGCATCTTTTCTCATCGTAAAATTTTATTAGTCGATTGTTCTGACTCCTTTATTTTTTCTAAATGTATTTAACACTTGAATTAATAATTAAGAGCATTCTGTACCTACCCGTTCCACGTCAGACGGACTTTTTAATATTATGATGGAGATATTAAAATATTTCCAAACTTTTTTAACCGATTTGGGTGAAATAAAATTGATTTTGCAATGAAATTATTGGGTTATTAGATTTGATTTCTAAATTGTATTAAATTTATCTTGAAATTATTCATTTACTATCAAACTTAACAAAGTTTGCGAATAATTTTCGTTAGATATAATGAAAAAAATCAAAATTTTAAAAAGAAAGTTTAACAATATAGACTTTAAAAAATGTATTTTTGAGAACCGCAGAGTTGAACATTTATAAAACCAAAAGAGGCTTCACAAAAAAAGAGCTAAGAAACAACCTTAAAGTATCACATAAATGAAAGAAAGCCACCGGTTTAAACATTTTTTTTAAAGTTTAGAAGAAACTAAAAACCAAAGGAGACAAAGTACAAAAGAAAACTTAAAACAGCTGATCCGACTATAATGTAAACGAAAACTAAAATAAGTAAAAGAAACATAAAACCAGAAACGGCAGAACGATAACGATAAAGGAAGGGTGGGATTAAGTGACATTCGAGGCTTAACGCAGGTACCGAGTCGACCGGTGTGCCCGGATCGAGTTCGAAATCCGGGCACACCAAGTTACTTTTTTACACTTTAAGTATTATTCATTTATTTAATTCTACCGCTCACCTGTGTCGTCAAAACATAGCAGAAGACTAAAACAGAATTTTTTGGAGGTTGGTGTGGATTTTTGAAAAAAATTTTTTTTTTAAATATTATTTTTTAATCGTTAACAATTATTTTTAACAATCATATGACCTTAATTAGGCGAAAACTCCAGATACTGAAAGTGACCTAGCTCTACAGCCGCGACTCCTACGGAGCACAGTTGAAAGTCCATTGTCAGCTAAATATTAGTTGATATTTTGTGCGGACTCGGCATGCTGATATGTTTGACGCGATGAATAAGGCGACAGGAAACATTTCAGTCCTCACATTTCTTAGTAAATGCGGCACGGAATGTTTGTTATTCTTGAGGATGGCTCTACCAGTTTTAGAAGTAACTCGTGATTCATGTCAGGTCATCTAAAAATTTATGCTTTATGGAATTTAATCATACATACGAATGCATAATCATATTTGCTGTACAATGTTACATCAAATATTATTGGAAACGTCAATGATCGATATTTTATGAAACAACATGGCATTTACAATCAGTATTAGTAATATTTATTAAATTAAGAAAAACTGACTACGTATGTTTTAAAAATTCAGTTGTGATGAATACAAAGATTTTTTCAAAAATGTAATTTTCGGTCATTCAGTAAAGTTTTAAAAATTTTATATATATACTCAGCATCAGGAATACTAAATATAATATTCCACGCAATGTAACATCTTTTACATAAAATACGGGCAGTACATGTCTACCGATGAAGTACATATCTTCTAATTAAAAAAAATTTAACATTTTTTGGTTTTTATAAATTTTTGAGTATTTACCGTCGTGAAGAGTATTTTCTGTAAAATACTTTTTAGTATCTGTAAATACTTAAAAAGGAAGCGAATAAAAGCTTTTTTCTTCTTATAATTACTACAAAAATTTTAACGCTAACTCAGATCGATCTAAAAAGTAGAATCAAGTGCTGAGCGTTGTAAAATGGATGAGTTATGCGTAATCGCAAATTTACATAGAGCGTAGATCCTTTCGGCGCTAGCAGATATAAAGAATATCTTTGCTTCAAACAAAATCGGTTGAATATTTATGTAATCGGTTTCTGTCTGAGGTAAATAAAGGAAAGGGTGAAGGATTAAATTGTTATCAGAAGATGAAAATATTTCTTGATCCGGGGTTTCAAAGCGGCATCAGCAAAGATTGTGGCTTACATAGAACTATCGTCTGTAAAGCAGTCGACTATGTTCTGCAAAGGTTAACGGAAAAAGCTCCCGATCGGATCCATTTTCCGCGAACTGCCGCTGAAATCGACGCGAAACAAAAATAGAATACGATGATCAAAATGCCTTGTATAATCGTTCTAGTTGATTTCACCGACGTAAAAATAAAAAGTCCGACTAACTATTTATCAAGTTTTTGGTTTATTTTTTGATAGCCGCCTTACTTTGGTCAAACACATGAAAGAATTAAAAACAAAATGTTCCAAACTTTTAGATATGCCGCGAGTTCTTAGCAACACCAATTGAGCCGATCGGTCATGTATGATACGTTTTTATTATTCCTTATTTCGGTATCCTTTATGTTACGGTTGTGTCGCCTACTCTTCAGCGCGTCATACCGTGTTTAAAATGCCGGATGCTGTACCTCATGCTTTCCTTCGGCTTGCCAAAGGTGCATTTAGATCCAGCCCTGTCGCAAGCTTACTTGCTGACTGTGGTGAGCTATCACTTTGGGATAGACGGGACAAGCTTTAGGTTTCTTATTTTTCCTGCCTCAAGAACAGCCAAATCACCCGGCTTTTGACACGATTCTTTGAAATCCTAATTTGCGAAGGTACGAGGATCATCCACGTTGTACTGCACATGTACGTGTTTGTACTCGACGTCTACTGCACCTTATAAATATCGGCACATCTATCTTTCCAACTTATCCGTGCTCATATCCTCCGTGGGGAATCAACCTTACAAATTTTACGTTTGACCTTACGATTTACAATAAACAATCAACACCACCTAACGTCTTCCAGCAAACGTTTCATTATATTCTCTCCAAGATAAATCCTGACGCAATAGTATAGTCTGATGGATCGAAACAGAACAATACCGTTGTTTGCGCATTTGTTGTCAATGATAGAACTTATATATTTGGTCTACCTGGTATTATGAATATGTTTACTGCTGAACTATAAGCTATAAATAAGACTGTGAATATCATTAACCCTAAGTACCGAAATATCCTTATTTGTAGCGAGTCGTATAGTGCACTCCAAGCTTTAGAAGATTTTTACTCTAAACATCCCTTGGTTGTTGAAATCTATAACGCAATCGGTGAGTTGAACCATCGCAACATACAAATGAGTTTCTGTTGGGATTCCTTGCCACGTGGGAATTCCAGGTAATGAAGTGCAGATTCCGGTACTAAAGACGCATGCAATTAACCTCCCTTCACCACTCGTGCTGCTGCTTCTGACTTTATTAATTGTATGAAACAGTCTCTTCGAGCAAAGCGGCAAGGGGATTGGACGGCTACCGTTGGTAACTAACTCCGGCACATTAAGGATTCTGTGTTGCCATAGGACTCTGCAGAAAAATCGTCCTGAGGAAGTGGTCCTCTGCCGATTGCGGAGAGGACATACGAGAGTTACTCACGGTTATATGATATCAGCAGTAAACGTACCAATATGCATGACTGTGCGCCAGATCCTTGTGGATTATATCCGTTATGCGACCTTGCGTCGTAAATTTAAATCGCCCAGGAACATTCGTCGAATCCCGGGTAACGATAAAGAAGATGTGGACCGGGTATTTTTATTACTTAGAAGTTTAGTATATTAGATACCTTTTAATACTGTTACGAATTTCGTTAAAAAATTTTATTTTTTTGTTATCCGAGAAGGAGCCTTTTACACTCCTCATCAACAAACAACTCATATTATATATATATATATATATATATATATATATATATATATATATATATATATGAGTTGTTCTTTTTTTATATTATTTACCTTTAAATTTTATCCCGGATAGTAGTTTAAATTAATTTTTTAGTAACAAAAAAAAACAAAAATAAATGCTGATAAGTTTGGAGTATATCAATGACCAAAGAAGTTTTATAATAACCATTTTAAAACGGTTACTTTTTAATTTAAAAAAAAAAAAGAGTTAAAATAGTTTAAAATGTGATAATTAGGATACATTTTTGTGGTTAGCGTACATTTTTTTTTTCTAGATAAAGTACATCATGTAGAATATCAAATCATAATAGCAGAGTGATGATTTTAAGCCCTTATCTCTGCCTTCGACACCGAAATAATTTTTTTTTTTTTTTAATTTATCCGTTATAATCTAAAATATCTATTTTAAATACATTCTCCTTGTGTATATACAGTATTTGAATATAAAATTAATGAACATAATATAATTTTTTTGGCTAAAGTAGATTAATTTTTATTAAAATAAATTAAAATTCAGTATTTAATGTATCGTAATATATTTCGTATGATAAAGACTGGATTTATTTTCCCAAAAGTAGAGAAGAAATAAAAGAAGCACAAGAAAAGGGATTAACTTATTTTAAAATCCATACACTTAAAAGGAGAGTGTACAATTTATACTCGTGCAAATTAATGAAATTTTGAAATTGACATTTTGTGTTAGGGTTATGGTTGTCATTTTAATCAAAAAGAAATAACCCGTGACGTATTTCGCTTCAGTGACACATTTTGAAATATTCCGTTCATGGACGCAAATTGGAAAAACTAGTGCATCAACTTCATTACTTATAAAATAAAATAACTTTGAGAAAAGTTAAAACATTAAATTCATTTAAAGTAAAAAGGTATGGTAATCAAATATTTAATGTTCTTAAATATTTCTTCCTGTTTGGAGAGTAAAAATATAAAGTGAATGCGCATCCAGGGAGAAAATGAATTTCTCATACAAACAGACGCCCTTTAACATTAGAGTATGCAATTGATTTACATAATCTGTCATTTAGTAAAACAATGACAGCCAACTTATATTCGTAATTCCTTATTCATTCTGAGTTACGGAACGATGTCACGTAGTTATATAATTACCAAAAGGTAAAATATTTCATTATTCGATAGCAATATTTTGAGAACATTATATTTCCCTACACGATCTCATTTATATGCTGGCAGAGGGGAAAATCTTATAAAAATCAATTACTTTTATAGATATTATACATTAGATGGTAGTATACATAGATGTTATACATCTTTTTAAACTTCATCAGTGTAATAAAAGATAAGTTTTGTAGCAACGAAGAACTGCCACGGTTTACGTTGAAAAATGTATTAATTATTTGTATTGATTATTCCAATTTGAATTGAGAATGTAATTGTTTTACATCAATACACCTTCCCGAGTAAACGATGTATCAGCTGCTTACTGTCGTCATAAAAGAATATGCTATTATATTTAGTCGATCTATTGAACTTCCTCTGTACAATGATCAACAGATATCTGACAATCATTTCTAGCATATATATAATTCATATTATTTACTCAATTTTTTTACAAACTGTACATAATTCAATATATTAAATTTTTTAACATATATTTAACATTTAGTTTAGAAGTTTAACATTTTAAATCTTCATACTATCACACACTTTTGATGAAATTTTTATCGGATATATTTATTTGAATTAATTAGTGTATTAGTGATAAGGCATTAATCCGCTTTGAGGAATGATGTCCGCTAATAATCTTGAAGTAGAATTATGGCCTTTGCGCTGAGATCCAGGGTGTTTTTTCAACTCTGCTGGCTTAACTTTATTAATAAGCACGTCACAGAAGTATGCGGTAGTTATTGTTCGTTGATTTTGTTAGATGATCGACAAAAAACGAAGTGTTTGCATTCCAAAAGACTGTCATCATGATTTCTTTTTCCGATGTTCGGTTACGGGAAATTTTTGCCCCGTTAATTCTTATGCTTTTACTTTATGCTGTCTTTTTTATTCCCGTTATAATGATGAACTCATGTCTTGTCACACCTTAGACTGCTGTGCAAAAAATAGCTGTACTGTTGATACTGTTGTTTCAGTTCCGTGCACATACGAAGTCTTGTCTCCTTATGGGGATTTGCCGACTTTCTTTTTACTTATCTTACACTTGTTTTACGTTACTCCAGCTTATAGGGATAATGTTATGAACTGTACTGAAACCTTTTTTTCTATTTAACCTTCCTGAAAACCGTTAGGTATCGCTTCAGAGGATGAAATGAGTGACAAGTAGCATGTGAAAATGCCATACCTGACCGGGATTCGAATTCGGTACCTTCGGATGAAAGGCCAAGACGCTATCACTTGCGCTACGGAGGCCTGGTGTAATGTATTGAAACTTATGGTCTTTCAGTTGTAATCTTAACCGTAATTCGTTTGTCTTCTTGCAGGAGAAAAATTATCTGATTTTCAAGCACTGGAGTTGAAACTTCAGTCGGACGTCCCGAACGGTACTGGCCAGTCACTGAAGTGACTGCCCAGTACTTTTTTTACCGATGGTAAAAAAATGAGCGATTCATACAACTTTGTCCGTATGTTTTGGTAGTTCGTCACTCAGATAAAGCCGCGTTCCAAGAAAGTCCTACGACTGTGGGTTGTTTTTGATACACAGCTTACACGCGCGCGCACACACAACATAATTTAAAATATTTTTAAATTTTATATAAACATAACATTTTTTCAATTTTTCAATGCTTAAACATAGTCAAATCTTCTTATAAATAGCATTTTTCAATAAATTTGATTATTTCCCGCTTGTTTTCTTTTCCTTCTTAATACATGCATATTTTGTTTTTATACAGTATTTAAAATAATATTTCAGTTTAGATTATATTAATTTCTACCTTTGAGAAGAACAATAATTAAGGTACGTAATAAACAAAACGGATAAAACTTCTTCTTTCACCGGCGCTAACGTCCGATGTGAACCTTGGTCTCCGGTTCGATACACCTCCAAACATTTCTGTCTTTTACTTCTATCCAAAACTATTTGACACCCAGGACTCGCAGATCCCTCTGTACATCCTCTATCCACCTTCAATGCTTTTCTATTCTTTTCCTTCCGAACATTTTCCCTCTGAGGATGGCGTTAAGCATTCTATCACACTCCATCTTTGCCACACGTCCCAACCATCTTATCCTGCGTGCCTTGATGTCTCGCACTAAATCCTTTTCACCGATATAGCGGGTTATCTTATCATTATTCCTTATACGCCACCTGTCCTCAGGTCTTACAGGTCCCATAATTCTTCTTAAGATCTTTCTTTCAAAAACCCGTAGGGATGTCTCATCTCTTTTAGTTAACATCCTGGCCTCTGACCCGTAGGCTTTATAAGCTTTATAAGTACCATGTACAGCTTCAGAATTGTATTGCGTGTTACAAACTTTGACTTTAAGAGTTTCAGGTTGGCAAAATACGCCTTATTTCCAGCTTATATCCGGTTTTCTATTTCACTCAGGTTGAAACCTATTATCAATACTCAGGATAGTTCCTAAATATATAAACTCATTTACTGCTTCAAGTGTCACATCGTCATACGATATCTCTCGAACCGGTCTTCTACCTTCCTCTGTCAAACATTTCTATTACGGTCTGAACATTTCTTGAGATGAGAACCACATCGTCGCATAAGTACATCCTGACCCCATACGGGAAGACACCCTCTATGTGGCAGTTTCGGTCGCCACGCCATCCCCTCCGTATCTAGTCCTTATGGGCTTTACTAGAGGTCATATTCAGAACCCCGGTAAAAGGCATCTAATATTCACGGAGATCTAATGTCGAGCTGACAAATAGTCTCCGTGCGCAAAGTTCGTATTTTGCGCATTCGTAAATTACATGGTGTGCGTCATTTCACACACCTGAATCCACCAGGCCTTATCGCTGAAGTCTGTCTCGGAAGGCGCCATGACCAGAAAGAAATTGCGTCACATAATTGTTAGGGTGAAATTAACGGGCGTCTCGCAAACCAACAATATCTGGAAAGAGATCGTGCGTATAAGCCCACCCTCTGCCTCATCACATTTGGCCTGCCATAAAGCATTGCCATGCCGTTCTATCCCGCGAATTCTTTCTGAACTCAATTCACCTGACTTCTTAGCAACATAACGCTGCTGTTTCTCTAATGCAGTTAAATCTATCGGTTTCACGTCTGCAATCACCAAGATTCCAATTTTAGTATATGTACTGCCGAAGCAAGTACAACAGTCGCCAAGATTGCCTCCCGTGAAAATGTACGGTAACCTCCCATTACCGTTAATAATATAAGGCGTTCAGCTCTTAATAATATATACCGATAGCTTTTAAATTTTAGCCTATCCGCCCAAACAGTCGCCGCATATAGCATAATTGCCTCGCACACGCCCTTATACAGGATACTCATATTCTTAAAATTAAGACCCGAATCAGGATTGACCTATCGTCGAATACCGAAGAAGGCACGACAGGCCTTCTCCGCGACGTATTTAAGTTACTTCTTGAACTGTAATTTTTCGTCAAGAATACTCCGAGGTACTTTTGAACTTGTTCATATTTAATACGAAGACCTGACATTGAAACACAAACCTGACAAGCCGTGGAATTTTCCACGGCCATCATAACAAGCTTTACCGATTTATTTGGTACTTGGTAAGCATTTTCTACTGACACTATCAAAAATAAAAAAATATGCAATGCAGGTCAACATTCTACTTGTAGCACCTACCATCAACTGCTGCATCACAGATATTTGGTCCATGGATCCTCTGTTTTTCCTAAAGCCGCAGTGCGATTCGCTTATTATGTCTTCAGCATAGATCGTCAACCTTTGCAAAACAACTGAGAATATCTTGTACGCAATGTTCAACAGTGCTATACCTTTGTAACAATTGCAATTTAATCTGTCTCCTTTTTTAAAAATGGGACAAAAAATTCCCATTCCCATTTTACATCAATCGGTAACCTTTCTTATTCCCATGTCCAGATCACAAGTTCATGTACTGACTGCATCAGTCTTTAACTTTCTGGATATTAGAAGATTCTATAATCGGCTTCACCAACACTATTTCATGCACCACTTCCACTTCGTTGTGCTTTTCTCCATAAAATTCAGCTCACCTTTCCAATATCCTATTCTCTTCACCCTTCACCTGCCCATTCTCATCTTTATACAGATTAAGTCTAGCTTGGTAACCTCTCTCCAGTGTCTTAATGCTCCTATACATCCCTCCAATATTGTTTTGCATAGCCATCTCTTCTATGCCTTTGACATACATTTGTTGTCATTCTCAATTTCCTTCTGCAGGCTACATGCAACTCTTCTTAATTCTTTATAGATTTCTATCCTTTGCCTTTTATCCCTGCACAACATACCTGCTCTTGCTTTGTTCTTTCTGTTTCTTTCTGCTTCTCTGCATTGTTTGTCGAACCATTTGCTGTTACCCTCCTCCTTCCTTTCTCCCAATTCATCCTTCAACACCTATATTGTACAATTCTTCATCTCTTCCCAGCCCTTATCGATATTTTATCAACCGTTACAACACAAAGCCGAGGAGGTAGTCTTTTCTCCATACTTTCCTCAAATAATTTCACGTTTTCATTGCGCTTCAGCTTTTTCATATTCCATTTTCTCCTTTTTTCTCCCCTTGTGATTAACACTGTGACAATTTTTCCCTCATATGTATTCTCACCATAAAGTGGTCAGAATCACAGTTTGAAACACGCATTGATAGTATATCAATAATGGATGATACATTCACATGATCAATCTGATTCAAAACATTTATCCCTGGAGATATCCATGTTCCTTTGTGAACTGCTTTATGTGAGAAGAAGATACTTTTAATAATTATGTTATTTTCCACTGGATATTGTATTAGTCTCCTTCCATTGTCACTTATTATCTCATGAAGGGTATCTTTGTAGGGAATGTTAAAAAGAAATTCTTAAATCAGCAGAAGCGAACTTAGGTGAAACAAAGAGAACCGGTAGAAAAAACCTTGGATATGAAAGGATATATTGGAGCTGATGGATGAATGTAAAAAGTATCTTTAAACTTTTAAAGAGTATAGGTGCCTATACTCTTGTCTGCAATATTGGAAATTGGGGGCATGAAAATTTTGAAAGATCACTCAAACTCTGTTTTAGCACAGCTGTAAAGTATAAACTTATGAAGACTAAAAAATAGAAAATAACAAATATATAAAATAAACTTTTTAAAAACCACTCTTTTATATTAAATGCACTAAAAAATAGAAAATAATAAATATGTACAAAATGTTTATAAAACACTACTGTTAAATTAAACGCACTAAAACGTAAAAAAAATTTAGGACTGTATTTCAGAATGGATTTGACAACAAGTTTTGATGGTGATATGTAAGATTATGTGAAAGTCATAACTTCAAATTAAAAATTTGATGTTTTAGCTAATTTTTTCATATGCATGATGAATGGCCTAAAGAGTGGGGAGCTGTCAAAGTACAAAGATTTGCTTCCCACTCTTTTTTCATATGCATAAAAATATATGAAAAAATTGGCAAAAACATCAACTTTTTAATTTGAAGCTATGACTTTCACATAGGCTTACAATCACCATCAAAGCTTGTTTTCAAATCCATTTTGAGATACCGTCCTAAAATTATTCTTTACCTTTTAGTGTGTTTAATTTAAGAGTCGTGTTTTAAAAACCTTTTTTTTACATATTTTTTATTTTCTAGTTCATAGTGAATTTAATATAAAAGTGGTTTTTAAAAGGTTTTTTTAATATATTTTTTATTAATTCTGATTACATTTTGAATATAAGATTACTCTTATTCTGTATCATTTAATTTTTCCTATTAAGACATATTAAATTTTCTTACAATATTACCACTAATTACAATGATTAATTTAATGATGTTACACTGTGTGATTAAATACTTGTACAGTTTCTTTAAAAGAAAATAATGATAAAAATTAATATATTTTTTCTGGGATCTTCAGGAATTGATGACCGATGCTGAAGATGGTTTTATATATTTTAGTCTCGGTAGCAACATGAAAGGTAAATCATTGCCTGGAGTGAAACGTGAAGCGTTCATTAAAACTTTTAAGCAATTTCCAAAAACAGCAGTGTTATAGAAGTGGGAAGCAGAGATAGATTTGCCTGGAAGACCCAACAATGTTATTATAACAAGAAAGTGGTTACCACAACAATCAATTTTATGTAGAATGATGTGTGTCAATATGCAATCAATCACAGGCAAATATGTGTTTTATTTAATGTGATACTTTAACTATCATTATAATGCTTTCAGTTGAAAGCAATTATCTGTGGTGATTATATTGCTTCTCATTGATGTTGTTTCTCTCTGTGGCATCGAGTGACATTACAAGCAGTTTTCTTGAGTTAGGGTGAAATGTGTTCAGAAGTTTCTTAAAAAGTATGGTAGGTTTGAATTGTTCCATTCATTCAGTATATTATTGTGCGTTTGTATATTTCATTATGTTAAGAGTGTGTTAAAATGATGTAGTATTTTAGTATATGTGTAGAATATCAGTGCTGTCATTCAGTTATATATTGAATTTTTGTTAATCGCTGAAATAAACTGTTGGCCAACATTAACTTTACGTTGTTATAAAAATTAGATGTTTTTTAAATATTTATCATATCTTTAAAGCATATCCTGTTGATCAATATAAATTGTGCAATCAAAAAAATTCATTTTATGTATTTCAGGGGTATTGTGTTTGATGATATGGTTTACTCGTACATGTGTTTTATTTTTTTATGCTGAAGGGTATTTTACGTCCAGATTTTATCTTTTTTTTATTAATTTATAATCTATTTTCTCTGAAACTACATGTACTAGTGTGTAATTTTTATTTATCCTTTTTTTTATATATTACTTTTATTTTAATTTGTATGTATTTTGTGTAGGAGTGAATCAATGAGAGTGCACATCCATTTATGAATACTGTTTATTTTATAACATTTTCTTCTTTTGTTTAATCTTCAGGCAACTTTGGTGTGTGAGTAGGTAGTTATTGTGAAGACAGGTGGTGGTTTGTAGTACGGTAAATGAGATTTTAATTAAAAAGATTTGTATGATAATTTAAATACCAGTCCATGTGGAACAATATATGCCCAGTAAATCGAAATGATGGTATTGTTTACAAAAAAAGAGATGTCTGCTAAAACATAAACTCTTTGTGCATTTCTTCATTGTTAAAGTAATAGTTAAATCGTAATCAGTTAGATTTTATGATTAACTATCAGTTAATTAAATAACGTACTAAAAATTGTATTAAGTACAAACATTTCAAATATCATAAGACTCTCAGTTGTTTCTGCAACCATATTCAGTGACTTGTACTGCTGTTATCAGCCTTGCATTTATTAGTGTTATTGCTTTGGTTTTTATGAGTTAGGCGGACACACAATTAGAATGTAATTGAAGTGGGTGTTTTACCTAAATTATGTTTATTTATAAAGTACATTATGGTCATATGTTTAGATTTCTGTAATTAATTATGTTTGACTTTGATAAGTGATATTCTATACATATACAAAAAAAGGACTACATTTTAACAGGCTTTAACAAAAACTTGTACTTTTTTTTAAAAAAGAAAATTTATAATGTGTAATCCATTTGACCTGCTGTTGTTTAAAAAAAAAATTTTAAATGTTACTAACTGTTTAACTGACTACTGTTACAGCTCATCTGAAGGTGAAGGTTTCATAAGTCGTGTTGGTCTTCATAGTTTTTAAGAAACAATTTATTATAGTATACTTGGTGTACCGATGTTTGGTGACCAAGATTTCAATGCAAATAATTTATTGAATGCTGGTCCTGGATTAAAAGTTAAATTTCAGGATATAAAATATGAAGATATGTATGAAAACATATAGCAACTTCTCGTAAATACAAGGTCAGTATTCTCTTAGATATGGAGATTTTATAGACGCCAGATAGGAAACAATGTCCCTGGGTAGATCAGTATGAAAAGCTGACTCCCCCCCACAAAAGTAAATAAATGCTAAGAATACATAAACTTAAACTAATACTAAAATAAACTTAGACAAAGGTTATGAACTGTGGCATAACAAAGGTTATGAAAATTAAATAATAAGATCAAGTAACACAATACATCAGAAGATGTAGATTATCTAAAGTCTTTGTCTATATAATCATTAAAAAACATTTGTCTGAAGTAATTTTTTCTTATTTATTTATTCATTCAATAAAGTTATTGATACAAAATTAAAATTATACCTTACTACTAATATACATATATATATATATTAGTTATATTACACATAAGTTATACACATTAGTTTATATTACACACAAAAATAATGTATAATTTTTCTTTTAATTATTGTCTTTTTAAACTTAGTTTAATTATTGTTTTTAACTGCCAAGCCATAATCCTACATAGTTGTGTGAACATATTCTATATTTAACACTGGTTTAGGGTAATAACTACCTGAACAGTTTCAATGACATTCTTATTTAGAAATAAATCTATAGCTGTGTTTGCAGGTTGTCTTCCTGTTCTTGTGTTGAAATTCATTTATTTGAAATTTATGTATTTTTAGATAGAATTATGTTGATCTCTACCAAGATAAAAATTAAAATAATATTGAAAATATAATAAAAAGATAAATAAATTAATTTAGAAAAATACACATTAGTCAAAATTTACATACCAATTAAAACTATGATACTGGGTGTGCTATAATTTGTTTTTAGGTGGCAACAATTGCCTTCACTGACTACTCATTGGATATTACTTATTTTCATCAGCTAACAGACAATATAAACCAGTAAAATGTTAATCAAAACCAAAATATATGTTAATAATTACTTAGACACTCTCTCTCTCTTTCCTGTTTAGCCTTCGGTAACTACCATTTAAATAATACTTCAGAGGATGATATGTATGAGTATAAATGAAGTGTAGTCTTGTACAGTCTCAGGTCGACTATTCCTGAGAGGTGTGGTTAATTGAAACCCAACCACCAAAGAACACCGGTATCCATGATCTAGTATTCAAATCCGTGTAAAAATAACTGGCTTTACTAGGACTTGAACGCTGGAACTCTCGGCTTCCAAATCAGCTGATTTGGGAAGACGCGTTCACCACTAGACCAAGCCGGTGGGTCAATTACTTACGACACTGTAAATACCAAAGTACACTGTAAACAGGTTGAATGTATAGAGATTTATTTTTATTAATGTTAATGGGTTTAATAAAATATATTCAAGGAAGTCTAATTTTTTTCTTGTTGCAGTTATAGGAAAAATATGATTCAATTATCATTAATAACTAAAAATGAACTGATGTCAGCTGTGGGTACTGCAGTCTGGTGGATGGGGAATATGTACTATAAAGGTGCTCCACATCTGAAGCCGGCTGCATTAGACTTAACTTGGTACCAATACTACATGGTGGATATTTTTATTGTCTTTAGTGTTCATCATTTTGATGACTTTATTGTTAATTTATTATTTTTCAATTATTGTAATTCGGAGTTTATTTTCAGGAAAAATTAACACTAAGAAAATTAAAAGAAACTAAAATGAATTGATAGATTATACTTTCTAGTTTTATATTATTGTATATGTTAATAAAAAATTTACCAAATTGCATTTTGAAACAGAAGATATTAAAAGATTATTTCTCAGCAATTATTTCTCATTATTTCATTATTTTTTTAGAAATACTTCCTCAAAAAAAAAATACAATCAGCTTTGTAACAGTAGTTTACTGTCTCAGTCGTTCTCAACTGTTTCTACAGTTATAAAAAATAACCATGTTTTTTACTAATTATCATATTAATAAAAATTGTTCTAAAGAACAATATGTTTGTGAAAGTTTAGAAGAGTAAAAAAAAACAAAAAAACAGGAAGCGGACAATCTTTAATTAATTTTAATAAATTATTCCACATAACCAAAGAAATATTTATACAACTGTGCAGATCATCATACTGTACCTGTGTATTAACGTTAATTTATTTGAAATTTATATAATTTTAGGCGATTACTAGGAATGAGCTGGTAATTTTTCTGCATGTATTCAAAGTGTATGGTATGGTATATTATACTTAAAGAAACTAAAAATATAACTTAACAACTTTAGTAGGATAAATAATGTATTTATTTATTTGTTATTTCTTTTAATATTTATTTACTAAATTTTAAAACAAGATTTGCATTATATTTTGTATAAAACAGGTCAAAGTCACCTATCCCTAGATTTATTGTAAATGGCAAAATTAGTATGTAATATGAATAAAACCACGTTTTTTAATGTCAGATTTCCTTTAGTTAATTTACCTGCAGTTTGGTTAGCTATATGCATTTATGTACATTTTACAATTTTCCCATCGAATCACACAGTTAATTTTTGATGTTTAATTTATAAGTTTAGCTTATTTAATTATATAAAACTGTACACTTTTGTGCATTTTGTAGAGTAATTAATGCTTATTTTTTCTGGCTCTTAACTATTTTTTTCTTTTTCTATGTTTAAGATACTCTAATATATTATTTTACTGAAATTAATCTTTTTAACATTCACATTATTCCTCTGTACTTTTAAATTATATTTAAATTTTATTAAATAAACTACCTAGTACAGAATATTGAGATAAGAAAAATCTTACTTTAATTATCTCAATATTCTGCACTAAGTGATTTATTTAATACAATTTAAATATTCTCTCTTATATCTAAATTAAAACTAATTAATTTGATTTTTAAATACTCATTAAAGAATTTAGGGGAAAATATTTTGATTTTCAAAATATTATTTAGAATTTTTTTACATATACTGCTAAATTTACTGTTTTATACATATAAATAAATAGTAAATAACATGAAAGTTCTTGTGGTAGAAGAGAAGGATTAGAAACATCAATGGTCCAAAGAGAGGGTTTAATTTTCTTATTTTTATTAATATATAACAATACATTTTTAACATAGAGTTATCTAATTATTAAAACTTTAAATTCCTTGAATAGATATATAACTTTGGTAAAGTCTAGGTCTGTCCAGTACTACCTTTTTCAGACATTTTTAATTACAAATATTTTATTCAAATGTCCATTTATATCTCCTTCCTAGACACAAATCCCATACTAAAAAAGAGATTGTGCATATGCAAAATAAACACGTCTAGATATATTTCAATTCCTTAATTTATTTATATTACAAAATTTAAAAATTAAATATTTTAGTCTTCAACATAAATTATCAATACGCATTTACCACCATAAATGTAAATCTAGTATGACACCTAAATATTTAACTTGTTTTATTCTTTCTAATTCTGAAAGATTTCTGCAAGTTTCACTTGAAGATACAATGCAGTTGGACGAGTGAATTTTTATATAATGTAAATTAGATATTAGACTTCTAATATTAGCAGAGAAGGTAATATACATACTTTTTTAACATTAATAGTTTTAAAAGTGGTTACCAAACCATGTTTTCGCATTTATAAGAACTTGCTCACTTAATGTTTTCACCCCCTCCCACAACAAAATTAATGTTGTATCATATAATATAATGTTAATGTTGTTTATATGTAAATTGAGAAGATCGTTATGTATATTATGAATAAAATAGAACGATCCCTTGTGACAATCCATATTCCATATCCATAAAGTAATAGCGTTAATTTACTTGTTCTATTTTCAGTTGTAAGGAATTGGGCTTGATTTTATAAGTAACTAGAATAATTTTAAGGGTTACAACACTTTCCTAGACGTTTCAATTTTTGTAAAAGTATGTAATGTGGAATGGCATTTAAAGCTATATTTACATCCATGAAAATTGCCAAAGCTTTTTTTATTATTCCTGAAGTTATTGAGTATAATTATATTGGATTTAATTATATGTGTTATAATATCCTGGGTATTTTTACTTACCAGAATGTCGTACCGACTTTTATGTATAATTTTTTACTTATTCAAATAATAATTTTATTATTTTTTTCTGTAACTCTTGAGTAACAGCTTAACAGACTTATTCGGTGATAATTTGAGTAATTTTCAGTCATCAGATTTAAAAGGGAATATGATAGGTAATTCTGGATTGTTTGGGAAAGAATACTAAAATATATTTACCTATTATTTCTTTCAAAAGTATTGCAATGCAAGTGGAAATATTTTTCAAAAATTTATTGCTTATCTCATGAATGACAGGAGACAAGTTATTTTAAATAGATTTAATGAAGTTTAAAATTTCTGTTAATTCATAGGGGATAGAAAAAAGGAGTATGGAAAATTTATTTCTATAACAGGGTATGAATTAGTGGAGGGTGCAGGATTATTATGATTTTTATTTTTTAATTTTTCATGCTTATGTTTTACCTGTGTGCAAAATGAGCGTTTAAAATATTGGGATCAACACTAGATTTTGATCTGCATTTACTTCCAGTTCATTGCATCTTTTCATATTTCATATTTCAGTACCCACCTCGTCCTTTTGATTGTTCAAACATAATAATTTTCATTATCTGCGCCTTTTATTCTTTTCTATTAGTCCTCTTCTAGAGTCCCTTTGTTGTTTCTTTTAGATTTTTTAAAATTTTCTCTCTCTTATTTCTGGAAACTTCTCTAACCGTTACAATATTTAAGAGTATTTGATATCCATATTACAAATCATGTCATGATATCAGTATACACTGTTTTCGTAATACAGAAAGTGCTTTATTTACGTTTATTTCAAATTGTCAACTTAAATACCTTGATGATTATTGGGTGTGTATCTAAAACACTCGTACATCATTTGATTACTTAAATTTCTATTTAAATTATCCTTTTTGCGTATTTTTGAAAAATTATCATTTTTAAAAGATTGCAAAAGATGACTTTCCTGGTTTTTCACTTGACACATTTTTATTTCAAATCAATAGGTTTTAAAATATTAATGACCTAATTATGCAGTCACTATATAAATGCAAAAATATCAGAATGTTAGTAAAAAAAATTTGGGTTTAATTTAATCTCCTTGATCTAGGGAAGGTTTTATCTTAAAAATCTTGGACAAAATTAAAAAGGAGAGGTAGTTTTCAATATTTTTAATTTCTGGCTTCGCATAATAGTTGTAGAAAATTGAGGTTTAATAAGGTGAAAATACTTTATAAAGTGATTCAGAATTCCAAAGTTTTAAGTCAATCTGGAGATATTTCTTAACAGTTTTTGCTTTTAGGAAGATGAAACAAAAAACAAAAACCATTTTAATTTTAAGAGGTGGGACTTGATTTTTTTTAATTTTTTAAAAATTATTTACACATTGTTGAAAACAAATTTGATTATGCATTATATTTTGTAGATGAACAAAACTATACTGGTCGTTCATGATATTTTTTGAGGATTTTTTTTATAAGTATATTTTCTATAACTATAATTTCTATAATGAACAATATTAAAAAAATTAATTAGATAAAAAAATTACTGTTAAAGGAAAAACAAACCAATAAAAAGATTTAACACAATATTTAAAAAATGTGATTTTTATTTTATGTAATATAATTCTATCAATTATATTTCAAATACAGAATGGTTATATTTGTATGTATGTTTTGTTTATTATTATTATATTTCATGATCACATAGGATTACTTCAGTCAGTCTATTATCCAAGTCCCTTTGATGGGACTGTTTGGGCCTTGTGGTCCTCCCAGTCCTTTATCATACATGCCGATCTTTGTAGTGTCCTTTTCTAGTGTTGAAAATGATTGAGTTATTTTTTTCTTGTGAGTGTAAAGTTAGTGCTTTTGTTCTTGATTTTCTTATTTAATTTTATGTTACAAAAATAAAATAACAACCTGTATATTCTGGGGTGTCTTCTGGTGTAAGGCCGATTTCCTTCAGATACTCTTTTCTCTGATCCATCTGCATCCTGCCTTAGTGTTTTTCGAATTGAGATTGTACTGTAAAAACTGTTTCAGAAATCTTGATTCTTGCATCCTTGAGATATGTCCAAAGAATCCTAGTCTCCTCTTGTGGGTGGTATCAGTGATGCTTTCTAACTTTTTGTACACAACTTTGTTGGGCACAGTCCACCACTGCATGTCTTTCTGGTATTTTTATTGATGCAGATTGTTCCAATTCTTCTTCCAATTTTCTGGAGTCTTTCTGTCTGTTTGTTTGTTCAGGTGGATGAGTGTTTCTGCTGCATAAGTGACATCTGGTTTTACAAGTGTATTTCAGTGTCATATTTTTGCATTTATTGATAGGCATTTTTTATTGTAGATGTACCAGGTTAATCTTTGAGCTTTAGCTAGCTTGGTTCTTCTTATTTAGATTGAGGTTTTTTCGTTTAGATCGTTTGTTATTATTTCTCCTTGATATTTAAACTGGGTTACTATTTTGATTTTATTATCGTTTATGTTGACTTCTTTTAATTGTGTTAAGTGACATAATTGCTGTCTTTTGAAATGAAATTTTGAGACCAATTTTATTTGGAATGTTTTGATATTCTAATATCTGTGATTAAGTTTTGTTGATGTCATTTGCTGCCAGTGCCAAGTCATCAGGAAAACCAAGATAATTAATTTTGTTTTTTCAGCTTATTTTTACTTTGGGGGGCATTTTTTGAGCTATTTCCTCGTTACCACTTCTGGAACACGGTTGAGTAATAGCAATGATAGCCCATCGCCTTGGCTTTGATCTCAAATGGTTTCGAGAGCTCGCCTCTGAATTTTACCTTCAACTTAGTGTTTGTGAGGGTCAGTTTAGTCATGTTTATTAATTTGGTATGTATAATTTGCTATGTTTATTACTTTGCTATGTCCGAGGTGTCTTAGAATTTTTAGTAGGAATTCTCTGTGGATGCAGTTATAAGCTTTCTTGCAATCTACAAATGTCATCACCATGTCTGTTTCTTTTCCTATTGTAATCCATTATTAGCTTGAAATTCATGATCTGGTCTGGATAGCTTTTCTAGAGATTGAAACCTCGCTGGTATTCTCCTAGTTCTTTCTTGAGTTGTGAACTGATCCTGTTGAGGATGATTCGAAAGAATTTTGTATGTTGCGTCTAGGAGTGAGATTCTGCTGTAATTAATAGGATCTGTATGTCTCATTTGTGTAGCAGATGAATTAGAGCTGTCATACAGTGTTCTGGTAGTTCATTGATCCAGATGTTGACAAGCTAAGGAAAATTTTTGCTGATCTTCCTGCATGTCTCCAGATCTCTACAAAAGTCTCATCTAACACAGTGCTTGGTGGACTTCTTTTATTGCGGGAGGGTTTATGTTTTCTGGTGGTGTTATTGGGGTGAAATTTAGGTGTTCAGTCGGTTCTTCAATTTTTTTTTTTTTGTCTTCAGTCATTTGACTGGTTTGATGCAGCTCTCCAAGATTTCCTATCTAGTGCTAGTCGTTTCATTTCAGTATACCCTCTACATCCTACATCCCTAACAATTTGTTTTACATATTCCAAACGTGGCCTGCCTACACAATTTTTTCCTTCTACCTGTCCTTCCAATATTAAAGCGACTATTCCAGGATGCCTTAGTATGTGGCCTATAAGTCTGTCTCTTCTTTTAACTATATTTTTCCAAATGCTTCTTTCTTCATCTATTTGCCGCAATACCTCTTCATTTGTCACTTTATCCACCCATCTGATTTTTAACATTCTCCTATAGCACCACATTTCAAAAGCTTCTAATCTTTTCTTCTCAGATACTCCGATTGTCCAACCTTCACTTCCATATAAAGTGACACTCCAAACATATACTTTAAAAAATTTTTTCCTGACATTTAAATTAATTTTTGATGTAAACAAATTATATTTCTGACTAAAGGCTCGTTTCGCTTGTGCTAATCGGCATTTAAATCGCTCCTACTTTGTCCATGTTTAGTAATTCTACTTCCCAAATAACAAAATTCTTCTACCTCCATAATCTTTTCTCCTCCTATTTTCACATTCATTGGTCAATCTTTGTTATTTCTAATACATTTCATTACTTTTGTTTTGTACTTGTTTATTTTCATGTGATAGTTCTTGCATAGGACTTTGCATCTATGCCATTCATAGTTTCTTCTAAGTCCTTTTTACCGTCAGCTAGAATTACTATATCATCAGCAAATCGTAGCATCTTTATCTTTTCACCTTGTACTGTTACTCCGAATCTAAATTGTTGTTCTTTAACATCATTAACTGCTAGTTCCATGTAAAGATTAAAAAGTAACGGGGATAGGGAACATCCTTGTCGGACTCTCTTTCTTATTATGGCTTCTTTCTTATGTTCTTCAATTGTTACTGTTGCTGTTTGGTCTGTACATGTTAGCAATTGTTCTATCTCTGTATTTGAACCCTAATTTTTTTAAAATGCTGAACATTTTATTCCAATCTACGTTATCGAATGCCTTTTCTAGGTCTATAAACGCCAATTATGTCAGTTTGTTTTTCTTTAATCTTCCTTCTACTATTAATCTGAGGCCTAAAATTGCTTCCCTTGTCCCTATACTTTTCCTGAAACCAAATTGGTCTTCTCCTAACACTTCCTCCACTCTCCTCTCAATTCTTCTGTATAGAATTCTAGTTAGGATTTTTGATGCATGACTAGTTAAACTAATTGTTCTGTATTCTTCACATTTATCTGCCCCTGATTTCTTTGGTATCATTACTATAACACTTTTTTTGAAGTCTGATGGAAATTCCCCTTTTTCATAAATATTACACACCAGTTTGTATAATCTATCAATCGCCTCCTCCCCTGCACTGCGCAGTAATTCTACAGGTATTCCGTCTATTCCAGGAGCCTTTCTGCCATTTAAATCTTTTAATGCTCTCTTAAATTCAGATCTCAGTATTGTTTCTCCCATTTCATCCTCCTCAACTTCCTCTTCTTCCTCTATAAAACCATTTTCTAATTCATTTCCTCCGTATAACTCTTCAATATATTCCACCCATCTATCGACTTTACCTTTCGTATTATATATAGGTGTACCATCTTTGTTTAACACATTATTAGATTTTAATTTATGTACCCCAAAATTTTCCTTAACTTTCCTGGATGCTCAGTCTATTTTACCAATGTTCATTTCTCTTTTCACTTCTGAACACTTTTCTTTAATCCATTCTTCTTTCTCTAGTTTGCACTTCCTGTTTATAGCATTTCTTAATTGTCGATAGTTCCTTTTACTTTCTTCATCACTAGCATTCTTAAGTTTTCTACGTTCATCCATCAGCTGCAATATATTGTCTGAAACCCAAGGTTTTCTACCAGTTCTCTTTGTTCCCCCTAAGTTCGCTTCTGCTGATTTAATACTTTCCTTTTTAACATTCTCCCATTCTTCTTTTATATTTTCTACCTTATCTTTTTTACTCAGACCTTCACAATTTAGGAGTTTGAAATATTTAGCTAGAATTTCCGTGTTGTCTTTATTGTTATGGTCCAGTTTACTGCTTCATATTTTATTAGCATGGTTGGGATTCACATTTTTTCAGGCAATTTTTGAAGGTTTGTAATAGTCTCTCAACTGAGAGATTCTTCTATTGACTAAAGTGTATCTTTATGGTGTGGTCTTTTTATTCTCCTTGGTTCAGGTGTAAGTTTATGTATGTTTTGTTTAAATAAGTTAAATTTTTTCTTTGTTATACTGAATATTTGGAATATGAGCAGAATATTGTTCTGTACACACACACACACACACACACACACACACACACACACACACACACACACACACACACACACACACCGCTCGCACTTCTGGAGTTTTGGTGTGTGTAATCTTCACACGAATAACTAACTAATAAGAGATTTCTAGATATTTTGAAAGTCAACCTTAAAAGGGATGAAAACTATACATGAAAAATAGATATTATATGTTGCTGTAATATTTTCCCTCTTCAGCATTTATAAATATATCTACTTTTAGCAAACATATAATAAATGTTTGCTAGTATTGAATATTAAAAACTTGATATAAAAATTGTGTAAAAGAATTAATATTTAAATATTAAATATTTTTATTAATTGATATTAATATAATTTTTTCTTGGCCAGGCATGGCACTTTTTCATACACTACCAAGTTTCACCGAGCTGATATTTATATACAGTTAAAATATTTACACGAATATTTTAACTATTTATTTTTTATATAACAATACTATATTACATTATTTCTTTTACGTATCCAAAGGGGTTCATAATAAGGAAATAATTTTCTTAAATATATTTTCCATGACATTTTTAAAATTATACATCAATAAATTATGTATATTTGAATGTTAAAATACCATCAAAACTTGAAATGTTTATTTAAATGTTTATTTCTTATTTATGCTATAAATATGCGATATAACTAATAAGTTTCTTAAGTCTATATTAATTAAGATGTACAAATAGAGCAATAAATAACCTTTGTTACCTTTTTTAAAAATAAAGTTTACCTTTAGTCTTCTGTATTTAGTATATATGACAATATTCGTATAGCCACAATTGTGCCAATAAAGCACCCAATGTGTGGCAATATGCTCGATCTTTCACCCTTTTTTCTTCTGCTCCTGTTTGCATCTTCAGTTTTCGCATCAGGGTGAAATTGGACTTTATGACAGACATTTCTTGCTTGACAAACGTCACAAGCAGCATCGTCCTTTTGGTTTGTATTTTTTTTTAATATCGATGTAGGCATAATGTAATGATGTAGGTATAATGATGTAGGTATAATTATATTTTTAAATGAAAATTAAAAAATTTTGCAAAACTGATAATTTTGATTAATTTGAAAATTTATGCTGTTAATTTAGTTAATGAATTTACTAAAGAATTATGTATTAAATTTGTTTTCCATTTCCATAGTAACACAAATGAATCAATATCTTAACAATGTAAATAATTTTGTCGTGCAAATATATTGTTTATACCAGGGGTGGCCAACTTTTCTGTATATAAGATCGACTTTTTATCTTAAAAGTGTGTCGCGAGCGACGAAAGGGGGAAGAAGGGGTGTGAAATGCATACTATGTTTATACACTGTGTTTCAGTATAAGGTGCATTCCAGCGAGGTACGGGTAGATAAGTAAAATATATTATTTTTTAATTCGCTTATTAAGTTTTCGAGATATAGGCTCACAAAGAAAATAAATTTCCAGACCAGACTTTTGATATAATTTCTATAATGAATAATATTTAAACAATTAATTAGATAAAAAATTACTGTTCAAACTTGTAAAGGAAAAACAAAACAATAAAAAGATTTAACAAAATATATAAAAAATGTGACTTATGTATTTTAATTCTATCAATAATATTTCAATTACAGAATTGTTATATTTGTATGTATGTTTTGTTTATTATTATTATTATTTTTTATGACCGCAAAGGATCACTTTAGTCAGTCTATTATCAAAGTCTGTTTGATGAGACAGTTTAGGCCTTGTGGTTCTCCCAGTACTTTATCATACATGCCGATCTTTGTAGTGTCCTTTTCTAGTGTTGAGTTATTAATTTTTTCTTGTGAATGTAAAGCATGTTTTGTTCTTGATTTTCTTGTTTAATTTTATCTTGTAAAAATAAAATAAAATTCCACCACAACCACAGATATTCTGGTGTAAGGCCGATTTCCTTCAGATACTCTTATTTCTCTGGTCCATCTGCATCCTGCCTTAGTGTTTTTCAAGTTGAGATTGTACTGTACTGTTTCAGTAGTCTTGATTCTTGCATCCTTGAGATATGTCCAAAGAATCCTAGTCTCCTCTTGTGGGTGGTATCAGTGATGCTTTCTAACTTTTTGTACACAACTTTGTTGGGCACAGTCCACCACTGCCTGTCTTTCTGGTATTTTTATTGATGCAGATTGTTCCAATTTTCTGAAGTCTTTCTGTCTGTTTGTTCAGGTGGATGAGTGTTTCTACTGCATAAGTGACTTCTGGTTTTTTAAGTGTATTTTAGTGTCGTATTTTTGCATTTATTGATAGGCATTTTCTATTGTTGATGTAGCAGGTTAATCTTTGAGCTTTAGCTAGCTTGGTTCTTCTTATTTAGATTGAGGTTTTTTCGTTTAGATAGTTTGTTATTATTTCCTTGATATTTAAACCGGGTTACTATTTTGATTTTATTACTCTTTATGTTCACTTCTTTTAATTGTGTTAGTGACATAATTTCTTTCTTTTCAAATGATATTTTGAGACCAATTTTATTTGGAATGTTTTGATATTCTATTATCTGTGATTAGTTTCGCTGATGTTGTTTGCTGGCAGTGCCAAGTCGTCAGGGAAACCAAGATAATTAGTTTTGACTTTTCAGCCTATTTTTACTTTGGGGGCATTTTTTGAGCCATTTCCTCATTACTAATTCTAGAATATGCCTTCGTATATATTGGATAATTATCCATGAATTTCAGCCTGTATCACGTTTTGAAAATAAAAAAAAAAACTATTACTGCTTTAATTTCACAGATGATGACAACAATATCAATTTATTTTTATTATTTTTAAAACTTTTAAACCCATGCGTAAGTTACAATATCACGGCACAGCATGTAATGTAATATTGGAATCTCCTTACAATGCAGTACTCCCTTTTACTATAGGATAATTTTCTACTAAAGGTACTTACTTTTATTATTGTTTAATATTATAAATTTGCATGTTACAATTAAGTTGTGTAGTTCTTATGCTGCTAGTATAATATGCAGATAAAATTGTGATAGGTCCCAAGTCCCAGTAGTGTCCACTGATAAAAACTTTCCTGTAGGAATTTTTTTGTGTACTTTTTAAATTATCAGCATATGATTCTCTTGTTGAGCCAACCAAGTTTTTATAAAGTAAAAAAGACCCATCACTCAGTAATTAATACTAAATGCATATTTATGTTAATCGTATGAGATGGTAAAATAATATGGAAGATGTTGGCACTACTGGAGCTGGAGTGGGGAGGCCTGTGAGGAGACCTGCACATTTGAGTATTGCCAGTGTGTCGAGTATTGGCTTTTGAACAACAAGGCTGTGTAATAATGTGTTAGTTAAAATGAGGTTAACTGTTGAAGAACATGCATTCGTGATCGAAACTTACTTAGAGATGAAATTCATGTTGTGTGGTTGGTGAAACCTCAGGGAGAAGTTTGGAAAGGAAACACCAGTTAAAAAGTGTTATTTGGAAGTTAATTAAAAGATTTTGTAAAAGGTTCAGTGTAGTCAATTTTAACAATACAGATCATACAGGACATTAAATGGCAGTTACAAGATCTCATAAATTTTTGCAGAGAATAAGCCAAGAAAAGAACATCGAATGCACGTTTTCCATAAGTTAACAATGCTGATTATACTAAAAGGGTTCACTACTATCAATGGTTCAAGTACTTCAACAGAGGCATCATTGGCTTATTAGATCAAGTGTTTCACAGATGAAGCATGGTTTCTCCTTGGTGGGTAGGTATGTTGATGTTTAGAACTACGGGATCTGGATACTGGAAACCTGAACATTTTCTTTAAATCTACCCTACATTCACAAAAAATAAGCATATGGCGTGCAGTTTAAAGGTGATAGATAATAAGGCTATGTTTTTTAAAAAACTGTGGATGCTGCCATCTACCAAGAAATTATCCAACAGTTCATAGCCTTACTGCAAGGGGATGAGTATAACTGCTGGTTGGAATAGGACACCGCCACTTGTCATACAAGTGGAAGAATCATTTCTAAAGCATTGTGGCCACAAAGACTTCTTTCCATGGGGTTAAAAGAAATTATTTATAGGAGCATATCCACACATCCTTCAGAGTTACCATGCCAATGATTTACCATGACAATCATTACCAATGCCATCCAAGAAACAGATGGGTACAATCCAGGTAAACAGACATAACAGTAGCCCAGGAACATGGTCAAACATGTTGACAAGTGCATATATAACTGGTCATTATTTTCAACAACTTCTGTAAACTAAGCGATGGAGCCTCTTAAGTCAAACACAATGTATTGGATCATATTTTAATTCAACACCATTGAATTTAAGTAGCATTAACCATTCTGCTATAAAGACGGAAACATGAGACCATCATTTTTCTTCTCAAGTTTGAAAAATTGTTATTCAAAAATTTTTCAGTTACTTCCAGATCTTAGCATTGTGATAGCTGTTTCTATGTTTGGATAAAGAGGTTACATAGAAGTTAAATTGTTATGGCGAACCAAGAATCTTGTAGTAGAGCACTATTTAACTGTGTCTTTGATACAGCTAATTTTATTCCCCTTAAACATCTGAAAAGTGGTGATTTAGCCTCATTATTCTCTAGGAAAGAACATAATTTTAAGAGAAATTGAGAAATTTTTGCCCAAACATTGAGCTATAGTGAAACTGATGAACCATATCCATAGGTACATTAGCGATAATAAATAACAACATTAATTTATAAAATTATATTATAATCTATACATACAGTGTGTATATATATATATATATATATATATATATATACATTTATCAATTTTATTTTAAATAATATTACATCTTAATACATGTAAATACATAATATTATGTAAGGTAATAGTTGATAAATAATATAGAGATTGCACTTCAATTAATAATAATATACTATATTTATAAATCTATCATAATATTCTTCAACACACTTTAATTATTTATTTAACAAAATTCCTTTTTTCAACAATTTTTACCTTTTATCTTCTTTAAATTTTTTTTAATAATTAAAATATACATAATTTATTTTATTATTTATTTTTTAATATTCTAATTACATTATTTATCAATTAAAAAAAATTAAACAATTAATCCAAATTATCATTTTTTTATTAAAAAAAAGATTATTCTTTAATAATAAAAACTGATAAACAACATAAATTAATATTTCTGTTCGTTATTTTTTTTCTTTAATCATTTAATATAAAATTTATATCACTTAAAATAGGAACTGAATACACATTTTTATCTTTATTAATATTTAATAATTATTCAAAATGCTATGAAACAATAGAAATATTATATATATAAAACAAATAATTACCATAATATCTTTTGGATTATAAGATGCATAATAACTAGCTGCCAAAATGTAAAAGTAACTATTGAAGTCTAATACAAAAACGAGATATGGAGTTAAAAAATAAGTTATTACAGCAGTTATATAATCTGTATAAAGAATAATAATATAAATATCTTATTTAATTATATTTTGATTCCCAGTTCGTGCAAACAGTCCCAGACTTAATTCCCTTGGCAGTTATACAAAAAAGTGAGAAAGAGGAAGGGGACAATCAGAGATTGCCTCTCGATATGGGTAGTTTACCCCAGCGTATTGTTTGTTAACAACAGCCTTCCTGGATGAGAAATTGATTATTCAAGAATTGGAAAAACCAGTTATATTTTAACATTAACAGCTCTTCAATATTGTCCCTGGTCAGATTCTATTCCAATTAGCAACATACCCTGACCCGGGAATTCAGGGATGTAACAATCTATAGATAACGATGTAAAAAGAGAGAGCTGCTTACAAGCTGTGAATCAAGAATTAAATATCTGGAATATCATAGGCATCAATAAAAAAAACACTATCACAATTAAATTAAGATACAAATTGCTCACAAAACCATTTCCAAACATAACAAGCAACCTGGTTGGGTTTACAGAAATAAAAAATGAAATAAAAGCGAGGAATGAAGTGGTTTCTTTCTTTACTGAGCTAAATGTACAATTGCATATCAGCAAGCTGCTGCCAGCTCCAAAATCCAGGTGACAATAATTAGCCCTAAATTTATTTAACACTTTCATAATTTGACACACTTTCTTCATTCTACTGACCAGAGGTAATGGCTGTATAATTAAAATTACACTTAAAGAAATTCAGATTACAGCCGATTGTTCTCAGATACCTTAAATGCATCATAGCTATAACATATACGCGAGAGGGACTGTATGAGATGAACACATGACTGTGTGACATATGCTTGAGAGAGGAGCTGTTATAAGTATGAAATAATATACCTGTTTTACAGAAAACAATATAATTTTATATACTGTTTCAACTTTGTAGGTAAATGACTTATTTACTATAGGAAAAAATCAGAAAAATAATACAGATTTAACCAAATTTAAGTTGGCGCAGATTTATGCTTTAAAAAGAAGGGGAATTAATACTCAATTTTATATATTGTTACATCATACAATAACTTATGTTTCTTAGTAAATGAAATTACAAAAAAATCTTAGCAAAACACTTGAAAAACAGAAATTGAGTTACTTAGAATGAAAACAAATTTCACTGGTTCTTTAAATAATTTTATTTCTATAACTGGTTGCGTCTTATAGTCCATACAATACAGTAATTAACAAACAGCAAGCTATGCATCAAAATCTTAATATTAATTATTGTTATTAACAACTGTGTATTTATTATTTATCTTATTTATATTATTATAATACATTTTTTTTATTCGTTTATGACATAGAAAATCTATTTTCACACATTTTATACTCACTATGAGTGTCATAAGGCAATTAATTATTATTAAAAAAACAAAGAGTTATATTTGTTTTAAAAAGGACAGTTAATACATGTATTTCATGCTCATTTTTTAATTATTAAAATAGCAGAAATAAAAAATGTAATAAAAACCTGATTATAGTTGAGGCCAAAATATTTCTCAATTTAATACAAAATTATAATTAATAAAAAGTAAGTACAAATTATAATTTTCATTTGCCTGTAAACTCTTTTTTTTATGAAATGAAAAATTTGTAGCACATGAAAAAAATGGGATTCGTTTTCAATTGGGATTCGAACCAGGGACCTCCGGTAGAAAGGTCCCTGGTTCTACCCCTTTGCTACAGGAATTGTAATTTTTTAAACACAAGTTATAATTTTCGGAAAAAATTAATGGAGGAAATCAATTTAAATCTATTTTAAGTATGAAAATCATGTAACCATCAAAAAATTGTTTTAATATGAGTTGTATGAGTTTGTATGACTTTTTTCTTTTATCGGGTGATCTGCATTTCACATTTCTGCAGGGCCAGCCTGTTCCTGACAATGTGGATTAATAAAAAATGTATATATTAATATATAAATTTATATATAATTATATATATATATATATATATATATATATATATATATACATGAGAAATTTTTAATTATGCACACTATGTCTTTTTCACTTAATTCAACTTTTTCCCCATGATGACACACTATCTATAATAGAAATTAATATTTTCAGTCATATTAGACAAGTTCAAATCTGGTTGCTGAGTAATTAGAATAAGGATGATTAGAATAGAATAAATAAGAGAGATGATTATTTTGTTTGAAAATTATAAAAGAAAGTATCTGTTATTAAATTTTGCATTAAGAATAAAACAAAATGCAGCGGTCAAGATGCTAAAGGCTTTTGGTGAGGATGTTACATCAAGACCAAGGGGTTTTGACACTACACAAATAAAAATGAAAATAAAATGCAATTGAATGAATGTGTGTCTCATATTTTAGTTATTATTGGGTTTATAATGAAATATAAAAAGTACATAATTGTTAAAACCAATAATACTAACAAAAGGAATAATATCTGCTGGTTGGTACAGTTTCAACAAGGCCATGAAGACGACTAACGGGTTGAACATTCTAACAGATAAAAACAAAGGTATTGTGATCAATGAATAATCATCACAAATGACTTTAAACCATCACTCAAAAAGAATGAGACCACCAATGGAGAAGTTGTTAAAAGGAAGGTACCTCTTATGGTTCGTGTGAAACAATTTTGACTGCTATATGAAATAAATAGCAGTTAGTCCAAAACTGTTGAATTTTCAAAAAAAGCAGCATTGTATAACAACTGTTAGCTGACATCACTGATGACTTAGAATTACTCAAATGTGTAAAACATGCATGTATAAAATGAAAGTCTAATCATCCTAATGGAAGCTTCATTTTTTTTTTGTTTAACCTTCGGGTCCACAGTTAAGCATTTTTTCCGCAGAGGATGAGATGAATGCTTTGTAGCATGTGTGAAAGGCCAAGATGCTACCACTCGTGCCACAGAGGCCGGCAATGGAAGCTACCTAAAAAACAATGAACAAAAAAAGCTTGCCGAGTTTGTTAGAATGTTAAGACCCTCCTTACACTTTAAAATTACAATGGCATGAAACATTATTAATTTTTGTTACAAGGCTGTATGGTCAACAAACAGCACTACTTGAAGTTTTATGCCGTAGTTTAATCAAAGCTATCCGTACAAAATAATAATAAATGTGGTTAAGCAATTCTTTTATTTTGCATGTTAATGCTCTACTTCACATTTCACTATTAATTTGTGATTATTTAACCAAAAATACCACCATATTGATGCTGTAGACTTTGTATTCTCTAGGCATGACAACATTTTCTTGTTCTTACTGATTAAGAGAGCATTAACAGATGATAATGAACTAAAGAAAAAAATACCTCTGAGGAGACTATTTTGAAATAACTTGAGATCTGGATGTCAAAGTTAAATGAAAAATTAGACAGACATAAACAAATACCAAGGAAACTGAATTGTGAAGTAAGACCAAGAGATGCTGGATTGATTCACTCATTGAAGAAATTAAGAAAAATGTAGTAATGTAAACATATATTTTAGAAAAAATGGAACCATCAAAAAGAGATTATATATATATATATATATATATATATATATATAGAAGGTCGAACTTATGGCCAATATGAAATAACCTACAGAGACATCTTTAAAATTACTTACAATACAATTTCATTACAGATAGACTACAGTAATAGATAATAAGTACATAAGTCCAACTGCTGTAATACTATTTCTGAAGCCAATAAATACAATAAATACATTCTATTCAGATGATTTTTGAAAATTAATTAGTATATATTAACAGTATACAGTAATATTATTCATAGAAATAATAGAATAAAAGGGAACACTAACATTTTTTTTGTTAACAGATATTTATTTACCATATAAATTAAAAACTCATGTATGAAAATACAAATGGAAATTTTACAGGATATGAAAAATGGATAGTCCAAATAGGATTTAAACTGGGGATTTTTTTGGTAAAAGGCTGAGGATGCTACCATTAAGAACATAAAAGCAGGCAAATATTAGGAGCAGTATTAATGCAATAACAGCACAAGAAAAGATTTCTCACAGTGTGCAATTATAATTTGTTTTTCAGGGAAAAAATTAAATTAATTAATTATAAGTATTAGTAGTTTTATAAAGATGAATTTAACAGAAATCCAACCGTTCTCGAAAATTTTATTTAAAGAAAACATAATTTGAAAAACTAATACTTATGGAGCTAATAATGATTAAAAATTTTAAATGGCCATTAGTTTGGAATTTTCAAGTTTATTTTGTAGATGTCGTAGGTATACACCAGATTTCATTAAAATATCTTAATCCGTACTTAAGATATAAATTTTTATTAAAAAGAAAAACCAAAATGATAATCGTTGGAAAGTGAAGCAAAGAAGGACACATTTGTCTGCATGAAATATTTTATTCTGGTCAGTCCCTAAGTTTGTCAACACCATAGGGCACCCTAAATACATATATGCATTATTAATATAAAATTAATATGTTTACATATACATTATAAAATTAATGTGTGCGTATGTGCACATGTATATGCATGCGCGCGCGCGCATGCATATACATGTGCATGTGTGCGTGTGCGTGTGCGTGTGCGTGCGTGTGCGTGTGTGTGTGTGTGTGTGTGTGTGTGTGTGTGTGTGTGTGTGTGTGTGTGTGTGTGTGTGTGTGTGTGTGTGTGCACGCACGCATGTGTATAGTAAGATATTTATTTCATTTAATATTAATTAATTATATCTGATGAAAAAGAATCTTTTTTTTGTTTTTTCTTTCTTCTTATGCCTTTTAAATTTTTTCTGTTTTGTTATATAATTTTTAATATTACAATTTATTAGTATTTTGTCCACTTATTTTATAACTGTAATTGTAAAAAAAAGAAACTACTTTTTATGTCTACAGGTATACCACTCTCATTTTTATGACGTACAGTACATATTTGCTTAAAACATTAATGTTACATTATATTTGTTTTAATATTTCTTAGTTAAAAAAAAAAAAATATATATATATAAAACTGCAATCATCAAGGTACAACACTGTAACATAACAAAAAACAAATTTTTTTCTCTTAATTGTCTAGTATGAAAATATTAAATTTTAAAGAGGTGACGAGTGTAAACTTATATACAAATACAAACAGATTCTAAATGGTTGTACAACTAAAATAAGAGTGAATTTTAATTTAAAAATACAATTTCTATAATTATGTTTTACAAACTTTTTTCTCACATGCATATTGATTTGAATAAAATATTATCATTATTAAATAAAATTTTATTAATTGCATAAATTTGAAAATTTATACCTCTGTCACTGATTCCTTTACATTATGAACACTATTACTATGTCAACCATTTTAAGACAATGTTTTACTTTTTCTACCGGCTTTCATAAAGCAATCTTCAACTTGAATTCACAAAATGTTTATTATACAAAAGTGCAATGGTATTTATTTTTTTAATTAATAACAAATTTTTTAAATATATTTTGTATCTCGTACAAAAAAAAAACTGAAAACAATTACTGTCAATCAACATCTGGTAACTTAACTCATAAATTACGATAGAAAAAAAAAATTAGTATCAAATTATATTTTATGCATTTTGAGAAACATAAAATGCACATGTAAAAAAAAAATATTAATGATAATAAATCACATAAGACAACACAGCACACAGTCACTTCCCTCAAATTAACCACATTTTTTCTCAATAAATGGGTTTTGATAAATTCAGCAACTTAAATGGCAAGAATATATTACAATGTATTACTGTAATATAAGTATTCAACTATCCTTTATATCAATACATTAATTATTATTATAGAAGTTATTTTGGAATAATACAAGCATTAGAGAAATATTATTCATAACTGATCTGAAAGTAAAATTAAAATCCCCAAAATATAAATTCGTTGTTTTACTGCTGCAACGTTACAGTTTGATTGATCCCTTTAGAAATTAAAGAATTTAATTATTAATACAATTTTTTTTTTTATTTTAAAAGTTACTTATGTAACTTTTAAAAATTTAACTTAAAATGTAACTTTTAAAAATTAAGCCAAAAAAAGTAATCATGTGATAAATTTTAAAACTTAAAAAAACAGTTCAAATTTTAAACTTTTTAATTAATAAATCTGGAACTAAATTATAATAATAAAAGTTCAATTAAAAACAGAAACATAAACTAGAAAAAGAAGTCTCAGCCATCGTAAATAAATTAATTTGGTACAAAAATACATAACAGACACAAGCTGATATAACATTACGAGGAAAAAAACAGTACACCCCAAAAAAAAAAGGTATAAAACTGTGAAAAAAAATTTTGATTTCAAATTTGCTTATAAAAAAATTATTGCAACAGAATTTATATATAATGCACTCATTTTTATAAATAATTAAATCCAGGAATAGCTACTCCTAAAAGCTTCTTACAACATAGAAAAAAGCATCTTCATAAAATTTACAATTTTCTATTTTAACCAACAGAAAAACTTGTTAAGGTTAAATTACATGTGTATTATTATTATCGTTACAACATTATTTATAAATCAAATTTAAAAAATAAACAACAATCTGGTAATACAGAAATTCTGAGTAAGCCAGATTATCGGATTTTTACTACAACAGAAAATAGGAGATGCAAAAATTCTAAAATAAATACAACCTTAGCACTATTTCTTGAATCTAAGAAAAGCTATTATACTGTAGATTTACAACATCCTGTAGTTGTAGTATAAATATGGATTCAAACATAAGTATACGTAATATTCAAAAATATTTTTAAATCCTGCTGAGGTCAAGAAATTTTACAAAATTGTGTAACTATCAAAGATAGTTACGTATTTGTTAGATAACTGTTTTTAAAATACAAGTTTCAGTATATAACTAGATATATTAGAAATCTGGACAATAAGGACAATCTGGACAATCATTCATTATTAGTGTTTAGTTTAGTATTCTGTTAGAATTCAAAGTTAAACAATTCAAAAAGTTAAAATATAAAAATGACAGAGTGTAAATATAATTTTGCTATAAAAATCCAATACTAAGCAATGAAAATGAAAAAAAATCTTCAAATCTAGTTTAAAGATCATTTCTACATTTACTGAAAACAACATAATTTATCATTAAAACGATTTTGCATTTACATTACGCAGGGAAAACTTATTATGGCATCACCAAAGGAAAATCAATAAAATAAAAGAATATTACTATGCAAAATGAATAAAGGAAAAACCAGGTGGATTATCAAATAGGAAACCTTTTGTGTTTTTAGAATAAATTTTCATATTATTTTATAATTTCCAGTGATATATTTAAAAAAAAATAAATTCTACATGCATGTTAATTATTTTGTATGGTAAAACTTATTCAACTCTTCTCTTATCACTATCTAAGTCTAGAATAACATGAAAATTATTGTAATATATATTACTTGAAATAGGGTTGTTGAAAATTCTTTTCTTTTTATTTCACATACTGATTTAAATGTTTGCTAGTTACATACTTGTACAATTCCATTTTTTATGAGAAAATATATTTATCAATTATAAACTCCAGTATTGTTACTTGTTATTTAAACAATTTAATAGTAATAAAAATATTTTATTTGAAAAAAATATTTCTATTCATTAAATTTTTATTAATTCTTAAAAATTTCAAATTTTATTACACATTATAATTAAATTATTACACATATAATTACATGTTACAAACTTTTTATAATTAAACTTTTGAACTAAAGAATAATTTCATAACTGCAGTTTCATTTAAGTTTTTTTTTTTTTTTATAGTTTATATGCACAATAAAGATAATTTTTGTAATAATACATTATTATATTTATTTATCATAAAATTGATCATGTACGGTATAGAAGAGTGTTACGCATCAATACCTGTACCAAATCTCTTGCTTGGAGAGATGATTTATTATGTGCAACCATAAAACGTATCATAGTTATTAAAGAATGGTTGAAAATAAAGTAAATGATAAAAATAGATTAAAACATATATAAACATTCACATCATTAACTTAACTAAAACTAGAGTTAAGTTGAACTTTTATAAATTAAGTATGGAAATGATGTGTTTGGCTGATATCTTACTGACTGATATATGCTCGGTTGGCAAAAATACTAGCTGGCATACAATACATACTAGGTTTAATACTTAATTCAGTCTTGGGATTTTAGACATTCTTTTGTCTCATTAGGTCAAACTAAAATTCTCACCATTTTCCCTGAAATATGATGATTATTTCTTTCTAAAATAAATAATATGACAACTGTAAAGAAATAGTGATAGCAGCAATTTTCATTTTGGGTAAAAAAAAAAAAAAAAAATGGTGAACTGCATCTCTTACAACTTAATGGTTCCACAATAGCTGGAATATCTCAGGGAACATCTTGCGAATTGAAAGAGATGAAGTACAGTGAAATGCTGATGATGAAATCTCAAATATAAATCAGATTTCTGTAGCTCACGAAAGTTAAGCAAGATTGGATGCAGTTTCATTGTGTAGTTGGTATTTCATTAGTGGCTAAATGACAACAAAAGTCTATGTCTAATAATAAATGTTTTTTATGGTAATATATGTTTTATGTTTATACATACATGGTTATATATGTTTTATGTTTATATAGACCTTATTATCCAGATGACTCTTGGTAAGGGAGAAACTTTTATTAAATTTATTTATTTTGTAAAGTAAGAAAAAATAAACATTACAGAATTCTGATGCAATGCTTTTGATGGCGATTTCAAAATTATTGATAAATTACAACTCTTCAGGAACATCGACAAACATATATGAATGGTAATTTCTTTTCATTGTCATTAAACTAATTGGCAAGGAATACAGACCTAATATGGGGGTTGCAGACAAAATATCAAAGAAAGAAATTGTAAAATCTCTGTTGCGGAATGCGCAGACTCCCACACAATTTAAAGGAAAAGAGGGAGAAGAAATATGAAATATGTATCGGTAATTAATAAATCATGATGGTGAGAAAGTATGAAAGAATGAAGAGAGTTATAATATGGAAGGCTTGTGAAAACCTGTATAAATGATAAATACTATATAATAATCAGGATAAAATAAATCTCCGATCACTGATTTACTAAATTTAATACATTAATAGGAAAACATGTTTTTACAACTAAATATGAGAAAACTTGTTCCTGAAGAGAAGAATTTTCTTATAACAATATTGTTTTATTACTTCAAAAATATTTTTTTATTGCTAAATTAATGAAAAAAAATTAATTTTTTATACACTATCACAACACCTATCAAAAAACTTGTTTAACATAAAAATACTTTTGTTTTACATAAAAAAAAAATAATAATAAAGCAACATATTAAAACACATTCTTGCCAACTTCTCGAAATTATAATTATGAATATCTATCTTCAAAACCCAACAAATAAACGATGAAAAATATTTGAATGTAATAATAAAGGCATTTTTCAAGAACTTCATTTCTGATAAATTATCACATTTTTATAATCGATCAGAAATACAACTTGTGTTTTATTTATAAATAACCTAAATTATTATTACAAACAAGATGATACACACATAAGAAACATGATGATGATGATATACAATAATGCAGAGAGATCAAATTCATCAATTTATAAAACAAATTGTAATCTAATAAAAAATACAGCCGAAAAACATGTTTCAGTTTTTCAAACTACCATTAACTTTCCATATAACCTAGAAAAACAGAGCTTATATGCCAACATTTTAAAAAGTTAACATTTTCTAAATATATAAATTTTCATATTTCTTGTGTGTGATCATGATTAAAAAATAAAATCTTAAGAAACAAAATTAGGATTTTATTTTATTATAGAATGAATTATGTTGACTTTCAGCTGTTACAAAACAAATAATTAGAAAAGTTGGCAAATACACACGCAACTATAATAAAAAGAAAAAAAATAGTAATTTTGTAATAATCTAGTGTGCTAAAATAAAAAAAAGTAAGAAAAACAATTAACTTTATAAAATAAATCTACTCAACTAATTCACAACATAAATATATCTTCATAAAATATAATAAAAAAAACAAAATACAAATTAAAAAAAAAATTTATAAAATTTCTACTCAAAACTATATAAACACAACTACTACATTCAAACTAATTATAATAATTTCTATAACGAAATACAACATTAATATTTATTAAATAACAAATTAAAATAATTATAAAATGAGTATTAAAAAAAAAGTAATAATAAAATTAAAGCTTTAATAAAATAAAATATAGATAAAATAAACCGTACATATAATAAAAATAAAAATGGTTGAACAGAGGCACAATATGGTTTTAATTGCTATTTCATAATTAATTAATGAATACATATTATTAATTAAAAATTAAAATAATAATTATTTATCCTAAACACATTATATACTGTACACATATTTTATATATATATATATATATATATATATATATATATATATATATATATATATAATTTTAAATAATGTTCTGTGATAACTATGTTATTTTTATCTTACCATAAAACATAATATTTACAGTTTAGATTAAAAATAAAAAAAAATGAGTGGTTAATGTTGTTACAATTAATTAATTTTATTCGATGAATTATGGCAGCTCATACCTAATAATTAAATACCGCACTAATAATTTGAACTGAAAATATCATACTTTTCATTACAGTTAATAACCTGAATGTAAATGAGAATATTAATTAAAAAATCTCTTTATATTCAGATGAATAAATTAGATAATAATAAAATACTATTTGCTATGTACAAAATTAAATATTACAATAATTATTTTATAAAAAGAACAAAAATTACTAATATGATAAATCATGTACATTATATATCATTAATAACTTGTGTGGTAAGCAAATTTTTTTTAATAGCAAGTTACTTTAAAAAAAAAATATTATTTACTTTAATACAAATTATATACATTTCCCCCCCCCCCACAAAAAAATAAATAAATTATGGATTTTCTTCTTTGTCAATCAATATAACTTACTTCCACCAAAACAACAAAAAACTGTGATTTACTTTAATCAATAAAATAAAAAAATTTTCAAAAGTTGATTGGAGAAAACTTGGAAAGACATCAATTAAACTCAAAGAGATCATTTAATTCTTATAAACATATGGACAATTTTAAAAAAACAACTTTGTAAACTATAAACGTATTTAGAAATAATTTAATGAGTGAACAAAAAAAAAGAGAAAGCAAAATTCTTTCAGCATCGACTAACTACTGCAATTATAGTTTGCTGTCCAACCTAACTGTAAGCCGAGCACTGCATCCCTACGTCTGGCACATTTCCTATGGTTTCAGAAATGTATTTCTGAAAGGCCTTTGAATACTTTCTTGTATCTTTTAAAATGTTCTCCTGGCTCTCAAATTACAACCTTTATGGCTTAGGGAATATCCAGAAATTACAAGGTGCAAGCAATATCTAAAGAGTAAAGTGATTTTACTTACACTGAAAAGCACCTAGGTTGAGATAATAGTCACTGACTGCACAGGGGTATATCCACCCTACTGTCAGATCTTTTTGAAAAAATCTTTTTTTGTTTTTGTTGGTAAGGAAACATTAAAACAATTTGTTTTACATTTACTAATCATACAAAAAGTTCCACAGTTAAGTTTTCATCAAAATCCAAAAATTTTGAGGTTTTATGGAGGAACTATCCCAGCCCTTTATCCAATTTTCATATTTAAATATTTAAATGAGTCACCAAATCATACTGATGATTATGTTCTAATTTCAAAGACATTAAACAAAATAGATGCCACCAACGCGCACGCGCGCGCGCGCGCACGCACACTCACACACACACACACACACACACACACAGAGTGAGAGGGGAGAGAGTTCAAGAAAGAAGGAGGAGGAGGAGAGATAATGAGGGAGCATTGTCACCTATTTTTTAATTTTTGACTTCAAAAGACCTTTTAACAAAAAAACATCAAAAACCACATAAAGAACTTAAAATTTTGAACAATTATAAAATCACTGTGCTCCCCTTGCTACAATATTCCCATATATAACAGTTAGGAAAATATAAAAGAGAATTTCAGTTTTACATTAAAAAAAAACTCAGAATAATAACACAAAGAATACATCAAAATAAATTATATAATAAAATTATAAACAAATCAATTATGCATTAACTTGCAAGTAAATAAAGTATAATTTATACCTAGATCAGAAGTATATGTGATTAATAAGTTATATAAAATTATTATTAAAAAGAATTAAAAAATTTCTAACCTAAACCATGATTAAATGACAAAAATAATATACATTAAACAATACAATATTAATGTATTAATAAAATAATACATTTACTAATAAAATAATAACATTTAACTGATTACACAAAATGTCATATTTTTTATGTACAAAAAACATAAAATTTAAAAATAAATTAATGAATAAAACTGAGAAAATTTCTTAACACATTTTTTTTAATTTGGAAAAAAATAGCATTATTTATAAAATACTGAATTTTTTATAATTTGCAGGTTCAAATCCTGTGTTAGTTTCATTAAAATATTAAATACACAATCTACTTTCTTAGCTTACACAGACACAATGGAATCTCCTTACTACAAACAGGAAATTAAAGATACTAAAAAAGATATAAAAATTTTAATTACTTTGGTGTATGAGAAATATAAAAAAAACCAATATATTTATATCCCCCATTTATCTCATAAAACTTTAGCGGACTTACAATTAAAATATATCACCTCCAAAAATCGATGCAGTACAATCGATTTTTCTAAGTTTTTAAAATTGCAAACGATTACACTTTATAAACAATCATTATCAACAGTTCACCAATCTACAAAGAATCTTGTTATATAGATTAAAAATGTGTTAATTTAAATCTCTTAACAATTCCCAGATATTTTCCCAAATAACCAATAATATAATAATAATAAATAATAAAAATTCAAGAAGATAAATTTTCAAATACATTTTTCTGAATCCCATTTTTTGCCAAGCACACTATCCGTGCAGGGAGATTTTCTGAGTGCTCTTCAGACTTCCTCTATATTGTTTTAAAATTTCTCATCACACTCTTCCTGATCAGGAGGATGTAAAAGTAGGATTCAACTGGTCTGTTCAAAACAACAGGTTCTTCGCTGTCAGAAACAATGGACAATTGTTCTGGCAGTACACTCTTTAACATGTTTTACTACACCAGTGTCTGTCATTGGTTTTCTCCTAGGTTTTTAAGTACACAAAACTATCTGAAAGTAATTTACTTTCAATTTTTTAGCAGAATTTTACAGAGAAGAAAGTATACACAAAAAGTACATTAACAAAAGTGCAGAATGTTATTTTATTAAAATTTTAACTACATAAATTTGTGAATATGTTTCTGTGTGGCTGCATTTTTAAAAATAGATTTGTAAAAAAGATCATGAGTGAAAATGAATTTCATAAAAATTATAAAAAATCTTTCATGAAAAAGCTTACTTAGGAAAATAACATTGTGTGGAAATCCTTATTAGCTAAAATAACTATTAAAAATAATTATTGCAATCATGAAAATAGCAAATACGCCTAGAAAAAATAAAATAGATAATTATTACAGGATAAAAAGCAAAGTTATTTTCATTTGTTAAAATTTTTTAATGTGAGTACAACCAAATTTCCTTGAATTTAAATATTCAATACACCATATGAAGTAAAAAATGAACTAATGGGTGTCTGAGAATTATCTGAACAACTTTGATGCCTTATTAGAAAAAAAGTAATAGTCCTATTTGGTTGGGCTCTCTTTTAACAGTTAACTCATGAAGTTTCTCTCGGCAAATACTAGGGAGCATTGTAATTGCAATGTAACTGCATATGTCAATCATCATTAATTTAAGATGAAAGTACAATGCAGAGAGTGGTTTACTGAAACAAAATCAGATACTCAAGTTCGACACAATTTTAGAACTCTGCACAACTTAGAGCCATCTTCTAGAACAAGTATTCACTCATGGTATGATAATTTTAAAGAAACTAGCAGGGTTGAACATAAGAAGGGTGCAGGTAGGCCTAGAACATCAGATGAAATGTGGAGATTTGTCAGTCTTTTGTTTGCAGTCCTGGGAAGTCAACTCAGAGTGCAGTGTGTGATTTAAATTTTCCGCAATCTACTGTTCATGATGTTTTGAAGAAATTGTTAAAATTATGTCCTTATAAATTACAAAATAATATTTCAGCATATTGTACCACAATATCACGCTGCTAGAAAGGAATTTTCTACAGAAATGATTGAAAGAATTGAAAATGATGATAATTATCTTAAATAAGTTATGTTCTCAGACAATGCTACATTTCTTGTGTCTAGAAAAGTGAATGCTTAGAATGTACGAATATGGGGATCAGACATCCCACATTTTACATTTGACTATATTAGGGATAGCGTAAAAATTAATATTTGCTGTGGACTGCTTCACAATCATGCGATCGGACCTTTTTTCTTGGCAGAAATGTCAGTTAACGTGAATATCTATCTGGACTTGTTAGAAGGGTTTGTTTTACCCTCAGCTTGAATGAGTTACAACCCGAAATCATATTTCAACAAGATATTACAATGGGGTTTTAGTAGGGCGTGAATCCCTCAACAACACATTCCCAAATCGCTGGATTGTATGTAATGGACCGATTGCTTGACCACCTCATTCACCAGATATGTGATTTTTTATTTTCTATGTAATTCTTTCCTATGGGGTTTCATCAAGGATAACATATATAAAACTCTGTAGTGAATATTCATGACCTTAAAGAGAGGATTGTTACCGCATTCGAACTAATAGATGTGAATATGATACAACGAACATGACATGAAATTGATTACCGGTTGGATATTTTGCAAATTACTAATGGTGCATACATTGAATGTCTTTGATTACAGGTAAAAAAAAACCTTTCAGTTTTAACGTTTCTAAATTCATACAACCTGTTTTTGTGTCTACATAAATAAATAATTTACTCAATATCAAAGTTGTTCAGATAATTCTCTGACACCCTGTGTTAAAAATTCATTAACTGATCATATTTAATATTAATTAACATTATAGATGGAATCAACCTAATGTCTGAATATAACTAAGGTATAAAGAATTTAAAAATTAACACAAAATACACTATGCTGAGGTTTTTAACAAAGAAAAAACATAAAAAATAAAAATGTATGTATTTAAGAGCTGTATCCCACAATGCAGATTAAAAAATGTAAGTTTTCTAAACTATATGACAGAATCTCAATATTAAATTTCTTCTTCATAGAGAATATAAATTTTTCTAAAACAGACAGTAAGTAACTAAGCAAATGCAAGGTAGGAAAATTTATTCGAAGCAACAATATGACATGTCTTACTATAGGTTTCTTAATGAAAAAGTTACAGGCAGCAAAATTCGCTATTGAAAATGTCATCAGTTCTTAAGTATAAGAATAATGAAAAAGTTACAGGCAGCAAAATTCGCTATTGAAAATGTCATCAGTTCTTAAGTATAAGAAGCATTCCTTATTATTATTAAACGGGAAGATAAAGAGTGAAGTGGTTTCTTATAGTCTTCTTCACAGAGCAGAATATAGGAGTTTTATATTAACATGCTAAGTTCCCTGAAATAAATATGACATTCAGTTTTACTTCACTATGATCAAAGAAACTGACTAAATCATCTTTCCTAAAAACACCTTCAGTAGTGTCTTTTGTACCGCAGCTGCTTTATATGGATTACAGCCATTAAAAACTTATAATTGATAGAAGAAACCAACAGTTTTTTTTACAAGGAATAATTGATTGCAAACTCCTAATTACAATTTATTATACAGAGCAAAGAGTCAAAGTTATTATGGCCGATAAATATTTTAACAATTAACTAAACTAACCGAAGTTTGGTAACTACCTCGGTTTCTTTTGAAGCTGAGAAAGTGAGTCAGTATAATTCAGTTAGTGTTATTAAATGGTTCAGCATGGATACTGAAAAAAACACTCAAAGAAAGTAATATTCATAAATAATATTTTAAGAAAATATCTCAACAAGCTATATAGTTTCTTTGTAATATCTTGATACAGCCTTGACCAAAACTGAGATTAAAGTGACAGGTGCATCTAATGTAACAAAGAGAATTTAAAGATTAAGGAATTACAGAAGGAAAAATTAATATGCAGAAAATTTTTTGGAAGACCATACTAGACAAGATGATGAGACTGGGTCAAGAAAGATTTAAGGAAATTAAAGCCATCAATATTGATGGTATCACCAAAATGGGGGGGGGGGAGTGAAGATTTAAGAATCTAACAAAAGCTATGTAATAGGATTCACTGTTATTTGAACCTGCAGATTTTACAATTAACTAGTTGAACTATTCTTAATGATATTATTAAATAAACTAACTTAATATTATAAATGGCAAATATTTATTAAAATAAAAAAATAATAATAAAGACAAAAGCAAGGTATAAGCTTGAGGTAACAAATATATAACAATAGAAAAAAACTTTCCATACAGCATATTAATGTCTCTAAGATTTATTCTAAGATAAAAAAAAATATTTACGTACTTACTGTATATAACAAAATTTACAAAACATTAAATTTTGTTAATTACATAACAAATTACATTAGTAATATAAACTATAATTAATCTGGTAATTATATTACAATCAGAAGTTATAAAGAATAAAATAAGTTTTACAAGTGAATAAAAAAAAGACAAGTAATAGTTTTAAAAGTTAAAATAAAATATTTAACATAAAAAAACAGATTTATATTGATCCTTTGCCATATGAGAACACTTGAGTGCTCTTGCTGACCCTACAAAATTCACACAGAAAATTAACCATCTCCCTGTCCTGACGCACGAAATCATACCGCACCCTATGCCAGCCTCCTTGTCAAAGTGCACAGTAGCTAGTCAGTTACACAAGCCTATTGCTGCTATCTAGTTTTATTTTTATGAACTAAACCTTTATAATACTATTCACAGTACTGTTATTTTTAGTTTTTAACAGTGTACAACCGTCTGATTTGGATGTGAACATTTGAAAATTCGCTGTTGATTTACATTGTATGTGAAAATGGCTTCTACAGTACTGATCATGTTTCTGAAAGTGATATTGAAGATTTAGAGTTTTTAAGCGATAGTGACTCTTCTGTTAGTTTTAGTAATGTTTCTAAAGACAGTGATTCTAGCGATAATGATGAAAATTTAGATGATGGGGCTGGAGATGATAGTGGGTTATGTCAAGCTTTTGACTAAGTAAATCCAAATAATTTTATGGAACCTAGTTTATTTGTGCACGACTATGACCCTAATCATGATTTACCACAAGGTTCTAATGAGTTGGACAAACTTAACATTCAGAAAAAATCTTATACAACTCATTGGAACTTCTCATCAAGAAAAATACTAGGACGTAAACAATGTTTTCCAGCTGCAATAAAATCCCCAAAATCATCCCTGCCAGCTCATAAAACTTGAAAAATATGTTCAAAAGTGTGCACTTTGTAGCTCTAAAAAGATAAAAGTCAGTTCTTGAGTATCATAAGAGAGAGGGTGTTAAAGCGTTCCAATAAAAAAATAGTTGCATCTTTTCTTAATTTTAGTTTTTTATAATTAATGGTAGATTTTTTAAAGCATACACCAAATTTTATTGCTGTAGCGACAGATATAATAAAATAAACAGTATGTGAATGAAGATCAAACTAAAATCGATATTTCTTCAAATTAATAAGATAAGTTACCACCATACAAATAGTTGAAATGAGTGGAAGAGGGTTAAAAATATCATGGCTTTACATTTCCACGAGAACAAGAATGATCAAAAACTAGTCCAATACTGTACAAAAATTTATTCAAGCTGCAGAGTTAATTTTAAATAATCTATTTCCATTCATTTTATGAACACTTTAACCCAATAGAATACCAATAATTTAAACTGTCAGAAATCTAACCAATCGGTTCAACTTGATGTACTTTATGTTTACAAAATCTATGTATTTCTGGAAATACATAAAAAACTTTTTGTTTCATAAAAAAATACATACCAATCCATTTTTACATCTTCATTTCACAATTTAAAAAAGTAACATGATGATTGTATATTATCGGTTAATGAATCAAAACCTATTTATTATTATTAACTAATTATTTCCTATTCTTAATGTTTAAAATGCATATAATGCATTTTGCATTAAAATATAATGGCCTTTCACAAAGAAAAAAATAAAAATAAATGATCAAACTCAAAAAATGTTAAGGTATAAATATAAAATGAGAGACTTCTTGTTTCATGAATTACACTTTCAAAGCTGTGATAACTGTAAATAAATAGTTTGAAAATTATACTGAAGTGGGAAGTTTCCAACTTTTAAACAAGAATAAAATTGAAAAATCTTTCAGAGGTTTGAAAAACTGCTTTGAATTATCAACATTCACCATAAATATAAGACTGGATTACATATTCACCATTAAAATACTGAGCTATTTTTTTTAAAAATCATGTAAAAAAGTTTTGATTAAAATGTGAAAACTTTGACTTTCCTGCTATTACAAAAAATATAAAAATATTGTAATTAAATTATAATAAAACAATATCAGAAAGGAGAAAACACATTTAATTTATGGATGTATTACAGTAATAAAAACAAGTGGAAAATAATAATGTACATAGATTTCCTACAGGATATTAGTTTAGGGGTGTAGTTGAAGGATTTTTTTCTTTGTGAATAGTTCTATCTAACTTGGAATCAGTCTGAGAATTTTCATACAATAGCCAGGAAAGATAATAACATTAAACAGCACATATATTTTAAAAACAAAATAGTTCACTAATGCAACTTTTTCAGAAAAATCACAAACATAATTGAAACACTGTCATTAAGAATAGTATTTTATATTTTAGTTAAGATATGGTAAGGTATATAAATAGATAAAGAGTATTCTAAATTAAATAACTAAACTGGGAATAATTTAATGCTAAAAATAAAAATTATAGTAGAAAATACCAATAAGATACCAATAAGACCAATAAGATAATGGCAATACAGTAAAGTAGATACATTCCAATAATAATAATAATAATAATAATAATAATCTTTTAATGTTTTGGAAGTAGCATTATAAAATTCAGTGAAAGTCTAAATACATAGAAAACACCTTCTGATAATAAGATAGAATAATACAATTAAAATTTTTTCAGTGCTCTGTGGTGATTTTTGTTTTCGGTTAAAAAAAAAAATTAACGTAATTCTTGAATATGGCACATTATATATTGTCTTCCATATAAACAGACTCTTCTAAAAAAATAGAAATAAGCAAACAGTATTAACTGATCCTACTCTGTATAACATCTTCTATCAAGCAACATTTTTAACATTGACTACCTTGTAAATTATTGGATATTTTCTAAAACTATAACTGAAAGTAAAAAAAAATAACAAAATTTATCACATTACATGAAATTTTAGGCTTTATTCTACCTTCTACTTAATAATAATTAAAAATCTTTAATTTAAAATAAGTTTAAGAATGTTTCAGTCCTTACTGAAACTCATTAAAAATAAAATAAAAATATTACAAACATATAGACTAATTTATCTGTCTCTATCATTAGATATAAATTTTGTTAATAATTATCTACACTTCTCAGGTTTTTTATCTTTTTTGATATTTACTTGACAAAGTGAAATGTAAAGAACATATTAACTGCAATTACTCGTATGTACATTTATATGTTCTTTCATACTAAAATAAAATTATACTATATTACAGCTTCACAAAAAGTTAGAGTTCATATCAATAAGCTTCATGTTCAATGTGTTGAATGGGTTAAACATAATCCAGTTAAATTATTTTTTTTTGAGATATTATTCACACTTGTACTAATGAATGTTCACTGTATATGTGAATTTAAAAAAAAATAATACATTAGAAACCACTAATTATGTCATTAATAATTATAAAAAATAGAAATAAAGTAAATGAAACTTGACAATTGTTATACAGCAGTTTATAGCCAAATAACAGGGCAATATCGATATTAAAATTCTAGTTTTTAATGACATATGCACAATATTCCCAAACATTAAACTGAACTTCACTGACTCTATTACATGATATTTATACATCTATGAAATAAGATCTTTGAAAAGAGAAAAATTACAGATGAGGTTCCCAGTATAAATAAATGGAGATAATTTATACCAAGCTATCTAACATTTGGTATAGTATAAGGAGGTAAAAATTCTAAGTTTATAAATTTTAAAAGAACAGATTAAATAATAATAATTTAAAGATTCGAGATGATACTCAGTCATGCCAAGGAAATGACGATATTTTATTGAATTCTCTGTAAAATTATAAAATTTTCTCTGTATTCATTTACTATCGCTGGTCCCAATATATATTGCTGACCATGCTAATGCAAATTAAACACAAATCAATTGAAAAATAAGAATATAAATTTTAATAAGAAAAAGAAATTAATATAATTAGCTGAACAAAATTTAATATTTTATAAAAAATTAAGAGAAATGATGACGACTTTCACTAAAATAAAACCATCAAAAAAGAGAAATTAGCCTATTCTTATTTATGTTGAGGGAACTTAATGTTATCAAATGCCAGTAACCTGTATAGTATTACATCTGCTCTTAAATATTTTAACGACCATTAGTAATACTGTATATGAAGTAGAAATACGGAGATGAAAAATGGGACTGGACCAAGCTTCAAGCAGGAAAAATGACAATTATCCAAGAATTAATGAACTTTCACTTAACAAATCAGCTATTATTCAATTGATGAGTATAGCAATGATTATTCTGGAATAGTAGCTGTTTTGAAAAAAATCAATGCATAAAAAATTAACATATTTTGGTTGTAATAAGATAAGTACATAATCTAATGATACTAAATAAAGTAAATAAATGTAACATAAGTAAAATGAATCGCATCAAACACTAAAAAAATTAATCATAAATAATATTTCCAACCCTTTTGGTGTTTTAGTGAATTTAATTATCTTAATGCCATTTTCATTCCTCTAAAAAAAATAACAGGAATAAGTGCAAGTTTTGAATATAAATTTTACTTTCTTTATTGCACGTATATGCTTTATAACATATTGTAAGCCCAATTACAATTAATTAATTAATTGCATGTATCCATTCTCAACTTGATCAGTCAGTCATTCTTTCAGACAATATTTTAAATGAATCTCAAATGATAAAAGTGCACTTGTATTACCTTAAATATTTTACTCCAAGTAGAAGTAGTTACACCATTCTTTACAACTGATCCTCAGTAACATCTGATAGGAAATAACAATAATATTTTATCATATCATAAAGAAGTAGTCACAGTTCATAAAGAAAATACTAGTATTTTCTTTAAGAATTATGACTACTTCTTTATGATACTAAGTGACTTTTCAAGAAATTCCCAAATCTTCTTAGATCAAAATATACAAATGATCACAAATTTGAGCTGTTTGTTATATTTTAATTATTGTATTCATTAGTTTTTATTTACTTTCATAACATTATTAATAAACCATTTTTTTATTTAATTTCTTTTACAGATTAAAAAATTATATTTTAATTTCATGTTTTTGGTGTAATTTTAGGTAGTTTTCCATAGATTTTAGAAGTTATTTTGCTTTATCAGTTAATTAAATTAACAAGGTTAACTGCAAAATAAGGAAAACATTCATATTTTACACAAGGCTTTCCAGTTTGCTGACACTGTCTCTTACAGTTTCATTACTAGCGATACCTCCCTACGGTTTATTTATTTATTAATAGCAAATTGTATGTTCATTTTAAATAAACAATACAATTGATATTACCACCAAGTAATTTAGGTGATGCTAGTTTTAGGAAATTCAAGACCTGATGGCAGCTGATAGCTATAGGCAACAAGTCAGTCGTTTTCTATGGCATTAATGTAATGACTGAAAGGAATATGTGAAAATATAATAAACAATTAATTAAAGAAAAAACAGTTATTTTCTTTTTAAACTTCACAAACATTTATGCGGTGTGCACTGCTGCATCAGGTGACTAATATACTATTATAAAATTAGTCAAATGTTAAAACAGAGAGATACTAATATGAAAACATTAGTGAAGTTTAAAAAGGAAAATTCAATAAGTTTTTCTTTAATTAATCAATTTATAATAATTTTACTGCTCTGATATTTATTAATAAATTATTCTTTGATATGTGAAAATATATATTCTTTGATATGGGAAATGAATCTGTATAGTGGATGAATACTTATAATAGAAAGCATTCCAACAATTGATATTTACCAACAACCTGAAGAAATGCACTAATGATTAATTAAAACAAAAACAAAAAACATTGTCATGAGTTTCGAAAGCAGTTCTTGGTAATAAAAAAATTACCTACCAAAATATATGGACGATAATTATGAACACATATGAACTGGAACTTTTGACATAATTTCTCTACTTGATTGCTACCAGCGGTATTAAACTGCACTTGACAAGTGCTACTCAGACAAAATGACTAGTCAGTTGCATAACACACCATCATGCATCCATCTGCATGCAAATTTATGGCTATGATCTTTGAGATTGATTTGGTACCTCGTACACAGAGTTTATGCCAGAGGAAACAGATTACTTCACATGGGTAGTGTAAAATGCTCTGAAAGATAACATTATTCAAAATGGGGTAAAGACAAAAGGCAATATATATTTGTACAATAATATGCATCAAAGTTCTGCAATTTTGATGCATCATTCGCTTAGAAAATAACTGGGATAAGTTTAGTTTCTCACCCATATAGTGTGATCTTGTCTAAGCGAGTCCCATCTGTTTAGTTAAAAGTATTTTTGACCGACAATCAATTCTGTAAGCAATGATACTATCATGAATTAGTTAAATAGACTAATGCCAAAGAAGTATAATAGGGAATTTTGAAGTTCATGGATTACTATGGTAAATACCTCATTATTGGTGGCATTTGTGTAGAGAAGCGAGCAAAGTATGCAGTAGTTTAAGTAGAAGAAATTCTAGTATTTTTATATTAAACATTTTTTATAATCTATTACTCTTTACTTTAGAAATAGTCATCACATTTATCAATTTTTCTAATACATATAGTTTACCTTTAGAAACCATCTTTACATCAAGATTATATACTCTACAATTACAGTAGCTAACTAAAATAAAAATAAAAAAATGACAATTATTTTATAAAAAATGCACCAGGAGAGAAAAAAGGCATAAATTTTCAGTCATAAAAATAGCAATATTAAAAAATATGAAAAAAGAATGTTTAGCAAAATAACGTTTTTAAATTTTAAAGCAATTACTAGGTAGTATTTTTTTAAAACAAAAACACAGTCATTCTTGTGAAAGAATTAATTCTTGAAAATACAATGACCATGGAAGTACGAATTTTGATTCTCTCCAATTAAGAGAATGACAGTTCTTTTTTCTTAATTTAAAGTAGAACTACTTTAAAGCAATATTTTCATAACTACATGACAAAAAGCGACTATTAAGATAAAAAAAGTTATAAAATAAAATAAGGCTAAATATAAAATAAGGCAATAAAAAAATAAGGCTACATATAAAAAATCTGCAATTCAAACTCATCCAAATGCCATTTAAATTTTTTCCAGTGAAACTACTATACTGAAAATAAAAGTGGATTTATTAGATTATGAACTAAAATCTGAATTTTAGTAACTAAACATTCATTGCTGAACCAAACACAGATTCATACCGAATATTATCTTATAAATCTGTTACTTTAAAAATTTATACAATCAGGTTAAAAATGCAACAATATGATTTTTTAATAGTTATATGATATTTATTAATTCACCATCCAGGAAAATTTTTAAATTTATACCACCTTCCATACTAAATTTAAAAATAATTTCGAGCTTTAAATGGTGCCAATATTGACTTTTATAGAATTATTGGAATTCTCAAAAAATTATACATCGATACTAAAAAATATATGTAATATACAATAAAGTTTAACTTACAAAGGCAGTAACATACGAAAAATAAATTCATTCTAGTACTACCTAGAAGTATAAAAAAGATCTGGATATCTTAATTAACAGCGATTTAAATTAGCTTAAACCAATAAATAAGATAGTTTCATACTTCTAGAAATTATTATATACTTCTGCCCTTAAAAAAAACCTTAGAACATTGAAAATAAAAATTGTTTAAGTGATTAATAATCTTAGCTGTTTTTTTTTTTCAACAAAAAACTTATATTAAAAAAAAATCCCTCACCTTATTAAATAAACTACAAACCTGACAAAACAATTTTTTTTCTAGATCCACCAGGAGATTTAATCTTACTTCTGCTTCAGTTTACTGTAGAAGTTTTAGTGATAAATAAAACACTTGAAATGAAATGTCTTTTGTCTGGAGTCACACAACTGTCACTCTTTTCCATAATCTTGACAACAGATACCACTGTAGAAAAAATATACAACAAAAATTAGAAATAAATCAATCTGTTTAAGTAGTATGTTTTAACACTAAATTTTTTTCACTGAAGTTATAAAAAAAGCGGTCGATGACGTTTCCAAATTTTAATTTATAGCCAAACATACCCATAATTGATTAAGTCTTATTTACTTTTAAATACTCCCATCCTCATCTGATAAACTGATCTTGATGCTGATACCATTATGAAAATTTTCTATCCTACTTTCAATTATCTCGAGATTTCAGATAAGGAAATAAGAAAGGTTTGCTGGAGCCACTCAGGTGAACAAAGTGGTTGAGGAAGTACAACTGCTTACACAAGTAGTGGGATGATTTTGCAGGCATTACATCTCTAATACTTCTCATAATAATGTTATGAAATGATCTTATTAATATGTTGTGATCTCACTCCTTCCTGAACTTTCAAATTGACATCACAAATTCATGAATACACTTAATATGCGTTTTAACCTTTTTGGGACTAGCATACAGTAAATCATAGTTCCTGCTCAGACTAGGTTATTTTATTAAAATTACTTATCTTTATGTAGTCATTCTCTGTATGATTTATCATTTCACAATCACTAGGAATGAATATTATTTTAATTAATTTAAAATTTAGAATTTCTTTTTTTTAAACAAATTTTAAAACACAACTTTTATTATAACGTAAACAAGATTAAGTCTTTCTTTGAACAAAACTAAGAACTCATCACTATATTTTGCAAAGAATAAAATATATTTGAGAATTTCTTTCAATTTATCAAATAATTCTTGGCTTTTGAAAAGACAGAAGGCAGGTGGTTGATCTTTAATATTGACAAATGACGCATACTAAAAATTTTCAAATATCTGTGTGTTTTGTATGTTATATTTAATTTATCTAGCCATCGTTATGGAAAATATTGGAGAATGTCTGTTGACCACTACTCTTTTATATCATTTTTCTTATTTCTTGGCATAAGCATGGTCAAACTCAAATACGTAAACAGTTCACCTACATCAGAATGAAATAGAATTTTATGTATTTTTCAATTTACAATTTACACAAAAAAATGTGTAAATGTAATTTAATAGGCATACAAGGAAGTCATGTGTTGTCCACATCACATTTTTTATTTCAAAAATGATGTAATCCAAAGAATGATTGCATATAATTGATGTAGGGGTTAATTTTAAGTGTTTATTGCGACTCATAGAAACAGTAAACTGAGTAGTTTATTGCACTTTTAGAAGAAAATTACACAGAATATTTAGTTTGAGAAAGACTTGTCATAAGGTTAATGAAATGATAGCCTGAGGTAAAGGTTTTTTTTTTGTAATCACAAGAGCTCAAAATATTTGTGTCTGCCAAGATCTCCACGTCTAGCATTACGAGATCTTTTTTTTTCTTCAAGAATATTAAAAAAAATTTTTTTTTATAACAATACTCATATACTTGATGAACCGGAATCTAATTCTAAAAGTGAAATTTCAGACATTATTAAACAAATATTAATTTAATTTAAACATTATGGAATGAAAAATTTTGTTTATCAAAATCTACAATTAATTAATTCTTTTTAAACATCTGTTTCTAAAACAGTAATAATAAAAGGAGTTAATGAAGTACAAGATATTCTATTATTTTTTAATACACATTAAAAATCTGTGCATAGAAAAAAATGATTATATTGAAATAATTGAAACAAAAAAGATGCATGATTTTATGAACATACCCATTGTATGTAATCATATTATAGTAAAATGTAACAAGTTTGTTTACTTTTAAAAATGGAAATAATTTCCAGGTATTAATTTCAATTCCTCAACGTGATTGTTACAGAAAAAATAAAATCCTGTTCACCGCAGAACTAATAATGATAGAAATGTCAATTCTGATTAATTATTGTTATAGATTTAGAATGAAATTCTAAAAAATTTCTTCAAAATGAAATTGTCAAAAATTAAGAACACTTATTTATTTTTATTTCTAGAAGTTCTGAAGATATATATTGTGGCATATTTATTTTTTTTTCTGGTATTGACTAAACATCCTTTACAGACATATCTACATTCTTTATTAGTCAATGTTTTAATATGTTACTGTAACAATTTTTCATAGAAAAAACTAACCTCAATTTTGTGGATAATGTTGTCTGTGTTAAAAAAGACGCTGTATTTATGCCTCATGAATTTAGTAACAGCAAAAGTAATAAGATCAGATGTTAATGTGCATTATTGTAAATGATAATGACCTGGATACTATTGCATGATGAACTTCAGGTGGCTTACAGAACACAAATAATTAACTACATCTTATAGTGAAAAGATAAAATCTTATGGAAAAAAAATTATCTCACTAGAAAAAAATTATTGTAAAGGGTGTTGTTCTTATAACATGATAACATTGATTACAAGTACTCTCCTCCTGTATTAATTTTTGTTTCTTTATATTTTTTACATAAAAGTGCACTACATAAATTAAAGTAGTGGTAAAATTAAATTTATCATAATCTGAACAGTTAACTTAAATAATGCTCCAATTAAAAAAAAAGGAAAGAAAAACAAATTGAATATATGAAAAGATAAAGTTGCTATACTTATAGCAACATTTTAGTCCCTTATATTTTTATAGGCAATATAATTATAAGAGGATAACAGTTACTGCTTAAATGGAATTAAGGCAATAACAGAAAAAATTATGTATACTGCATTATAAAAGAAAGAATGTCTACAAAAGAAAAATTGAAAATTTCTTTATATAAATTTTTTACTCTTGACTAGCAAATTTTTTGATCACATCAAAATTGTAAGATATGATTAAATATGCAACTGTCCCAGCAATTGTCTAGATTTATCAAGGTAAATTCCAGTAAAATCCTTGATCAGCAAAGCATCAAAGAATACACAATTAATTAAGACAGTGTTTTTCAACCTGTGGGGCATGTGATAACACTAAATGGGGGCGAGCAAATCAAAAAGAAAATATTAAAAAAATTTATTAATTTACTGAAAGGAAAGCAAAACAAAATACATTCTGACATAATAAATAATAAAATTTACACTGATATAATACACTTATAAATAGGATTGTATCAGTACTGCAAAATGTATTTAAATAATTAATGTTTACGTTTAATTAGAGACTCCTTTGGGCCTGTCTTACAGAGCAAAGTTTTTAGAAGGAAAGTTTAATATTAGAAATAGACATTCTGAGTTCTTTTTCTACATTTAGCGGAGATCTACATTTTGTTTTCAAAGCAGCCACTGCAGAAAATCCGATTTTGCAAAGGTAGGATGCTGAAAAAGGTAATACTACATGAAATGCTCTTGTTTTTCACATCCATCCCTGCCCAAAATTCAAAGAGTGATTTAATGCTAAATTGTCTTTTGATTTTGCCACTTGCCATTAAGTCTGTGAAGATTTTTTCTATGGCAGTTGAGAGCCCTTCAGGAGTATTTTGGAAATGAATGCCTAAGCCACACATAACTTGTCACCAAGTTAGCAGCAAGAGAATACTTTTTAAATTCTTTGCCGGCATGGCTAAATGATTTTCAACGGTTACAAAAACAATTTTCACAAGTTCTTCAGCTTTCCATTTTTTAAACATTCATCCACATCTGCAAACCTTTCTAAGTTTTTTTGTTAATTTCTCCTCCACAATTCCAATTTTCTACAAAAAGCGTTAACTTTATCCAATGTATGTGTATTTGCTCCTTGGAGTTGAAGAGTCAAGGTATTTATTTAATTTCTCAAATATGTCAAACAATTAGTTCAATTCCATCATAAATAAACCATCTCGTAACTTCTCGGCTTCAGGTTGGTTTTCCTCTTCTAGAAAAATAGCGATTTCATCTCTTAATTCAGTTGTAAAAATTTCCCACTGACAACCGTCTTGTTTCCCAATAAAATAGTAACCCTGAATGTATGCATCCATGTCTTGATTCTAGGGGTCTCACTCTTATATAATTTACTACGGTTACAACTGTCATTAGCACAATATTCAGACCAGGGCTCATCCAATGGATCCAGATACACTGTAGAGATTTTTGTTTCACAAGTGCTTGTATACTTTGGAATCTTCTAGACATTGAATGAGCACCATCAATGCATATTCCTTATTCTAATGCAATTTTTCCACTCTATATCTACCTCATTTATAAGCTCATTTAAGACAGCAAATAATGTGAGTACTGTTCCTTTGAGTTCTATTGGTCTGCAGAAAAGTAGTTCTTCTAGTGCTGCCATACCATCACAAAATCAAACATAGGCAATGAAATGAGCATTTTATTGCTATCTATTACCTTATCAAGCTGAACTGAAAACAATTTATCACACAGCTTCCTGAAAAGTTGATGCTGAACATCTTTAGCTATATCGCCTACTCGACGAGCAACAATATCATTTGATAAAAGTACAGACTGCAATTGTTCGGCAAAATTATCTCTAAACATAGTTTCTAAAATCTCAATTGTAGCTGGCAAAATAAGCTCTTCATCAATGGTGCGAGACTTTTTACATCTGGCTACTTTATATGAAACATAGTAAAAGGCAAGTAAAGCTTTTTCATTTACAGAGTTGTTTTTTTAAAAATGATGTTTGCTTTTCATATGATTTTAATTTTAATTCAAAGAATTCTCAGGTTTTGTTAACGTACTCACTATGAAACGTTTCCAAATGTTATTTAAGTTTATTAGGTTTCATGCTGTCTGCTGCCAAAATTTTTGAGCAAATGACACACAAGGGCCTTCTACTTCAGTACTGGTAAACCAAAAATTTAAATATTCTTGAGAACATTTTCTTGATTTTATTTTCTGAACCATGCTCATCTGTGCACTTGTTGATGCTTCACTATTGTCTAATGCTCACTTACGCCCACTTAAAAATTTATCCGTGATTCTGTATAAATATATTGCTGTGAATAGTTAATACCGTGAATTGCAACTAACACACAAATTACAACATACACATTCACAATAGATTCAATAGGGATAGAAGGATCGTGTTGACCGAGACCGGTTGGCATTGAACGAGTTGTAGCATTTATACAAGTTTTCGCAGATGTTCCAGAATGTTTGAGACAAATTAGAACTTCTTGCAAAGCCACGAGAATGTTTGATATGGTGGACATAAGACAGAGAGCAATAGAGAGGCATCGATTCTGGTTTTGTCAATGCAGAGAATAGGTGTTGCCAAATATCAATAAATTTATTTATTCTTGGTAATTTATAAGGTTTGTTATTAAGTTTGTAGTGTAGCTTTAGTATCAAAATACATTATTATTGTGAGAGGGGGGTGCGATGAAAAGTATGATTGAAAATTGGGTTGCAAATGCTGAAAGGTTGAGAAAAGCTGAATTAAGATTAAAAAAATAAATGTGACTAAAGTTCATATTAATTACTTCAAATATAATGCACAAAATAATGTTAAGGTATGTATAGGAAGACACTAAATATAAAAAGTAACTATAAAATAAATAATTCGAAAGGCATTGGTGTAAATATTTGAGCACACACATATGTATATACTGAATGGGATGCAAAACAGGTAGGATTTAAAAAAAAAATTGTTTAATTAGTAATATTTAAAAATTTATTGACAAGAATAATATTATGTCTGTAAAAGAAAATCTTTTAATGTTATTTTAAATAATTAGGTAACTTATTAAAAATGCAATTAAGGAATAATAAGGCCCTTTCACATAAGCCATAATTGTGTTGAGTTATACAAAAACAGTTTTGTTGTTTTTTTTTAAGAATAAGCAATTTATAATTAACTTCATATCAAAATACATTTTTAATTCTTATTTATGGAAATTCAAATGAAGTCCTTAAATATACAAATTGTTATAATATCTAATAAAGAAGAAAAATACTTCACCTTGAATTATAATCTTGGTAAATCAAATACCCAACATATGTGACTTATATGTGAAACTACTATGTCATTCCAACTCTTTCAACACGTGTGCATGTTAATCAGTTATTTCATACAGTAACCCAATTTCAACGTAATATTAATGAATTGTTATAAATCACAAACTCCAAATTTCTGCAAAATAAGATTAAAATTAGTTGATGTTACAATACAGTAAAAAAAACATTCATTTTTTATTAAAAAAGGAAACTCAATGATCCATGAACTTAATAATAAATAAAAACTCAAGTTTTAATAAAACAACAAAATCCAACATTTATAATAAATGAACATGCAAAGGGTCAATGATGGTCAATGATGCTTGAATGAGAATAAAAAAGCAACTGCATGTAAGCAGAGTGCTATATATTTTCATTAAAAAAAAAACAAAAAACTACTTAAAATTATTATAAATAAATCTGAATAGTTCAACAACCAGAATCTTTTCCAAAAAAGTAAAAAAAAAAAAAATTACAAATAAAAAAATAATTAAACTAACTTTAAAAAGTCTCTAAATAACAATAACACAATAACCGTTAATTCAGTGCAAACTGAGGACAAATACATTGAAGAATTTAGTAATATTATTTTTTGTTATATTTTATAGTGTACTTTTTGAAGTCAGTTTTATTTTTAAGATTATTTAAATAATAGTTCTGCTAATAAAAAAAAGACTATTACCCATATGAAAAAAAGGCATTCACAAAACATAAAAAAACGTGGAAAATTTTGATATTGATAAAAAAAAAAGAAAAATAATGGTAAGAAAAAATGTTACATTAAGTAACTACTATTGAGCAAGAGCAAACAATGTATGAATCAAAAATTTGCAATATAAGACAAGATTTCTTTTAACTAATTTTCTTCATGTTTCATGTAAAAATTATTTGAATATCAGATTGACTTTAAACCACATATTATTATGCTAAAGAATCCAACACCGTGTAATGACGTAACAAAAAATAAATACAAAATACCTCCTAATTGTCAACGTAAAAAAATTTTTAATTTAAAGAATCTCAATTTTAAAGAAATTTTCCAAGGAATCAAACAGAGAACTTTCTCAGAAAAAAAAAATTATCATCATAAAAATCAAATGTTTCACCATGAGAAAGTATTAAACGTGCATAAAAACCCTTTTTGGAGTACGGAGAAGCTCATCTGTTTTTCTATGTCAATTACAGACTACACTCAAACAGATTCATTTCCCGAAAGTGTTTTGGGAAGTCATGGAAACAGAGAAAACAATAAAAAAAAAGTCCTAGTAAAATGCATGCATTCACTTAGATGGCCATCAGGGGTTATTCATTTAACATAAAAAACTCACAATTAGTCTTTTCTTTTTTTCTGCAATTACCTACTGAATAGTAACAACCAATACCAAATAAATTTACTACATAAAACACATCAAATCAATAACAAACGTTACTGGCTGAACGCACAAAATTCAATAATTTCCTTTATCAGGAAAGAGGATCTGACTCAATAGCCATAAAACAACATAAAGAATTATGGCAAACTGAACTCACAAACTCATTTTTTAATTAATGCATTAAAATAATTTAATTAATAAAATGGTAATTTAATCTGTTTTTAGAAAGAAATAAAAGCGCATTTACTTTACTTGAAGCATTCACTTTATTTGTAAATATCTAGGCTGTTTCAAAGCAAGGAAAAAAATTTAAAGCGGTATATTAAAAAACACACTCCTCTTAGAGTAGATGGATGTCTAATCCCTAATCTACTCACAAGCACTGAAAATCTATTCCTACTTCTCATTATTGCCCTACTTAGGAAAAACTAATAAAAAGAAATTAAGAGTTTACAAGTTGAAAGTTGAAAGATTTATAAAACTCAAATTTTAGGAATAAAGTTATTTTTTTTATTTTTTCCAAAAACTTTACTATGTCATTATTTCAAATTAACATTTTATTTTTTAATAACCTAAAACACACATGCGCACATGCACACACACACACACACACATTCTTCGCCAGGCACCTCAGCCACATCTAAGAATCAAATTTCACAACCCTCAATAAGGGGTCCTGCACACTGCCTTGGGGACAACCCTTAGGCAGCAACTTCTCCACTTCATGGCCGCCACCACCACAACGTAGAACGTCGTAATACCCAAAGTAGCTATGCATTTCATTTTTGGTATAACCATGTCTCTGTAATTGGAATAAAGCAGGACACCACAGATTATTAAATGTCTTGAATATGTCAAGTAAAGTCCCCAAAACATACCCATAACTACTGTTTTAGACAATGCTTAAAACTCTTAAAATAACAACTTTCGTCCCCTTACCAGGACGAAAGCCATGCTGATCCTCCATCAATAATTATTGCGATATCAACCTCTTATTAATACGCAGATATACTATCTTCTCGATGATTTTATCAATAACCAGCAATAATGTAAGAGACCGATATGAGGAACTAACAGTGGGATCCTTGCCACCACCCTTAAACAACAATTTAACTATTCCCTTTTTCCAACAAATTGGAAAACAGCCTGCAAATAACATTTTGTCAAATACTTCAGTGAATATTCCGACACTAACATTCTCTGATCGAATAAGAAGCTCTACCTTTATTCCATCAAAACCAGGAGCTTTACCTCTGCCAGAGTTACAGATTCTCATGCACCTTTGCCTCAGTAACTTCTAAAAACTAAACATCCACGTAATGAGAAGCAACATCGCTTTGAACACAACGATGATAAGCAGTTTCTGCAGCTAAATTATCATCTGGTGAAAGATCATCTAACAAAGTACATAAGATCTCATGTTTTATCCAAGATCACTCCTTGTCTGGTTGAGAGAACAAACAGAAGAATGCCTTTCTTTTGTTTATGCTTTAGCAACAGTAAACAGTAAACAACACCCCACAAGTCTTTGTTTCCTTATTCCCTTGTTCCTGAACAAAGTACACTAAGAATCATGTTTGGCTAGTCTAACCTTGTGATAATAACAACATCTGAACTCCCTATACCTCGGAGCAAAATCTGCTCACACTTGAGATCACTCTCAGTTTGAGAGGACTTCTGTAAAGATCAAGACCATCTAGTCCCCTGTCCAAGACAAGGAGCCTGGCCAAAGAATTGTGACAGCTTCTACCAACTGGCTATCCTGTGCAGAAAACACTCCTGCTGAACTGGGAAATTACACCTATAACCATCACTCAGGCCACCAATGATGTCGGAAACAATAAGTCGATGATCACTAGAGCAATCGACAAGTTTCCAACCACAGACACATGCAAGAATGTATCTTCCAACCGTGACATCAATTTGGTGCAAGAAAATTATCTCCTACCGGCCAGCATACCAGTGTATGTTGGGAGCTCACCAGAAACATTATTAAAAACCTCTAAGTCATGTTGGATGACAAAACCTTCAACCATTTCACCACTGTCATCGGTATAATCACTATGCCACATAAGAGATTAACCATTAACTTCGGCACCAATAACAATAGAACTATACTCTGAAAACTGAAGAATTTTCTCCCAGACCTCAAGATGATGCTCAGCAGGGTCCCAGTACTGAAAATAAGAACTTACAACATATAGATGTAAGTTCTGAATATCAACCCTAACAATAACATGATGACTGTTAGCTGCCGCAAGAAGACACAACTTACTTCTTTTCTGCATAAAGCAGGGGAACATGCTGTCAGAAACACAATAAAATTGCTTCCATCCTACCTGGGAGGTCAATAGATGTAATATATGGCTGCTGCAACAAAACAAATAACTTACGATGTAAGGCCACTTCACCTAGCTTGATTTGAACAATATAAACACCCTGTGCATTCAACTGACAAACTAACCATCAAGAGACTTAAAATACATCTTGACAGCTCTCAAATATGATGCACATTCCTTGCTATCAACAAAGTGCTTATGATCTTTTATCAAACTTTTACAATTTATACACGATGGAGGATCAGCTTTTTTGGAACAGTCCTCATGCTTATATCCTTCCTCATAGCAATGGAAGGATAACAGGCAGATCCAGGCCAGATCACAGAACTTAGCTCTGTGACCATACCAACAACACCTAAAACACCACTCACCATCGAAATACTTCTTAATTCTGCAAAAAGTAAAACAGCCTCCCTTCAGCGAGAAAGGTCTTGAACAATAAAGGACCCACCTCAAACACCCCATGGTAGCACTCTGCATCGTGCCTACCCATTGTAAATAAAAACAGACACTCAGACTTAACTGCAGCCTCATTGAACTGCGTGTTCTGCTCTCTAAAGAGAGATATCATCTCATCATCAGCTAGACGCCAGTAAATATCGTAAACTATCATTCTTGGACATCCTGACCTCATATGGTAAGACATCTTCTGTTACCCTCTCCGTTCCAAGCTCTTATGAGCTACACCAGAGGTCATCTTCGAAACCTCGGCTTTTGACATATTCCAGTCTGCCTCGGCCAGGATGCCACTGATACGAATGCCACAAGTGACATTCCCATCAGTATAATACTATTTAATGAGCTCAAAACAAAACACATTTCATTGAGTCTTAAACAAAACTGAAAAGACCAAACTAAACAAAGGAATTGGATTACCTAGAAGGTAGAAAGGTAAAAGAAGGTAAAAGTGAGTTCAACATATGACACGAAACATAAAAATATTACACGGAACAATTAATAATAACACAATAACATTGAAACAAAACAAAGGACAAAAATAACAACAAAAACATAATTTATAAAACAAAACAGAAATTTATCAACAAAAACAGAATACAAGAGAAACCCAAGCAGAGCTCTAGATCCCCTTAGCAATCCTTTCCTTTGCTAAGTACACTTAGCAAAGCTTTTAAATTTTAGCTTATCTGCCCAAACTTTTGTTTAGGTGGATAAGCAAAAATTTTAAACTTATAGGAACATTTTGTTGAGGGCCGCACCTTTTGTTGTTAAAGGTGACAGGTGGTTACCATACAATTTATCATGAGGTTGTCTTGGTGATTGCTAGAGTAAAGCCTATTGATATTCTTGCACTTGAGCGTCAATAATGCTATTTTGCAAAGCAGTTGGGTCAACTAACTTCTGCTAGAATGAGAGAGATTGAGAATGATGGATTTCAATTGTAGCAGACTTGGTGGATGAGACAGGTGATGGCGTTACATGCATGGTCTATTCCCTGATGTGAGGAGTCTGTAGGGCGCCTCTTGAATGTCTCCTAACAAGTAAGTATATAACTCAGTTTCATTCAAGCTATGGTGCTTTTAGAGATAGGTTGGCTCGTTTCAGCCTGACTGATTCGGGTCTGTGTCTGTGGTGTAGCATATTAGATGACAGCTTTCATGTTTTATATGTCTGTCATCGATATGATGAAAGACAATTAGAGGTAGTGAGGCAGCTCGGAGATATTGGGTCTACTTTAGATTTAAATGTTAACTGGAAAAGCTGGACTGAATGGTCAATCATGGAAAACATCATGAAATATTTGGTTCTTCAGCGAGTTGTGAAGGGTATGCAGGATGGGGAGTTCCAAGTTACCCAGCTGGTTAGGAGCCGCTTGTAATACAGGTGCTCTGTAATTTTGTTTTTTTCACTTATTTCATGATGTTTGTTTGCTTTATTTCGTTGGTAGGGCTATAGCTCAAAATTTAAATATTTTATTTCTACTCTGTTCTGTTCATTTGAGTAGTTTGTTTTTGGTTTTGTTTTGTGTTTATTTATAGTATGTTCTTACATCAATGGAAATGTTATTTGTGGCATTTACATTGGTGGCATCCTGATAGAGGCCAAGATGTTAACCGAGAGATATTATTCAGTTAATGGGTTCAAAAAGAGGTCTGGTAAAGCCCATCAGGGCTAGGTACAGAGGGGTTGGCATGACTAGCATGACTACTGGAATCGCTACATGGCGAGATCTTTCCCTTTTGAGTCAGGATGTACTGAACGTTTGGGTTTTAGATAGTTTGAATTATTGATGGCCTACAGTCATAATAAAACATTAACATTAAGTACTATAATATACAGATATCTTTTTTAGATTATTTTAAAATTTTTTAAGAATAAAAACAAAAAAATCTTTTTACTTACTTATAAATTCTTTTACTACTGGTATATCCTTTTAAAATAAATCCTATTAAGTTTTTGATTCTTTAACTATTTTAAATTGGCTGCAACGAATTATATCAGTGACTAAAACAAGAATCTTCTTATAATCTGCAAGATGTCTATTAGTCTTCAAAATATAAAACTAGAAGTCTCTACAAAAACCAAATAATTATGTACAAAGAAATCATAAATTTTAAAACAAATTGTGAATAAGTAACAATACATATCAAGTATTTTATTAAAATTACTAAATTAAAAAGAAATATTTAAAAAAATATTTATTATAATTTTTAAATATAAAAAACTGAAAATTTTAAGCATAAAAAACAAAGTAGGAATAAGAACTTTTATAATTTGACTTCATTACAATTCCTTCAGCACTGTGTTGGCACTTAATTGTTATGATGGAAAGTAATCCCGTTTATCTGCATTTTTGCCAGAACTAATGAATTAAATTTGATATAAAAAAAAATATTCAAAAAATGAATGGGCAGATTTAAAAAAATATTCCTTTTTTCAAGGGTACAGGCATTTTTCACACTTTTATGTACCCACTGACATACCCATCCTCTTACCAGGTACAGGCTACATAGGTACTTTTATAGGTATGTAAAACAAAGAACACTTTCATTCTGAAGACAGAAAAACCCAGAATAAATACTTACCAATACCCATAACACAAATTTAAAAAAACAAAAATAAAAAAGCGAGAATAGTTGCTTTATAAGAAATTCAGGTAAACCTGATGGCATAACACAGCGCATCTACTTTATTAGATAATGTAATAAAATAATAAATATCTCAAGAAAATATCAAATTTTATTCATGGATAATCATGAAAGGATTAATTATTTCAAATAATATAATTTTCTCTAAATCTCTTTACATAAAAAAAAACAAAAATTAAAAATGTTAAACGGCTGAAAAAGAATTTAATAAAATTAACTAAAATGATAAAATGTAAAAAAAACATAAGACATAGATGATTATAATGATGAAGTCCAGGTTTCAATTTGACCAGACTTGGAAATTTTCATGTTAAAAATATGCTACATCATATTCCCACACACACATTTCAAGCCATGTGGTGAATTGAAATCATTTAATAAATAAAAAAAAACCACTTCAGTCATATTAATGTGTAAGCAATGTACGAGTAATAATATCCTAGTCTAACATTTCTCACTTCATTTGAATTGTAACATCTCATTTAACAAAATTCATAAAAATTACAATTTACAATAACTGAGAATATTACAGAATGAGTATAAACATCTGCACGCCCAGTTGCCAGTTTCTGCACAACAGAACAGCAACAGGAAATGATGGGTCAATCTACAAAGCAACAATTAATGACATTAGCTTGTTAACAGTAATCAAATTACTGTAATTTCATTTAAACAAATTAAATTCTTTATTGCAAATTAACATCACAGAGACTATTATTTAGTCGTACAAAAGAAAATGCTGTACTTTAATTACTGAATCCTTAATTAATAAATTTCAATAAATTAGTCAGTATAAATGTTCTGTAACACAAATAAAAATTCTGATTAATGATTAACAATGTTATGTTTATGATTTATTGGTGATAATGGCATCATGAAACTAAGAACTATGTATGCTAATTTAACACAGGCAACAGATTAATATTGTATTAAAGACAATGTTCCATTTACTTATAGCTAACATGTAGGTTATACTGTTAGATATTAACAAATATTTTTGGATATCAATTTTGTTAACATATTTGAAGGTTGTAATGCAATTACTTGCTTCTTCCTCAAACTATGACTTGTCCATTACTGCAATAAAAAACTACATTTAAAAATAAAAAGAGAACAATACATACATCAAAATAAGATCTGAAAACCTTACTGCCAGGGTTTAGAATTATTGTCATTCCTTAATGCTGTTTTTTAAGTCCCATCTACATCCTACATCCCTTCCTTATATGCTTAACTAAAACTACATTTATATTCTATATATTAAATGTTGTACATTGATCACATGGGTGTAAAATGCACCTGCATCTATAGTTACATTTATTTATGAATAAATTTCCATTTAAAATAAATATAAATTAAACTAATTGGCTTGAAAAAGTGTTTGACTATAGCGGAAATTATTATTAAGTCTACAATAAAATGTGACTCGTTTCAATTGACTGAGTAAGATTGACTTCTTCTTACAATCCTGAATAGGCATTAAACATCTATCAACTTTAAGCAAATTCATAATCATCTCTTCAATGGTCTCCCCATATTGCTCTATCCTCTTGGTTTATAAATAATCACTTGCCTAACCCATCTATCATTATCCGATTTAGATATATGCTGAAGCCAATTCTCCTTGTAACGCACAATTCATTTAATTAAGAGAAAAGATAGCAACTTGATAAATATGAATGTTTTACTTTTGATGATCCCTATTTAAGATGCCTTGAAAATTTGTAAAAATGTTAACCATCTTTACCCAGTAATCATAGAAAAAACTTATATTTACTATTAAATTGTCTGACTCCTTTTTTTAATAGAAAACCTGTGGTGAAAGTCTGTTAAATTTTTAACTGAAGGAATCTTTTGGAGGTTGTAAATAATTTTCAGTTTCTGAGAGTTCCATTTGCTAGGACAGATAAATGTCCACAAATGTCAAGACATTTTGTTGCTTTAGGTATATTGGTCACTGAGAGGGGGGTTAAGTACATTTTAGTAAACTTCTTGGTGACTCTTCAGCAGCCAAGAATGGTATTAATTAATTCTATTACAAAATTACTATGCTGCAATTCTCTGAAATCAGGCATGTAATTAATTGGATGTCTCAAATCTGAGCAGTTTTAACCCTTAAAAGTTCTGTATCATTTGTCTAGAAGTACACACATTTCTTTAGGTCATTTGGGTAAAATGTTATCCTGATTGTAGTGTCTGTTTTTAATCTTTGTGTAATTTTTTCATCAAAATTCTTCAAATTGTCAGATCTCATTTGTCCTTTATTTATTACAGTATTTTATTTAATCGCTTTTTAGTTAAAGGCAGCAATAATTGGATGGTGCTCCTCAGTAGGTTGATGGCTTACATGAGAGACCTGGATATATTTCTGACTGGCATCCTAATATTCTTAGAAAGGTAAGAGTAATACAGAGAATAAATTTATAAGTAATTTTCACTTAACGGAAACAGAGAATATTTTGACTTCCAAGGATAATGAGCTATATAAGCAATTTACCTTTTGATTATAATGAAACTTATTTAAATCTGGGTTGTAATATGAAGATGTTAAGAACAATTTCATAACCAAAACTGTATAGACCGAAATGTGCAGAATGTATGTAGAGGGTACAGTTTATGTTTTTGACTCTGATATCATTTCTTTGTTCTGCAAGGGTTTATTGCAATGACTCGATCTTGCATTTTCTTTTCCACTGTAAAGTTCTATGGCCTATCAGGACCAATTTTGTTTTTAAATATTTCCTGTCCAGCCTTTGAAGTAGACTTGTTAGACAGGTTAAAAATGATAATAAAGGCAGAGGAAAAGTTAAATGCAGTTTATAATTTTTTTAGTAGCTAAACTGAGATGTTTTGTTCTTGTAAAATGAATAATCTGTTTAGGGCTGTTCTATTATTTAGTAGATATAGGGGTAGGTAATGTATTTTGTTTTTAATTCTTGAGTTTTGGATCATCATATTTTGGGCTGTAGATGAATTTATGAGATTAAACACTTTTAAATTTTTAAGTGTAGCTTTTAATCTGTGGAATTATTGTAATATTTTTTTTATTATTTTGGATTTTTGGTAAATTATACTCTTTTAGCATTAGAAATAATTTTAAATATATGAGGTCTATTCAAAATATTTACTGTACATTGTAATTTATATATATATTACTAAATGATAAGATGCTAAAGTCGGCAATAATAAATAATTGTGTACTGTTATAATATTTATCAATACATTGAATCTATTAATAGTTTTGCTCTTTATACACATGATTCCTGACTTATTAATTTTTTTAATAATAATTATACTAAAGTATTAATAATTTTGATTATTAACTGTTTTTGGTTTAATATTGTTGTATTTAATTCTATTCTGTATTTACTAAGTTCTTTGATTTATATTTATTTAATCTTTACCTTAAAGTGTTTGTATAAATAATGCTAATTCCCTGCCAGGAATTGGATTCTGAGGCAGTAAATAAATATTTTAACATCTGTAGTATTAAAACCAATCTTACACCACCCTTACGTATACACTAATTATAAAGCTAACCCAAATAATTGCATTATTATTTCACTGTTATAACTACACATTATTTGATTTCCTGAAATAAATTCATGTGATCTGCAATAAAAACTAACTATAAGAATAATCATATTAACAACAAGAATATAACACACACATTATAACAAACATATAAATTTTATTTTTAATTCTGTCAGTAAGCTACAGTTTAACTTATTTTTTTGTATATTACCTTAACTTACTGTGCATTTCCCATAGTAAATGTTCCTCCAGACCTTCATGCCCACTGCAGACAACACAAGGGAGAAAGGAACAAAACAGAATACTGACAGTAACTATTTTCATATAATTGTTACAACTGACTTTATGACTGTTATAGCACAGACAATATCTAATCGTCAATCAAAAACATTTAATGCTTTTACCTGACTGACCTGATGCAATCAGCAAAATATTAAACGAACTTCTCATCATTAATTTATAAACAGCAGAAAAAATATCGAAGTAAATAAACTATAACAAAGGATTACATTCTCTTCAAAATAAAGAAATTTACAAAGACAGATTATGAATCAAAATTAAACTTTCTAAATAAAGTGTTTCTGATAACTGGAGTACATAATGTACCTCAAGCAAAATTCAAAGACTTGAATTAACAACATAACTTCAAATCAACTACTTTAAAGTTGAAAAATGAACAAACAGGACCATATACTTTACAAGTTGTCTAATGACTGAAAGGTAGAAATAGTTTTACCTATAGGTAGCAACAGGTGATTACAAATGATTAATCGGATTTTAAAAATCTGTATTTAAAAATGTAGTACACGTAAAATTATGACTGATACATGAAAATAAACAGAAACTGTCCAAGTTCCAGGTTAGATTTAAAGTAGTTACCAACAGGTAGCAGCACAAGCTCAGTTTCAAAAATGGTGTCTATGCAACAAAGAATTATGGGTCTTGTCTTTAAACATTCTGTATCTTGGTGTCTATGCAAGAGAAAGCATTATTCTATGTCCTGGGTCTAAGACCAAACTGGAGATGGTTTGAAACAGAACCACCAGACCACCAAAGCATTCTAAGACAGTTTAAAGACAATGGTTGTTTGTGCAAAGGTAAAGGCACCGGATGCCCAAGCGTTTCGGATGAAACAGCGAAGAGAGTCAGGGTGAGTTTTGTTTGTAGCCTGAAGAAGTCAACTAGACATGCTAGTAGTGAACTTGTTATTGTGCAGCCTGTCAGATTTTGCAAACTCGATTACGACTGAAACCATACCATATAAAGTTATTACAAAAGTTACAACTAAATGACCTCAAAAAATGATACAAATTGTGTAATGACATGCTGGAAGCTACAGAGGATGACAATTTTGCTAACCGTCTGATTTTTAGTGACTAGTTGATATTTCACTTGAACGGAAAGGTGAATCGCCATAACATCATGATATGGGGTACTGAACAACCTAAATCTGTAGAACGTAAACATAATTCCCCAAAACTTAATGTGTTTGGTGCAATTTCTAAAACAAGGTGTATGGACTGTTTTTGTTCTTGGAGAATACCATGATGGGTATTTCATACCTTGATATGATGCAGTTGTAGTTGTTTCCTGAATTGAAAGATGATATAACTGTATTCCAACAAGATGGGGCTCCTCCTCATTAGCATGCTGAAGTATGAGGCTTCCTGAATGAAAACCTCCTGTGCAGCTGGATCGGGCAATGAGCAGATGATGACTTAGTACTCTTAAAATAGCCTCCTTGATCTCCTGATCTCACAGTTTGTGTTTTTTCCTTTGGGAGCATGTTAAAGACTGTCTTCATGTGTCACCACATCCAATTACATATTGAGCTAATATAGTTAAAAATACGTAGCTCAATAATATATTGAGCTACAGGAATCACCAGCTGCATTTATGACCTTCAATAGGGGTATGTTAACACGTGTATGGGCTAAACTGGACTACCACATAGATGTATGTCAAATGGAAGCCATATCGTACATTTATGAAGGTATGACATACATAATTTTTTGTATGACATACCGGTATATCTGTATGACATACAGGAATCATATATAATTTTGTGTACTATTTATTTTAAATACAGATTTTTAAAACTGATGAATCATTTATAATCACTCTGTAATTTATGGCCTTTTAATAAAAATATTAGCAAACTACATATAGGAAAGATGTGTTACTATTTTTTCTAGATGAATAAATTTACCAAGCTTACAGAGAAGTTTGTAAGTGGGAATATGGAAATGCAATTTTGTAGTATATGAAAAAGTGCCGTGAGGGCCGGAACCCCCCTCCCCAAATGAAAGGCTGTTTAAATGATACTACTTCCACTGTGGAGATTGGCTTTGTAATAATTTATTTTCTGAGATATAAGCTATTCTTTCTTCCAATAGGAATACATTTAGAAACAAAAATTAAAGGTTAATCCAACTATAAAACTAGTACAAATATACTGAACTCTGCATCTTCTGAAAAAATATATAAGATTTAATCACCTGTCAATCAATCTAGTACAAAGCAAAGTGGTACCACTGTCATCTGTAAAAATAAAAACTATAAAAACACGTAACAAGGAAAAAAATATGAACATAAAATTATTTAGCACTTTATAGAACAAAATATCCAACCCCAATAAAAAATATGATTAAATTTTTAACTAAAGTTAAATAACAATATCAGAAATGTAGTAAGACCTTACTAATGTGGAATATTTAAGATAATTTAAACTTAATTCAGCTAAAAAAAATAAATAAACAATGAATGAGAATGTATCGTTAATATTTTTTTCATGCATACATGTATAACTGAGTAAATAAATCCACCAATGTAAGCAGATTATTTTTAAGGTCACTACTACAGACCTAAATAATTATAAAAACTGAATTTCCGGGAAAAAAATGTTTTAGACAAATTTGTCTTGTTTCAAGAAAAAAAACCATGAGTATTAAAAGTATCTGGTAAAATTTTTTTCATTTCAAAGTCAAGGCTATTTTAACAAGATTAATTATCTTTATTTTACAAATTTATATTCTAAACAAAAAAATAAACAATTTTCGTTTGATCTATACTAATGCTTTGTTTAAACTTTTTTTTTTATAAGTAATTTCATAGAATTTCTTGTGGGTAGAATTTAATTTCTTGTGGGTGTAAGGACACCACAATCTGTTGACTGTGGTGTCTGAATATGTGTGAAGTCATATTCCCCCCTAGCTTAAGTAATGCACAGCAGCTGTACCAGGAAGGGTGATAGCCCCCACGGGTGGTGGTTTAGTTGGAAGTGTGCACAAACACATATGCGTTTAATAATATCTTGCAGAACCTGTTAGTGAGTCTGACATTGCCCAGGCACCCGTAAATGGTGATCTTCCACCAGTAATTTCATAGAAAAGTTTTACATTGTTTCACGTAGAACACGAAACTAAAACATGAATTTTATTTAAAATTATTTTTACTTCAATTAATAAAACAAAATTAGAATACTGAATAATTATTATTTCTCTTCAAATCATGCACCTTTCATTATTAGTTTATTCTTATTAAGTTTTATAATTTTTTTTTAATAAACAAAAAAAAACAGTTATGGATAAAAGATTTTTGGCTTTTGCACAGAACATAAATTTACTGAAATGAATATAGATCCTTATTTGAAAAAAAGTAGACTGAACATTTCCAACAAATTTAAAATTAATAATAGTATTTTTGCCCCTCAAACAAACAATTTTTGTCTAATATTTTTTTCTGAAGCATATTGTTTTTTTCAATTATTAAAATAGATACTTTACAATTAACTCAGGAAGTGGAGGGCGATGAGGTCAATCGATATGATCAATACAGTCAACTTGAGTTGATATTTTCCTAAGTTACACGAAAGCAAGAAATCATTTGAGTCAAGGTATAGCTGCTCTTCAGAGGTAGAATTCCTCACTCTAATTCACCAAAATATGATTATGAATTAAATAATTAATTTGTAGCGCTGCATTGGAGCCAATAGCTACATAATTAAACTTTAATAATGGATTGGTTGTCATGGTCATTTAGGATTTCCAAACTGTACCATAAATAATTACAATGTACCAGTCTAAGTAGATTTAACACCATATTCAAATTAATAGAGACCCACTAATTGGTATGGTATGGACACATGTTGAGGACATATGGCCCAAAATTACTCCTATGCTGTCCTAATGGCAATACATGAAATTATCTGAAGATGACATGGTTGCAGGAGATATAGGATACAATAACAATTAGGCTTCTTACAAAGAGGAACAACTGGAAGGAAAAGTTTCAAGGGATTTAATTCAAAGTGGGAAAATCTTCAGTTCTGCGGAGCTCCAAATGAGTTTTATATATATATATATATATATTTATTTATTTATTTTATTAGATCAACTTAAGTACAGAATAAATAAAGTTCTTTGACTTACCTTATTCCACTATATATAAAGGAAAGCTTTCATGATTTACTAGCATCGTCAGCTGCATTATATATTCAAATTACATGGCAAAATTTGTAAAATGTTAATATATCATGCATTTATTTATTTTATTTAAAATTTAAAATCTTTAGTTCTATTTTCAACTTTTATTCAGTTAATTTAAAAATTTTAATTTAAGTTAAATAAAAATTTTAAAATATGAAAAATTAATTAAAATTAACACTAAAAATTAAATTGTTGAAAGTTTTTTTTTACATTTGTAAAAATGACATCAAGGCAGAAAATCAAATTAAAATTAAAATCAAATAAATATAATTTTAAGTAAACCAATTAAGCATGTAGTCCATTTAACTGAACTTACTTGAATATACTTACAACTTACTGAGTATAATAAAGTAAGTTCAGTTTAAATGGACTACATGTATAATTGCTTTACTTAAAATATTTTTATTTGATTTTAATTTTAATTTGATGTTATGCCTTGATGTCATATTTTAACATATGTAAAAAAAAAACTTTTACAATTTAATTTTCAATGTTAATTTAAATAATTTTTTTCATATTTTTAAATTTTGTTAAATTTGTAATTTTGAATACAAGTTTAAAACAAAAAAAATTAAAGGTTTTAAATTTTAAATAAAAGTAAATAAATGCATGATATATTAATATTTTACAAAGTTTGCCATGTAATTTGAATATATAATGCAGCTGACGATGCTAGTAAATCATGAAAGCTTTCCTTTATATATAGTGGAATAAGGTAGGTCATCCTAGTTTATTTATTCAGTACTTTGGTTAATCTAATAAAAAGTATATCTGTATACAGTACAAAGGAGTATGATTCTTAAAAGAATTGATTTTAAATATATATATATATATAAAACGGATGAACAAAAAGGTAGCAAAATACTATTTCATAATAGTATAGTCAAAATACTATTACAACTGAAATTAGTTTCATAAAAATTGCTACTCAGATGCTACCTACCAAACGGTTGGTTTTCTAATTTATCAAACACACATCAATAGAGTAAATTTAGGCACTAACAGCACTGTTTTCCAAACCCAATTTGACTTCTTTTTATGCTTTCAAAACTATGTTAAATATCAATAAAAAAAGTAAGTAAGGGATGTACAATGAAATCCAGTAATTTCCATAACTATTTTTTAATATCAGTGGATTTTCTGATATTTATTTCTCATTTATATTTCAATGAGAAGGATTAAATAATTATTTGTACATTTATTATTAGTATTCCCACATTATATTTTGAAAATATGATTAAGAAATCAAATATATTCATAGAGATTTAGAGTGAAATTAGATTAAAGCTGCTCTATTTTGTACATAATTTTTTATATCCTTTGCTACACTGATTGTAAACACACAAAAACAAAAACTAAATATGCTGCTATTCCTGATAACAAAGCCAGTAACCTGCTACGCCTGGTAACCAGCCTTTAGACAAAGTATGGAAAGAATTTTTAAAGAATTCTAACAGCCAAAATAAGAATTTTTTAAACCGAAACATCTTTTACATTAACCTTATTTCCTACTTTGATTTAATGATAAAAAATGTAGCTCAATTCAAATTAAAAAAAAATTGAACAGCAAAGGTATTTGAAATCTAAAAACAATCATGTATGTTAAATATCTTATCTAGACTAAACCAGAGATGGATATAAAATGTTCATACAATAAAAATTTAACCACAAGATCCTGCTGACTGTTTCTTATTTCAGAAAAAACTTACATGCAAGTTAAATAATAATTTAAATGGAAAAACAAAGAGATAAATTATGTTTTATATCATTAAAGGAAGTTGCATTTAACATTCATGAATGTTAAATTACTTTCGATAATAAAAAACAAAATTTTATGTGCTGCTATGCCTGTTAAGGGTAGTTATAAATAAAAACAACAGAATAGTAAATCAACAAACTTTGGACAGTTAATCACAGGATCACAGAATCAAAACTTTTAATTATATATCATTTACACACAGTTCAACTACTTACAAGAATGGAAATTTTATTCTGAAGAAAAGATGACTGATGCAACTGTTATTACAGAGGAACAAAATTTTATTTTAATATAATATAAAACATGAAATGAAGTAAAGTCTCTAAGGTGATCGGAATTTTGTACCTCATTTATTCCAGATTAAGCAAGATCTTACTTAATTGATCAAAATTTACTTTAAATCTTTTCATAGAATTTATAAGAAGTTGTATTTTGAAAATTAAGTAAAAAGATGATGATTCAGTTTCAATAATTATGAAGTATTCTCAATTTTGAACCTGAACTTCATATTTTTAAAATATCTTCAAATTAATTACTTTTGTTTCTATCATAAACTATTATAAATTGTAAATATAAAATATAAAAATATAAATTATAAATTGCAAGGGGCAGGATAATTATTCACCAATATTCCGTCAGATATAATTTACATCGGCAGTACTAGTACTGCATACCTTTATATACAATATACCAGTATGGTGCCCATGATCAATACAAAATGTTTTTATTCGATAAAAAATAAAAATACAAAATTAACAAAAATTAAAAATAAAACTATCATTAAATTTAAAAACTAATATTAATATGACCAAAAAAACAGCCAGATTAATCACTTAAACATAGTTCAGAGGTAAATAGTATTAATAATTTTAAAAATTAAATTAAGCCAATAGATTAAAGTAATAAAAGCCAAAGTAAATGGAAAGCTGTAATTTTTATTAACAAAATTAGCACCTATAAAACAAAAAAAATGTACTCTTAAACATTCACACACATTCACCACATGTACTGTCCAAATTCAAAAATCACAGTTTTCAAACAGCTTAAAAAACTACCCGATTCATTTAGCCTTTAAGCAAAGTATGGAAGGAGTTTTCCAAGAGTTTTCATACGAGCCAAAATAAGAAACTTTTTAAAACCGAAACATTTTTCACATTAAGCTTATTTTGTTTTTAATTTAATGATAAATTTAGCTCAATTCAAATTAAACAAAAGTAAAAACACTTACAGGCCTACAAAAGACTGAACAGCAGAGATAGTTTAAATCTAAAAACAGCCATATAAGTAAGATATCTTTCCTAGACAGGACCGGAGTGAATATAAAATAATGGTAAATTAAAAATGTAAGCACAAGATTCTGCTAACTGTTTCTTATTTCAGAAAAACCAACATATAAGCTAAAGAATTATTTAAAAGGAAAAGAGGTAAACTGTATGTTTTATAACGTTAGAATGAGTGGTGATAATTCACGAATGTAAAGTATTTTACATAATAATAAACAAAACTTAATTAAGATTTTTTAACTTCATTTAAAATTTCAATGAGAGGATAGAATTTTTTATATATAAATATATATATTAGTTACAAGAAATTTATACTTACCCAAATTAAGAAGAAAAACATTGAATAAAATATACCAAACAGAAAATATAATAAGTATAATGTCCACAGAGTAACTTTTCTAATTAGAAATTTCTGTTAAACTAATTCCAATCGGTATTAAAGAGTAACAGCATAATTTTATACCGCTATTCTTAAATGACTATTTATTACTTTTGTACTAATTAAAAATAAAGCCTATTAATTAAATAAATGCAAAAATTACAAACAAAATCATTGTTATATTTATAAATGTCCTTTAAATAAATGTAAATAAAATAAAATTTGGTTTTGAAATTCATCCATACATTTAATGTTTTTTTTTTTTTTTCCAAATATTATTACTATATAACAATTAATTTAGATGTTTCAAGAGATAAATTTAAATCATTACAAACTGAAAAACCGAATATGAGTTTAGCAACAAAAGGTTGAATAAAACTGATTCTGATTGTGAACTAATTATTGATTATTTGAGTTATTATTTTCTGAAAGTACATTAAACAAAACAAAGAAATATAAATTGATCATACATATTATTTACGAAGGAAATTATGCAAAAAAAATTAAATAAAATTGACGATTGATTATTAAGCATAATTAAGCAAACAAGCTACCTTTAATAAAAACAAATTTATTTATTTATTTATGTAATCTATAGTTTTAATTTAAATAAAAATAAATAGAAGAAAGTAATTAAAATAAGACAGATTAATATATAAATAATTACTGATTGATTACAAGAACTAATAGGAATTTCCATTTCTTTGCAATATTCTATACTGAAAATTGATGTATTTTTCTCATATTTTAAGAAATAATATTAGAGCATTAATACAATGGACAGAAAATATTTACAAATATTATTATCATCAGTAAGAAATAAGTCAAATATAACAGTTACCTAAAAATTTTAACTTTTTTGCTCAAATATACACACCGATCTCTAATAAAAATACAAGTCATATTATAATTATTTTAATACAAATAAGAATGAATTACTTTTAAGTACTCAACTAATTCATCATTTTCTGTTTAAAATCAGGAAAAGCAGGAGGCAAAGGTAGAGGATGTGGAGGAACCAGTAAAGTTGTGGATGGAGGAGGCGGTTGAGATGTTGAAACAGATGGTAACGAAGCATCGATCGGATTGTTAGGATTCGAAAGATTACCATTATTACTACTGTTACTATTGCTATTATTGTTACTGTTACTACTCTGTCCCATCTTTATTTTCTTTGCATAATGTCCTTGAAGATGTTTACGAAGATGATCCTTTCTGTAAAACGCTTTACCGCATTCGATACAGACCTCTGTTTTATGACCGGAATGGATAATAGCGTGCCGGACAAGATGTTCGTTACGTTTGAAGCTCTTCTGACAAGCGAGACAGGTGTACGGACGTTCATCACTATGGCAGAGGACATGGCGATCTAGGTGCTCCTTACGGACATGACCGATCCCACAAGTTGGACAGACAAACCGTCGCTCCATCTTGAATTCAACGCCAAGACGTTTCATTAGGTCCGCAATACCTGACTACCTATAATAACTTACAAGTAAAGCTATCAATACTTGTTCCTTCAATAATACTTCTAAAACTTTTCCAGTTTTACAGTTCTCATTCTAAGCAAATTTAAAATTAAAAAAAAAATGTTACTTATATTAATTAACAATTACAAATCCATAATTTAATTAAATTTTATGGTGAATTATTATAAAAAAAACCTTTTCCTTTTCTTTCTGTATCTTATGTTAAGAGTAAAGCTTTTGAAAGGTATTACATAGATTCATGGTGTAGAAAAATGAAATGTTAATGATCAATAAAGTACTTCTTCAAATTTAATTTACGTTAACAGTTTGATAAACTGTGTGTTTTGAATGTTTTTTTTTTTCTATATTAATACTTGAATAGTTTAAATTTGGATAAATTATTTGAGAATAAATGAAATATTTTATAACCAAGTGACCTCAGAATATTTATTTATTAATATCCATACTTCTATTTATAGAAAACCTGAACGAGAACGAAGAAAAAAAATAGCATATATTGCAGGAGCAAGTACAAACAATAGCAAAATAAGCTTATAATAAATAATAAAACTATAATGATAATAAAGAAAATAATTTTTTCTAAATTGTTAAATAGAGCTGCCATATTTATCATAACTAATCAATATCTATTAATAAAATATACCTAAAACTAACAAAAAAATAATAAAATAAAAAACCATGAAAAAAATTTAAATTTGAATTTACCATTTTTACTAAATAATCTAATAATTCAATACATGCACAAAAAAACAATTTAAAAATGGTTAATTTTTTTTTTTTAATAAAAAAAAGATGAACCTAATAAACTCCATATTTTTTATAAAGTTTTATTGACAAAGCATTCCAAATTATGGGGAAAATATTAATTGAACAATTCAGAAATAATTCTAAAATGTAAAAAAAATTCAAATTTAAACTTAATTTAAAATCAATTATTTACTAGCATAAGTAACATATAAATAGTAATTATAAAACTAGAAAAAACCTACGTTGAAATAAAATCTATAAAAAATAACAAATACTGACTAGTTCATAAAATATCAATTATTAAACAATAAGCACCTGATAAAAAAAAATTCTAAAAAGAATTTAAAAATATTACAAGAAATAATAAATTACATTAACGGCTCATGGAATCTTGTACAAAGGGGCAGACAACTGGGAAAGATTTTTCAATTACTGAGATACGCAATCAAATTACATGAACAGATTATTTAAGGAAAAAAATATATATACATATATATGGGATAAGTTGTTATAATTTTTTTTCACAACATATTTACATTTGCAAGTCACTTCCCCACACAATTTTATTTTCTACCTACAGCTAATTAATCATGGATTTAAACTTTATTTAATTTTTTTTTTAGCAATTTTCAACAGCATAAGAATGTCAATTATTTGACATCAAAAATTAAAACATTCAAAAATCTTAAGTCAATTCAGCCTATAAAACATATATGTGCAAAGGTATTATACATGTGTTCTTAGTATAGTTAAGAAAAATGAAATCATTTAAGTTTCCTTGAAGAAAAGCTTGAAAAAATGAAATGCGTTTCAAAATTAAGACCTTAACTGTTTGACATGATTAATTGGCCTTTCACAGATAAACAAATGATAAAACTTGAACTGAATGTGATGAAATATTAAACTAAAATTATCTTTGAAGATCGATGAGAAAATAATGACAAGACAGGGAGAGGGGTCTTCATACTTTTAAATTAAAGTAAAATTATAAACTTGGTAAAAGAAACGACTTGTGAATTTGAAAATTATTCTGATGAAAATGGCAATAAGGTAGATGACATTAATGCAGGTCCTTATGATGAAGTTTTCACCACACAAGAGATTTTGCTAATTTGGTATGAGAATCAATCTGAATTATCAGTTATAACTCTATTCTTGCAAAAAAAAAGGTGAAGATCTTGCGGCAACAAGATATAAAAAATATGCAATAAAAAATTAGCAATTTTTTCAAATCACTTTAAATTTTTAAAAAACTTTAATTTCTAGTCTGTTTAAATTGTACTCTTTTTAAAATAATTTTATGGCAGCTTATCAAAAGACCTTTTGACAGTAACAATACATATTTTATGAATATTATTTAAGAATTCTTTTAGAAAATTAGTTAGTTGTTGGGAAAAATATTGCTGATTGGAAGTTTTCCCTACAATAAATAAAAAATACAAATTACCACTTGCATGTTTTAATACAAATAGTTTTACGATTCTATTACTCTGTTATTTTAATTAACTAATGTTTAAAAATTCAAACAAATTGACACAATTTGAACTAACCATGTCTCAATTATTTTATTCATTTCAAATTTTAAATTCAATGTTATTTTACCGCATAAGAAATTCTGTTTAAATTTTTACAATATATTTAATAATTTTTAACAGAAAATTCAATAAATTAAAAACAAAAATAATTAAATTTATGACAGCTGCATAAAAACACTGCTAAAATAAATGGAATCTAGAAAAAACGATTGTACAATGACAAAGTACTATTCATAACATACACAATTCATTCTACACAATACTGATATAGTTGACTTCGTTGTCCAAACATAACATAACCTAACCTAACGCAAAATTCCTACTTTTGTCAAGCAGCCCAGTGTAATAAAATAACTACTTTTGGCAAAAAATATGTGAGCTAAATATTATTTAATATAATTTCAAAATCTACCTATTTCCATACACTTTTGCAATTTTGAACAATGAATTTGGATTAAATTTAAACTAAAAAATTATTATTGTGAAATATTTTACAGCTTAATATAATTAATTATATTCTAATATAATTATTAGCAGAGTCATCACTCATTATTATTATTTTTTTTTTTTTATTTAAGATTAACTGCATCGCAACAGGCCTTAGGCCTAATTATAGATAGCAGTTTGATACTATTTTTGTCCACTCTTACATTAACCAAAGTACATGTAAACATGTTTTCATATAATTTAAATTTACTTCAAGAAAAAATTAATTAAAATAAGATGCAACCCCAACAATGTTATATATATATATTTTTAAACATAAAAATAATTGTCTTGAATAAATGTGTTGAATAGCATAAATTGTCAGTATCTACTTTATTTGTTTATTCACATTTCTAAATAAGAACTTCTAACCTAATGGTTCATCAGCTATATTTGATTTCAGGAATACTATTGTCACATATAAAACACTATATACATTGACATACCAATTGGAGAAATAAATGTTATAAACATATATTGAATAATTAACAGTTGTACCAACTTATAATTTTTAAAATTTTGCTTCTTTAAAAAAATATTTGTCAATTTTTCACCATTTTAAAAAGAAGGCTCTGTGTACATGAATATTTAATTTCAAATATGCTAAGACAAGAAATGATTCTGAGATTTTAAAAATATATTTTTTTTATTTAAAAAAAAAATATTACTATTAGACACACTACAAATATAAACTACAAAAAAATATAGTTTAAACAATGAAAAAAAACACACAAACAAACAAGATAATTTTTTAAAAAATGAAATAATAATGATAATGATAATTTTTTTAGAGATGAAATTAAAGTACCAAGTTGGTGTAACTGTTAACAGTAAATATAAGTAAAAATTCATATCACTATATTATTGGTATGTTAATATTCAGGAGGTTTATATGGGATGATGTTATACTTAGATCTGGATATTATGTTATCTGATGAACCATTAGGGTTCAAAAATGCTTTTAAATAATCAATATATGTGTAAGGTAGAGATGGGCCAAACATATATATTATATATATATATATATCCATACACACACACACACACACACACACACACACACACACACACACACACACACACAGAGAGAGAGAGAGAGAGAGAGAGAGAGAGAGAGAGAGAGAGAGAGAGAGAGAGAGAGAGAGAGTGAGTGAGAGAGAGTGAGAGAGAGAGAGAGAGTGAGAGAGAGAGAGAGTGAGAGAGAGAGAGAGAGAGAGAGAAGGTATCTCATGAAGGAAGAGAAATAATTTCAGGATATGCTCTACAGATAAATAAATGTAAAGAGAAAATTTATACAACGGGGTCCAGAGATATTTGGGTTTTCAAGCTACAGGTTAGTGAAAAATTCAATTCCAGTGGTAAAATGAGTCAATACTGAATCTTTGAGATATAAAGTATGGAACAAAACTGGTGGTTTTTATATTTTTGACTTGGAAAAAAACTAAAAACAAAAATCAGGTTCCAGAAATTTCATCTCTAATAATTTCTGAAAAACTTGCTGTAAAGATCAAACAACTGGAGTGAAGACGTACACTATTTTAGGTTGGTGCAAATTTACTTTAAAAAGAACTTATGTAAGTAAAGGAAACAAAAATTAAAAGTAAAACAAAACCAAAAGGCAGCAGACAAATGTCATAATTTTAAACCAAATCAAAAATATTTTTGATGTAAAAAAAAATTGTAGAAACTAAGCAAACATAATTTCTGTTAATGGACTTTGTAATAGAAGTGCAAGACTTGTATATTATAGATATGCAGAAAGCTTGCCTAACAGGAGAATTCCAACCCCAAAACCTTTTCTTTGGTATTACAGTGTTGACCTATAACTGCTTCATTTCTATCATCTTCATATTTCATTGAAGGTCAAGAACACTTTTGTCAATGAAGAACATGATTTAGCATTTCAATGTAGACTGGGACTTAGTACTGCATGAATTTCCCATTGGTCGTTTTTTTGTCACTGTGTTTAAGATAACCACCAAAAAGAAAGTTTTTGTTTTTAACAATGAAGGAATTTTATTCACAAAATGACAATCAAAAACTTCAGACTTTCAACTCAAACTTTTTGGCTATACAAATGTGAAGGTAAAGTTCTGGAAAGAATTTGTTTATTTTTTCTGATGAAAAACAAATAAAAAAACCTGTCTTATAATTCATGTTTCAAGAATTTCAGTATATCCTCATTTTAGATTTAAGCAGAGATTTACCACTAGCTAAAAAATAAAGAGTTTCTGGATTTATCATTACAATTTTTAACTTAATTATACCACTTTCTGGTGTGAATTTAAATCAATTATAAAACATGATGTAACTAAATTAAACAAAATTATTAACAGCAAAGAACAAAATGAAAATATATAATTAATAAAAAAAAATCTCAGTAATACTTATTCTCAGACAAATTACTGTAAATTGTAACATATCTGTGCATATCAAACTTCAAAGTTAACATAATAACCATCCTAACCTAAAAAATTTCTATGGCACTTCATATGACACAAGTCCTGGTATAAAAAATTAAATAGAAAACAAAAATTAATGCATATAAGAAAATACAGCTAAACTGTGTTGCATGTACAGTCAATCAGTCAATTTACCCGATCTACTAATAATAATGTATCATCATAACCGTTTATTTATAACTGATCTAATATTAATAGAAAAAAAATTAAAGCAAAAACCTGCAGAAAATAGGTGATTGACAAAAGATACCATATATTTCTAACTGAATTAATTACTTTATCACAAATTAGAAATATATATGGTAACAGTCATACACTACAATAAATCTGTTAAAATTTACAAAACCTATCATCAAAATGTAATAAATTTAAAAATTGTAAATTTAAGCTATAGAGAATATTAAGAGTTTATTTAATAATTTGTTCGGTATACGCATATTTTACTTCATATAAAAAAAAAATATATATGTATACACTTGTTATGTAACTAGATATAAAATTTCTGTCGCATCTCTATCTTAATACAACCACCCATCCAATATGTTACCATCATAGTCCAATAAATTTTTTTTCTTACGACAATTAGGTTAGTATAATTTGCATATTGCATGACAATTTGGCAAAGTTAGAAACAAACAGTGAAATAAAACTCAAATCGATATTTGAGGAGTATAATGGAGCAATCAGTCCCTCATAAAATTTGTACAGTCTAAAAATATAAAGGAGAAAAATTAATACATGTTAAAATATAAAATACAGATTTCAATGAAATCTAGATAATTTGACTGTTGCAAGGAAATCTTGTCCAGCTTTCTTTAATAAAGACCCAAAGGTTTTGAATTTTTTTAATGAATCAACAGTAACTGTTATAAGCTACAGTCATCAGGCTAACATTGGTTTAATTACATCTTAAAATCAAACAGTGGCTGGAAGATAGATCCAAAGAATTCAAATCAACAAAATTTAATTGATATGGTTAAGACTAGATCTGTTTTCCTGCCACACAAAAATGCAAGTGTTTAAAATTTATGTGTTTGTATTTAATTTGCTTGAGTGATTAATGATGCATAAAGAAACCAAATATATACCTTTTCAATTTGAGGAAAACAATTCATGTTATAAAAACAATTTATTTTTATAACAGATTTATTTTTATGATGCTTAAGCATCATAAAATTGTGATAAATTAATAAGAATTAGCTTACAAAAACCATTATAATGATTATGTGTATATATATATATATATATATATATATATATATATATATATATATATATATATATATATAAACAGCTTCTATTTTATTTAATTTCACCTTTGAATTTAGCTTTATTTCTGTAAAGCAAAACTTTACAATCCACAGAAGGACTTAATTGGGCAGTATTAATTGAGAAATTAAGAACATTCCAATTTGACTCGCAGATTGAATTTGTTATAACATTACCAAAATGAAAACCAGACAGTTTGAGACAGGGGTAGCAACTTCTAACTTTGCCAAATAGTACTTGGATAATCTTTAAACTACCTAGAAAAAATTCAAGGATAACAGCTCTACTGAGCTTTCTTAGTCATGTCTATAAAAAGAAATTACTAATATATCTACCAGTAATCAGTTCAGCCTCCAAAAAAAAACTTTAAAACTGTATTAATATAAAACTATAAATTATTTTTAAAATTTTGAAGCAATTAAAAACTCTTTAAATTATCAAAACTAAAAATGTCTTAATATAAACAAAATGTTCATCATTAATACAATTACTGTTTTAAAATACTACTAGTAAAATTAAAAAAGAATATAGATATACATGAACATTCTGTATTAAAATTTTATCTCACAAATGTTATATACACACTTGTTTTTTTTTTTTTTACTTTTTAATAATGCAATAATAAAACTTAATTATGTATCGTATTCCTTAATATAATTAAAATGAAACAGTTGCAATAAATTTATACTTACTTGATTAAGTAAGTATATGTTACCAAGTATAAAATTTTAAATTAATACATTAATTAAGTTGTAAATAATTATGCTTTACTAAATGACATACTGCTAAAAACAAAATCATATTTAAATTAACACGTGTAAAATAGTACTGAACTGCACTTTCCCCATTACAAATAGCTAATTAAATCAAATAATTCACTGTTCTGTTAAGAATTTTAACTGTAAATCATATATATATATATATATTATGGCCAAATGATATAATATAATGCTACCACTTAGAAGGAACTCAGTGCAGGAAGCTGAACCTCTATTGATTTATTCATAATATTTAATAATATTTTAATGTTAATAATATAATAAATAACATTGAGTTTTCAATGTATATTAAACACAGCATAAATAATATACTGTATGCTTGAGTGATGATGGTATTAAGATATGAAATGTTAATTATTTAATATTGTTTAAAAAAAAATTGTATATCCCTGTATATAATTAAGATATAAACTATGTTTGCATGGTTGCCATACGCAACCGTTTAGCCAAATGTCCCTGGCAATGTTTGCGCAGGTGATCTTTACGATAAAAAGCTTTCCCACATTCGGTACAGACCTGAGCTTTATGTCCTGTATGAACAATAGCATGTCTTGCGAGATGTTCATTACGTTTGAATGTTTTCGGACAGATGCCGCAACTATATGGTCTTTCTTCACTATGGCTGAGCGCATGACGATCTAGATGCTCTTTACGTTTTAATCCGGCACCGCATACATTACAGATGAACCTACGCTCGATTTTATGGGCTGCAAGGTGTGGTTCTAGAAGATTCTTGTCCGGGTATGCCATATGACATTCAGGACAACAATATAATCTTGTGCCATCTGCCGATGATACTATACGAACATCACCTAAACGTCTTTTTCCTTCTGACGGTGTAGATAACTAAAAAGAAAAACAATTACCAAAACAAAATTACTAACAGATAAGTTAATCCTATATAAAATGTTTGGAATACAAATTTATTTTACATTAAAATAATAAAAAAATATAAGAAAGTAAAACAATGTAAATAAATTAAATGATATTATTTTTATTAAAATTACTCTACACTTCATTACTACAAAATTCTTATTCTCTTAGATGAGAACTGATCAAAAATGCAGATAATTATATTCCTAGCAAATTTTTGAAGTAAAGAAAGTGGGTTTAACTTAGCAAAAGAGGATCTAGTCACAGATTCAAGCCAATTGATTTCAGTCAGCCAATATAAGCAATTGAGTAAAACTGTTTTATTTTTCCATCTAACTGTATCGTATTAAAAATCTGGATTACATTTTACAAATATCAAACATGCAACAATTTCTGTCAATAACTTGCATAAAACTCAATAGAAACCTACCAAATGTTGTCACAAATGGCTTATAGATAAAGATCCGCATTATACAATGTGCTTTTTAGCAGTTACAAGATTTAAACAGGATAGAGTGAATTTTGAAAGCGATAAATATCCTTCAAGGTAATTAAATGGCTGGAAAAATTCATATTCATACAGCCCTCTGAGGTTAGTCATCTCATGTTTATGGAAATCGGTTGCAGAGTTATTAGTTCATAATATTTTTATTGCTGATTTGGCAATGGGGAGGGTGGCAGACAAATTTACTCCAGGTGAAGGGAAACAGACTTTGTTTTTATTTTTTTTTTACAAGGTATTTGTCATCATGAATCAGTCGAATGGATCAAAATCATAATAAAGGAATACGGCAAATGAATTCTTGTACGTATGCAACATATATATATATACAAATAAACAACCAAATCATTACACTGACAGTACTCCTGAGCTTTCATCCCAAATTTTTATAAAACATGCCATCTGTGAGAGTCCAGAATGTGTGATTCCGCACATCGTCCAAACTACCTCTTATGAATTTGGCTTATTCCCTAGGGCAAAAATGGTAACGTCAAAATGTGAAAGAAATAAAATGAAATGTGACAGAATAACACAAAGATTTTAAACATTTCCAGAGACATTTCCAATAATTGCAAGAATGTGGAGATACTGTGGTCAGTGAATTAAAAAAAAAGCAGAATTTGAAGATAATGTGAATGACGCTTAGCCATACAAAATTAATTTTTTTCATCAATTCTGATATTTTTCTATCAGACCTCATAGAAAATTTCCTGATAAAACATACTTTTTCAACTGGACACAATTTTCCAGCATTCAGTTAATAACAATTGATTTGTTCAACATTAAGAGAATATCAATTTCTTGAGAAACTATTCTTAATAAATAATTTTAAGTCATCTAAATAAATAAGTCATGTACCTTGCCGACAGAATTGTTCAATTTTTTTTATCCTTACTTTCACTTTTAATACAGGCAAAAGTAAAATAATAACACAGTTTATAACAGAATATTGCATCCAGATAAAAATTATCCAATCCAAATATAAACAATTGAGTCAAAAGTATGGAAACTATCACAACTTTAAAACCACTCCCAATAGAGTACTGCAACTTTCAGGGTAAGGTATCGGTCAACTACTTCACTTTTTGATGAGAAATAGAATTTCAACCCTTCTTGGGGGGATGGCCCAAGGAATGTAACTCAAATATTTTAAATATTAACACCCTTTGTGTGATAAATCATTTTATACATCTCTTTAGGACAAAAAAAATAGTATAAATAAAAAGTTTGGATTTTGAAAAAAATTACATTGTAAATTTAAACAACTGTTATCACAAATAAATAAATTTATATAAATGAATATTATCAAGTAAATTTATTTAAAAAATAAATTATTTATTAAGGATAACGTTTACTTAATTGCTTACATTTGATTTTAATAAATGTTTGAAATGTCCTCCTTCTGTTGTTTGACAGTGTGCCAGTTGACTGTAAAAGAATGATACTGCATTATTCAATGATTTCCTAGTGATATTTTGTGTTGATTCTCAAATTATATTTTGTAAATAATTGATTATTTTGGGGCTTATTATGATAAACAATACTTTTTAAGTTGCCCCATAGAAAGTAATCCGATGGTGACATGTCGGGTGATCTTGCTGACCAATCTATTATTCTTTGTGGCTCAAAGTTATCTGATGCGAATGAACAAAATTCAATTTTCATAGGATAACCTCACAGAAGGGTGTTTTTATATACAAGTATAGTTACTTTACATAAAATATAAAAAAAGCTTACCCTTTAAAAATTGAATTTTTGAATTTGTTAAAATTTTTCAGCTGCAATATCACTGTTTAAGGGCAAAAACCTGAAAATTGCATTCATCAAAGGTTTTTATGGTATCAAACTTTAGTATAAATTTCAACTTTTTGATTAAACTCAGAGTAAGTAAAAAAATCGTAAATTCAAGAAAAAAATGCTTGATTTCCACATCCACATCCACATCCGGCATAAGGAGTTTTCTATTATTTCTAAGGTATTTTAAACTAATAAAAACCACATTTCTTTAAAATAAATGAAGTACCTTATTATAAATTATCATGTAGACTACCCAATATATAATTTTGAATTATTTTAGACACAAAGTTTATCTTTATCAAAATAATTTTATCCTGAAGTTGGGACCTATACTAAATAAATATTAAAAATTGTTTATAAGAGATAATAAATTAACTCATTATTACACAGAGGCCTAAATTAATTTAATCATTAATAAGTAAGTCTATATTTGCAATTCAATTAAATAAATTATATTTTGAAAGAAATTACATATACGTGGCTCGGCTGATAAATTTTTCACACATATGTGTAGCGTGGGAATGAAAAGAGATATTGGAATGAAATAAAAAATGAATAAAAGTACACCTTAGCTGCAAAATGAATTATTTCAATATAATTCCCATTTACACTGATACGCTTTTCCCAATGTGTGACAAGTTTTTGCATTCCATCACTGAAAAATTCTGGTGGTCTTTCTCAGACTCAAGTGGTGGCCACACCTTCCTTCACCTCATTGTCAATGTAATGATTACCTTAGAGATCCCTCTTGAGATGAGGGAAGAAGTGGAAGTCGCACGGAGCCAGATCCGGTGAGTATGGCAGATGCGGAATAGGCTCAAACTTCAGCTTGCAGAGAGCCATCAGAGTCTGCACGGTACCCATCATATACAGATTTTACGGTAACCCGATTACTCGATAATATGGCCTACTCGTTCTTTAGATATGCCTAACTGAATAGCAATGCATTGCTGGGCGATTCGGTGGTCAGTTTGAAGCAAATCGTCCAGCTCCTTTCTATGTTTCTCGTCATTCACAGAAACTGGTCATCTGCTGCGAGATGCATCCTCAAGTGTCGCTTTACCAGCTTCACATTCACGAAATTTCAATGCCCACCTGTTCACAGTACTCCTGTTAACAGTTTTACTACTGTAAACTGCTTTTAAACAATGAAAATATCTGTAGGATTCACATTTTCTGCTATTAAAAATTCGATCACTGCGCTGTTTTAACACATTGGCTGTACTCTACTTCATTTTAACTGCTACTGAAAAAAAACTAGTAAACAGATTTCAACGCATTATCGCAGGTTTTTAGTGGGGGATTTTAGCTATCATGTGCTGCCACGCCCAACTCGACAGTACTTTTTGTCGTCATGTAGCACACTAGTTTGCAAAATTTATCAGCCGAGCCTCATATATATACATGCACATGTGCGTGTGCGCACACACACAATTTATACTGTTAATTTGTTAATTAATGGTGCTAAAGAATCACAGTTCTCTTAAATAGGTTCAGGATTGTACAGGCTCACTCAAGCATCTGCAAGTCTGTGCCTGCAGTGTATTGTCTTCCCTCCACCATTATTTGTCACTTTACTCTGTGCTCTTAAAGTGTACAGTTGTGTAATCTTTTATCAAAATGGAGTTTAGTTTTCTTCAGATGTTTTTACTAATAAAGATTGCCACAAAACTGTGGAGTTTTTCCTAAAGACATTAATTCAATTAAAGATTATAGTAAAGAAGAAAAAGTGTTATTTATTTTAAGATGAACTCTGAGGTCACTTCAACTTGTAAATATCATGAAATAAAATACTTGAAAAAATTTTATTATCTCTATAGCCATCTCGCTTGGATCCTTTCAAAAGACATATAAAGTCTATAACAAAAGGGATACACAAATAGCTTTGAATAACTATTCTAAGAATACAAGCATTCCTGTCAATCTTATACCAGGAAAAACATTACGCCCAACATGTTACTTTAAAATATTTGTTGCGAACAAAGAAAGGGATGGTGAAAGTTTAGAAAGAATTTTATGAAATAACAAGGTTAGATTCAGCTTGTATTATTCTAAATTTATTGCCTGCTTGAAAAATTTGATAATTAAGTGAAGAAAAAAGATTTGTAGCCTTGAAAACAAAAACTGAAAAAATTTCTACTACTGTCAGAAAAAATTTTGAAGTCCCATTTTTAAAAGGAAATTCCTATTTCTGATCCAGATGACAATTCTCAAACCTTACAAACCAAATATGATGATCTGATAGAAAAACTAAATGTCACATTTCCTGCAAAGAGAACAAAATTAAAATTATCAGTTTACATTCAAATTCTTGGAGCCAAGCAAAAGTTAGCAATGAATTTAAAGTATCAGAATGTACGGTTAAAGTTAACAAGAAACCTAGTAAAAGAACAAGGTATTTTACCTGAATTACAAAATAGTAAAGCATAAAATGTAATAAGTAGACATAATATAAACAGTTTGAAGTTTTTATGAAGATAAAAATAGTCGTTTGTGAAAAAGGATTGTGTTTCATTGAAGGAAACTGATACTAAGGATCAAAAACAAAAAGGTTAGTGCTTTGTAATTTAAATAAAATATTTTCTGAGTTTAAAAAAAAGAACCCTGACATTAAATTGGAGGATCAAAATTCTGCGGTGGGGCATCTCGCACTTGTAATGTTTGTGTCTGTTATACCATCAGAATATGAAGTTGATCATTGATGGTGTCAATTTTTTGGAAATTCTGGTATGGAAAACAAATAATTGTGATTGTATGATAGGAAAATGTCAAGAATGTCCAGGCAAACAAGCCTTAGTTGACATGTTTTAAAGAATATGAAGGAGACTCAATGTAAAACAATATAGAATTCAAACAATAGGCAACACTAACAGAATTGAAATAATTGTAAAATTATCATAATAAGAATTCTTTGAAATATTGATTGTTAAACTTGAAAATCTAAAGATTCATTATTTTATTGAAAATCACAAGGGAATTTTTTTAAAGACAAAAAAAACAAATCTTGTCAGATGAATGCATTGTTCTAGCTGACTTTTCAGAAAATTATTCCTTTGTTGCGCGAGACAAAACATATGGGCACCACTGGGTAAACAAGCAGGCTACAGTTCATCCATTTGTGTTTTATTACAAAAATCAAGAGAAAGTAATGAGCCTCAGCTTTTGTGTTACAAGTGATCATTTAGAACATAATACCACAAAAGTCCATGCATTTCAACTTCAATTAACAAATTTCATTAAATACCATCCTTCTAAAAAAAATTAATCTGTATCTCTGACAGGGCTGCAAGCCAATATAATAATAAAAAAAATTTTTAAATATGTTCTATCACAAAGTAGATATTGGACTTGACATAAAGTGGCATTTTTTGGACTGAGAAAAATGCCAGTAATGAAAAAGGGGTAGTATGAAGCAGTCCATGACAAAGTATAGTTTACAGTAACCTTATAAGGATCAAATCTTGACAGCTCAGGAAATATTTAAATTCTGCAAAGAAAATGTTAACGAAAATTATATATGTTTTTGTGAAAACTGAGGAAATACATATGTGTTAAACAAAGATGGTACACCAATATATAATACGATAGGTAAAGTCGATAGATGGGTGGAATATATTAAAGAGTTATACGGAGGAAATGAATTAGAAAATGGTGTTATAGAGGAAGAAGAGGAAATTGAGGAGGATGAAATGGGAGAAACAATACTGAGATCTGAATTTAAGAGAGCATTAAAAGATTTAAATGGCAGAAAGGCTCCTGGAATAGACGGAATACCTGTAGAATTACTGTGCAGTGCAGGTGAGGAAGCGATTGATAGATTATACAAACTGGTGTGTAATATTTATGAAAAAGGGGAATTTCCGTCACACTTCAAAAAAAGTGTTATAGTCATGATACCAAAGAAAGCAGGGGCAGATAAATGTGAAGAATACAGAACAATTAGTTTAACTAGTCGTGCATCAAAAATCTTAACTAGAATTCTATACAGAAGAATTGAGAGGAGAGTGGAGGAAGTGTTAGGAGAAGACCAATTTGGTTTCAGGAAAAGTATAGGGACAAGGGAAGCAATTTTAGGCCTCAGATTAATAGTAGAAGGAAGATTAAAGAAAAACAAACCAACATACTTGGCGTTTAGACCTAGAAAAGGCATTCGATAACGTAGACTGGAATAAAATGTTCAGCATTTTAAAAAAATTAGGGTTCAAATACAGAGATAGAAGAACAATTGCTAATATGTACAGGAACCAAACAGCAACAGTAACAATTGAAGAACATAAGAAAGAAGCCGTAATAAGAAAGGGAGTCTGACAAGGATGTTCCCTATCTCCGTTACTTTTTAATCTTTACATGGAACTAGCAGTTAATGATGTTAAAGAACAATTTAGATTCGGAGTAACAGTACAAGGTGAAAAGTTGAAGATGCTACTATTTGCTGATGATATAATAATTCTAGCCAAAAGTAAAAAGGATTTAGAAGAAACAATGAACGGCATAGATGAAGTCCTACGCAAGAACTATCGCATGAAAATAAACAAGAACAAAACAAAAGTAATGAAATGTAGTAGAAATAACAAAGATGGACCACTGAATGTGAAAATAGGAGGAGAAAAGATTATGGAGGTAGAAGAATTTTGTTATTTGGGAAGTAGAATTACTAAAGATGGACGAAGCAGGAGCGATATAAAATGCCGAATAGCACAAGCTAAACGAGCCTTCAGTAAGAAATATAATTTGTTTACATCAAAAATTAATTTAAATGTCAGGAAAAGATTTTTGTAAGTATATGTTTGGATTGTTGCTTTATATGGATGTGAAACTTGGACGATTGGAGTACCTGAGAAGAAAAGATTAGAAGCTTTTGAAATGTGGTGCTATAGGAGAATGTTAAAAATCAGATGGGTGGATAAAGTGACTAATGAAGAGGTATTGGGGCAAATAGATGAAGAAAGAAGCATTTGGAAAAATATAGTTAAAAGAAGAGACAGACTTATAGGCCACATACTAAGGCAACCTGGAATAGTCGCTTTAATATTGGAAGGACAGGTAGAAGGAAAAAATTGTGTAGGCAGGCCACATTTGGAATATGTAAAACAGATTGTTAGGGATGTAGGATGTAGAGGGTATACTGAAATGAAACGACTAGCACTAGATAGAGAATCTTGGAGAGCTGCATCAAACCAGTCAAATGACTGAAGACAAAAAAAAGAGGAAATACAAGAACTCAGTTCCAATACCTTAGAGCAGCATTTCTCAACCTGAGGTTTACAAAATTAGCCTACAACTTTACAAGTAAGGAATAATGAAATCATTCTATGTGAAAAAATATCATTTATTATATATATATTTTACTTAAATTTATAAGCACACATGTAAAGAAAATAAATTAATGAAATGGTTGCGTTTGTTTTTTGTTTGTTTTTGAAGTAGATTGCTTTCAAGCGATAAAAGACAATTCCTATATTAAGTTTTTAGCACAACCATATCTGAAAAACCCTTTACACCGAGGTAATATGTAGCGAAAGAGATTCATATTTTCAATGCTTCTGTGCCTAAATTTCCACATTCACTTCAACAAGCAAGCCAGAACATATATAAATCTTCAAATGTGAATTGCAGTTGTAACATTTTACTGGCAGACATTTCGATGAGCCGGTTGTGAATTTCATCTGGTAACTTAGCAGCTGCAACACTGAATGGATTCAGTACCCATCACTTCTATAGATCAATTTTATATTTTGGGAAATACTCCGCCAACTGAATTTTTAATTCACGTAAGTGCATCTTCATGCTATCCAAACTGTGGTGATTAATAGTGTCTTCCTTATCTAAATTTTTCTCAATATAATCTGAAGCGAATGGAAACATTAAAATCTTTCCTTCAAAGGTGAATAATCTGGATATCAAGCTTCTTAATGAAAGCATGAACTTTGTCATTAATAAAATGTTTTATCATGTCCTTTTAAATTCACATTCCAGTCATTTAAATGAGAAAATACTTCCGCTAAGTAAGCCAACAGCAACATACTCATTATTCTGTAAAAACATTGAGAATGGTGTTTGTTTATCCTAAAAAAATACTATTAATTCATCTTGCAATTCCAATAACCAGATTAACACTTTCCCCCACAAATATCTGAAATGGGAATGAAGAAATTTTTTTCTTTTTACCGATTTCATCACACAGTTCAGCAAACACACTACTCTGTAGCACATAAACATCAAGTTGAAATCTGTAAATTGCTCATGTTTGTACATTTTATACAAGCATGTTCATACACGTCACTACCAATACAGCTAAATAATTTTAACAGGTTTCATTTGGTTGGGGGTTTTGAAATATTCAATTTTTGTTCTGCTTTTTGGCAGTCATGGAGCTAAAAAGTTGAAAATTATTACCTTAGAGGAATGACATAACAACACTTGTCAGAAAATTAAGGGCATTAGATCATTTCATTGTTTTATACCACAATCAGAAAGTATGCTAAAAAGTTAGTACATATCATCATCAACCTACAGGGAACTTCATCAAGTTACAAAAGTAGTACCAATGATACTTCAAGGTTCCAAAAAAAATGAAAAGAACCAAGTTTGGATGTCAATCAAAAATATATTGAAGAAGCTGACTCCCCTGGAATTCACCACTGTATCTAGGCACCCTGATGAAATCTCACTGCTGTTAAAACAACTTTAAAATAAAAATGATTAAAAGTGAGAAGACATAAAATGTTCAGCTTATTAATTGTTAATTCAGTGTTAAGGTAGTTCAGGGTAACAATTTATAACATCTTACCTGATTGCTGTTTTCATTCTATTTTTTAAGAGTTTGTATTTTATTACTCCCTTTAAATTTAACATTATATAACACTGCAAGCATATTTACCACACATCATTAAATGCATATCCTGTATTGTTATCAAAATAATTATCTTATTTGATATACGTTTAAATAACTGAATCATTATACTCTTATGCCCACTTATCCCAGATGAGGAAATCAAGCATTTTTTGCTTGAATTTTATACTTTTTATACTTACATTGGGTTTAATCTAAAAGTTGAAATTTATAATGAAGTTTGATACCACAGAGACCTTTTATGTGTGCAATTTTCAGATATTTATCTGGTCCCCCAATAGAGATACTGCAGCTGAAAAATCTAACAAATTCAATTTTTGGAAGCTACTCAACACTGATATTTTATATAAAGTAACTATATACTCATATGCAAAAGCACAAAAATAAATGAGGCTAAGAAACTGTTCCTTCTTTGAGATTACTCTACAAAAAAATTGAATTTTGTTCATTTGCATCCGATATCTTTGGGCTACAAAGCATACATGAACAAAATCATATTAAGTAGGTAAATAGGGCTTTGATTTGTAGGCCAGAATGTACTGAACACAATGCAGTTTAAAAAGGCTTTTCTTTTTCAGTTTAGCCTGCAGAACCACTTCAGAGGATAAAAAAGTAATACTTCAGAGGATGATATGTGTAAATGTAAATGAAGTGTACTCTGGTACAGTCTCAGGTCGACCATTCCTGAGATGTGTGGTTAACTGAAACCCAACCACCAAAGAACACTGTTATCCACTGTAGTATTCAAATCCATATAAGTAACTGCCTTTACTAGGATTTGGAGCTTAGAGCTCTTGAATTCAAGAGATCTAAGGTCTAGCAGATTTGCAAATATGAGTTCACCACTAGACTAATTCAGTTGGTTCTTTAAAAAGGATAGGACAACTTGGGCTGAATAATTTAGAAAATTGTAGATGTCTACAAATGCAAAAAAAACAAGGCTTAAAACATAAATGGCCCATTTTTGAACTGGATAGAAGAAAAATTTAATAAGATTAGTTTAGAACTACCGACATATAAGAGAATGCACCTACAAAATATGAAGTTTTTCTAAAATCACTGCTGGATCAATTGGAATATATTGACCACCCACTATTCATATTTCATCCATAAGGCCACAAGCTGGATATCACAAAATAGAACTGCAGCAAAATTTGAGGTTATTTCAGAAAAATAACTTATTGCTAGTTCCAGGGGTATATCAAATGTTATTTAATTAAGCTACCATGTTCCTTGCAAAGTTATTTCTGCAGCAATGTATTACTCAAATTAAAATGAGATCAGTAATATATACAGTTTTGTGAATCAAGCCTGGGAGAGATTTATTAGACAGAATAGAGTAATTCTTCCAGTCTAAGTACACCCAACTAATCCAGAAAAGAATATGCATATTACAGCTCCTCAATAAAAAACTGGACTCTTCTCTATTGGCAACCCGTAGAAACAAATGGGATGCCATTAATTACTGAATAACAATCAACTTGCAGGATTTATAACCTTGGTATGACTGGAAGATTTTTAGCCCAGGAATAGGCCAAGCCAATTGTTGCCTAATCATGGAGACTGTAACAAAAAAACTTTTGCCAGAGCAAAAAAGTAGTGTTTGTATCTGTGGAGAAACATTTCAGATATATTTATATTTTATGTATAATTGCCCCATTCTAGCTATGACAGTCATAAAAACACATTAGGGAATTTGAAGAAAAATTATATGACAACTCACTGCCAGGGGTAGGATGCCTCCTATCAATTCTTAGGTTATCGGTCATTGTTCAAGAGAACTCTTTTATGTTTTAACAGGGCTACAATGAAGACATCCAAACCACCTCCAGAGTTACATAATATTGAGAAATACATTTGAAATATATCTTCAGAGGATTTGTAATACAGAAAATACATTTTTCTTACTATTATAATCAGTAATTTAACAGTTTAAGTGCACTATTAAGTCCAAATGGGATGAGAATCCAGATCAACTAATTTTATTGGTACAGGAATATTAATTATAATCCAACGATAATTTTACTAGACTATAAAGAAGTGGTAATGCACCTTAAATTAAAATCAATCAGGTAGCTAAAACCTTAAAATAAAATATTTCATAGGTTAACTTCAGCCGAAGACTATATGCACACACTTGAAACCCAAAAACTATACAGTTAATAATTAATTGACCATTATCTTTAACATAATTTTACAAGCTCAATAAATAGTCGCAACTAGAAATTCAAAGGAGGATGATACTGATATTGTGAAAAAACATTTAATTACTAAAATTATAAAAGAAAATTATTATCTAAAGTCTAATTTTTTTTAAATGTTAGATTGTTTACACTTGTAACGCACTTGATCTCAACAACATACATTAGTACTAGCACTAATAAACAATCCTACCATTGACAACCCACAAGTCAACACACAAGTTGTCACACTTTAGACAAGTTTATAAAAAATACCATTAACATAATTAATTTAATACATTTCCTTACTAACTTAAATCAGCAGCATAAATAGCGTAATGTTGTTTCATAAGAGAAAAGGAGATATTAACTTGTTACATTACTCTATATTATTTGTCCCAATCACATTTAAAGCATCTTTGTTACTACAGGAACCAATCAGATTTACTTACTTCATTATACAGCCTATAGTATGCAGAATGAAGGTATCACAAGTAGGATTGGATATAAATTGCATTTTGCCGAGCTTGACATGCTGCTACACAACCATTTATTTGGCTCAGTTAAGCAAGCGCTATAAATCCACTTTTCTCCTCACTTTCCCTGGTAAGCCTTACAGTCAATTTCATATATAAAAGGTGATAAATTATGTTTATGCATCAATAAATATAACAAAAAATGTAATAATTCCTTCATATGACTTCAAAAATGTTATGTTACACAGAATGGTAAACACCGTACATAGTAACCGCTACTATGGCTGCACAAAGGAGTTTACATGAAACTATGCAAATCAGCACATTTAATGATTGGTTACGATTCATATATACACATATATATATATATATTTAATTGTAAATGTTATTTATTAATGTTGGATGTTATACGTTTTACCTAAAAACTGAAACTGAAAACTATAAAGCCAAACATAATGGTATTAGTTAGGAACTCTCAAAGTGATCTGTTTTTTTGCTTAATATACATTTCTTTGAAAATATATCTTAAGGAAATGTAATTCATCATTACTAACAAAATTCTTAAATCTTATTTGATGCTAAGTTTGGTGCTAATTTAACCTTATTTGACTAAGTTTTCATGCTTTTACTACCAAGTGGAATCTAAGAATATAATTCCAGTATGAAGAATACAACATAAATTGGCGTTTCAAAGACAAAAATGAAATTTCATAATACATATTTTAATCTTCTCCAGAGTAGGAAAAAAATAGGAAATTAATTAAAAGCTGGCGTAACTTTATAAAAAGAGCTCGCTAAATAGCAACAAAACAATATTGATACAACTGCTTGTTAATTGTAACATAAAAATGATAACAAAAGTAATGAAATAATAAAAATAAAACAAACAAAGTAAGTATTGAATACTGGAAATAAATAAACATTAATTATCTATTACCTTAAGAAACTGTCGAAGACTAGTTAAGTATTCAGCAACTTTGTTGCCAGACTGAGGTCCTGCATTAGCCCACCCAGCAGCCTGATCCATTTCATCATTGTCTGTCATGGTAGATGCATCAACCATAATTTTCCCTGACTGCTGTCCTTTAAAACACTGCACACAATTTTTAGCACCTCGATTACAATGTACATATCGCTGAGGTTCTGGTGGTGAACTTGTAGTAGGAGCCTGTTTAAAAGTTGAATCGTTACAATTCTCTGAATTTCTAACCTCTTGTTGCTGCTGTTGAGGCCTCTCCACATTCATAGATACAGGTTGAAAATTTCTAGGTTCCTGTTTTCTTTGAACATCTTTAACACTTGTATCGTTACTTAAATGTCTATTTTCAACTACAAAATGTTGGATATTACTATTATGATACTGTAAAGTACCTTCATTAGCCATTTGAGAAATCATTAATGCGTTCACATTATCGGGTATTGAAGGGTTTGGAAACCTCGCCGGAAAATTTTGTAGCGGCGGACAATGATTAGGATGAATTTGATGCGGTAAAGCACTTCTATACTGAGTTATATGATTCATTTTTATTTTGGATAATATCACGAATATCTACCTAAAACAATAAATAATAATATAAACGATTCGGCTCCTTTACTATGTAGGCGTACCTAACAATCTTCGGAAACATACGAACTTTAGGCCGAACATTTTACATAAACAATACATGTATTACGTACAAAAATACTTAAGTTTAAAAACGACGTTATTTGACGTTTTTTATACGCTGAACTGTTCACACAATATGAATAATACATTATATAAATTTAAATTAAAAAATCACTAACACCTCTATTTGAAACAGCTGACCAAAATAATTTTGACAGCGATGTTTGTATCGGTGCCAAATTGATTTTATTCCTGATCCAAAGACGTTTCAATGAAACTGGGAATACGCTTTAGAATTTTTCAATATATACCCATGGTTTAAAAACCTAAACACATACTACAGTAATAAAAAAAGTAATATCTTTACTTTTAATAATTAATAAAACTACTTTACTTTTATATATATAATTAACTTTCTGACTTGAGGATAAGTACTATTGATTTAAATTGATTGTTTCATTTTCATTAAGAAATTTTGAAATAACTTTCTTTCAGTTTCCAGTTGTACTTTATCAATCAGAGACCGATTAATGCTCAGCTGATAACCACTATTAAATAATTACTCTGTAAACGTGGTAATACTCCAGCCCCCAGCCACTAATGCAGTAGGCAAGACTTTTCCCTCTTGAAATTATGGGTAAATAGACGACTCGCATGTTAGATAGGATTAATTAAGTAGCATTATAGATTTTTAAGGAAAGCTCAGCCAGAATTGTTAAATATAAGTTTCCACGCATAATTTTAGTTCGGTTTTTATTAAAAGATATATAATTTTCATCGCCAACCTTCATGAACAATTACAGCGAAAAATAAGAATAGTTACCATAGGGATTCTCACTTTTGTCATTTTTAGTTTTCAAAGCTTACTACTACTACTACAAAAATAATTTTTAGTATTAATATGACAGTACAATATGTTCACGAAGGCAAAGATTATTAGCTGTTTTCTATATATTAATGTATATCAGAAAGGTTCCTTTTTAGTAACAGTAATATTAATGGTTGCCACTAGCTCTTAGCTAATTACTGATTTATTTACTAGTACATTAGCTACGTTGATCTTTCAATAAGTTAAATTAATTACATAATAAAACGATAAGAACGAGTGGTTATTAAATTATTTTGAATCATTTAATTGAGAAATGTTAATGTTCTAGAAACTTGTTTTTTATTGATGGATTTGAAAAAAGCTGATACTGAACGCTGACATTATGTGAACTCTCATATTTATACCAGGAAATACTTTAAATAGGTGGTGCAGAGGTGAAACCTTTTTATTTAGTGATTAATCTTATCCAGAAACGAATTTATTTATAAAATGTTGTTCAATTGATGCCTCGTATACGTAGAAAATTCAGAATATCTTCATTGTTATTTCCTGAATCGTTTTTGTCTGCATCATTTATTTAGTATACTATTTATTCATAAAGAAATTGCCATCAAAACAGCAGTAGTTCATTAGTTTGTAAGAATTCTTGTTTGTATTGATAGCGCTAGTTCTGTATTTCGTTTTTGCGGGAGCTTGTTAATATAATGTTAGTAATTAAGTGTTAGCCTAAATAAATTTGATAGATGGATTTACTTTAAGTTAATTAAAAGAATTATTTTTAATTTATATATTTGTCTAGGTACGATATTTCTAATTGTAATGTAACAGAAGAATTCAAGTTCATATACTAACCAATAATCTGCTTGCTGAAGTGTAGTTGTGATCTGAGGTATTAAATAATGTACTGATTTAAATAAACAATTTTTATTTATTTAGTTTTATAGTTTAAAAGCAAGCATAACATTTACCAAGCAATTTGGCCAGTTGCAGTAGAATTACACATATATAGTCACTGCATTTTTTACCAACATTTAATAATTACATTTTTAATGAAGACTACAAAATAGTGTACAACATTCTGGAAGGAGTTAATGAAATGTTTTAATCAGACATTGATTAATATTTGCTTATTTTGTATATGTTTCTAATGATAACTATATTATCTACAATCATGGTGGGTATAAATGTTCACTTTAATTTCTTTTTTAGTATAATGTAGTGACAAATTTAGTATTAAGAATATCTTACCAGGTGTCTGAATATATACCTTTTTCTTTTTTTGACATTGCTATCCTGGTTAACTAATGTGTTTTTTCTAGGTATTATTCTAACTTGAGTAAGAAATTTTAAAAATCCTAATTAGGCATGCCTGTAAAATAATTAGTTATTTTTTTAGATTAGCTTTTAAATTATTAAGGTTAGTTACTTTCTTCACATCCAGAAAAAAAATCAATTTCTGTTTTGCTGAGACAGTTGTGTTGGAAAATATCTGTATAAGTACTTTTACAAAGAGACTTTAAAGGAATCAGGATCTTAATAGCACAGATGATGGATATTTATAATCTCCAATTAGTTATTTTGGATAAAACAAGCAAGAACAGTTGACAGAATACATTATTGTAGATTTATTTAAATAACAGATAGGAGGGTATGTTTTGCAATAGCATGTTGTTTGATGATGACAGGAATGTTTTTATGTTAATGATTTATTAATTAGAACCAGTATTTTTTTTATAGCTTTCTAAAGATTCTTGACTAAGTTTAGTTTTTGTGATAAACTGCAAAATAACAGTATTTTTTTACTAGAAAACCAAATAGTAATGATTAAATTGCAAAATAAAAGATCATTTAGTTAACAAAACTAAGTGATAATGTTAAGAATGACAGTAAAAATGAAGATTGTATTGATAGTATCGTAACCAGAAGCTAGAAAAAGTTAATCAAGATCAGAGATTAAATGTTGACAGCAAAGAAGAATATTTCCAATTACAGTATAGAATGCAATACTTTATAAAACTTTAAAAATGTATTGTTGCCAGTTGATAAATTAAAAGTAATAATAATACTATTATATTAATAGTAATTATATGATTTTTTTTTATAACTGTGTGCTCTGGATTTGTTTAACATTGAATCTGCTGACAGTTTTGTTAAAACCTAAAACTTTGTTAAAAAAAATAGGTATATTTTTGTTTGTGTACTGTTAACAATTCATGTACACAAATGACGTCATGTACAAGTAACAGTTGTCAATAATTGTTATTAAGTACTAAAACAAAATAAAGTTCCTACTTTTGCTATTCTATTAACCTTAGATTGGCCGAGTATTGTTGAGTTATTCTCCAGTAAAGGTGCACCAAGTAGTGAGTTTTTGTAGGTCTTTAAAATATTGGGTTTTCTTTATCTTAAATTGTTGCATTAAAAAATAATATTTTTGAAATAAAATTTGTAAGTAATCTAATTTTTACTTGCTTTTCTTTAACTCACAATGTTATTTTCATGTCTGTTATCAAATCTTGCATCCTTAATTTAATATACTTCCTGACATTGCTGATTGATGAAATTTTGCACAATTACTAAGGTTGGGTGACAATACAATATTCTACCATTACTTTTGCAAACATTCTTGTGTATGGGGATAAATTAAGCGTATGGGTGTAAAATATTGCAAAACGGCTATGTGGGGTTTTTGCGGTTGCAGATGATATAAAAACTTCACTGTTTCATTACTTCGTATAGTAAATGTTTGATTGAAAATTTGTTTGATATTTTATAAATGTATTAGAAATTTTAATATATGATGATATCTGTTGAAATCCAAATTAGCCTATTAATTAAACTCATGAAATGTGTGATAATAATTTGATTAAAGTATGACTAAAAGTATGAAGCAAGTTTTTAAAAATGTTGAAAAATTTGTTATATTGTTTACATTTTTTTTTTTTTTTTTTTGTCTTCAGTCATTTGACTGGTTTGATGCAGCTCTCCAAGATTCTCTATCTAGTGCTAGTCGTTTCATTTCAGTATACCCTCTACATCCTACATCCCTAACAATCTGTTTTACATATTCCAAATGTGGCCTGCCTACACAATTTTTTCCTTCTACCTGTCCTTCCAATATTAAAGCGACTATTCCAGGTTGCCTTAGTATGTGACCTATAAGTCTGTCTCTTCTTTTAACTATATTTTTCCAAATGCTTCTTTCTTCATCTATTTGCCGCAATACCTCTTCATTTGTCACTTTATCCACCCATCTGATTTTTAACATTCTCCTATAGCACCACATTTCAAAAGCTTCTAATCTTTTCTTCTCAGATACTCCAATCGTCCAAGTTTCACATCCATATAAAGCGGCAATCCAAACATATACTTTCAAAAATCTTTTCCTGACATTTAAATTAATTTTTGATGCAAAATATTTACATAAATGTTACAAAAATATGTGCATCAAGTGATGTGAAAATAGAAATAAGATGTAAAGTAACAGAAGTTTTTGTACATCACCTTACTCAGTCTTTATTGGTAATGGCCCTAAAACAGTTATGAGAATCCCTTAGAAAACATTTTTTTAAAGAGAATCAATTTTTTATTACAGTAGCTCATTATTTTTATTATTTCATAAGAGAACAAACATTTCTTTGACAAAAAAAAAACTTTGAAAGTCAATTCATACTAGCAGAACACATATAAATACTTTATAACTATGACAGGTAAATTTGACACAAAATACAATAAATCAAGATCAAAGTACATTGCAACAATTGTGAAATTTTAAACACACTAAACACGACAAAACCAAGATGTTAAATTAACGAACATAATATACATAAAATATATTGTTTAACTACATAATAAAAATGCTTTTTAAGATAGATGACATTAATGTAGTACCACCGCTAACTGAGCTAAAGTAGGAGCTGATAATTATTACAGGAGGTCCTTGGAAGACTAATTTCGTTGAAGTTTGAAAATTAATCGTCAAGTTATTTTTATTATCTTTAAAGCTATAAATTTTTAGACAGTGTTTTAACATATAAAGTTTCTCCTTCATTTAATTATCTTTGGAATGAAATACAGTCATCCGGTAACATGGAATGAAATAAAATATTTACTTTAAAAAAAAAATGTTATGTTTTTTAGAAAAAATATTATTTATTTTATTAGGAAAACATTTAATCAAATAATCTTCATGGCGGAGTAGTAGTGTCTCAGCCTTTCATCTGGAGGTCCTGGGTTCAAATTCTGTTTAGAGATGACATTTTTTATACGAATGTTCATTTCATATTCCCAGTTACAAGCTTGGAGTTTATATGTTAAATCAAAATTCTTGAAACATATTTATAATCAGTGAATTGATAAAATTCAAATTAAGAGATTTTAAGGTGATTTCAAAAAAAGGGAGGTGCACAACTAGATGTACAACAGTCCTAAATCCAAAATTTCAACATTCTCGTGTAACTAAAAAACAATTAGCGAGATACGTTCATACAGATGTCATGCCAAAACTAGTCAAAATGGATTCAGGGATGGTAAAATGGATACTTCTGTTGAAATTTGAAATTTTTTGCCAGTACAATACTTCTTCATTGTAATTCATACAAGGACGTAAAAACAAAATAAATAAGATAAGGCATTTATATTTCTGTAAGTAGTAAGTCACAATTCCTGTTTAAACCGATTTCTAACATCACTCAGGTATTACTATATGTCTTGTATTTTCTTTTATCTTAGAGTAAAATTATTACAGAATACTCTTTTGTTCTAAATAGAAGTTAAAAACTAAGAAGAAAATTTGACTCATAGTAATGTTAAAACAATGGTAGAAATATTAGCAAAATAAAAGGTTTTCATTGCATACCTCCTCATTACTTTATTATAAAGATTTATAAAAGGAATAAAGGATCATCAAATTGAAGAGTAAACATCAAATACAGATTTAAAATGGAGTGAAGAAAGTAAGCAGATGCACTTAGAAATATTGGGAAGAAAGGAAAAACAAAACACATCAGTAGAAGAAATTGTAACTGCAAGCTTACGCAAAACTGTATGAGACTAGAATAAATTCATTGCAATTAAGTAGGAATAATGGTTACAAAAAATGGATGAATTATAGTGAAAGTTGATGTGGACAAAATTATTTATGATGGTTTCAAAATAAACATGTTTATTATAATAATGAAGAATTGTGATATTTCATGCAATCATATGCAAACTACTGTGTTTTCATTGCTACAATATAAGAAACTCTGTTATTTGTAAAGTAGAAAAGGGAGTAACTGGGAGAAACAGAAGAAATATTGAAATTGGAGCACCATAAAAATTTGGGGTTTACTTAAGAAAATTAAAATAAATGTTGGGTTTAATGAATGATAGGATTATACAGTTTAGGTAGAAAATTTATGTTGATTTGCAGGTAGTGTACTGTTTAGTATAATGCTAGGGCTGGAACAATCCTATGAACCGGTATGTGAATGAATATACTTGATATGTAAGGTAACTGATATTTAATGACACTGTTCACTAAACTATAAGACATAATAAATAGAAATTTATTTTTATGATACACTGGCGGAGTGGAGCCATGTTATTTACAACAAATACTAATCACGATAACTTGCGGAGCCGAGGATGTTGTCCTGACAAGTGCTAAACACGACTGGATAAATGACTCTAGGATAAGTTTCATTTTTACAAGCAGACACTCAACCTTTTGTAAAGGAAACAATAGCCCTTAAGCACTATCTCAGTCAGCTTAAGAACAATTTAGGAAAGATGGAATGGTAAATTAAGTTCAGATACTTTATTGCAAGTTCACTAGGGCTAAAACATAGACTTCTTGTGATTTTCAGCATATTTATGTTACAGTAATGTAAACTTAATGTTATTAAATAAATATTTCTCTGTACTTATAAATACATATACAGGAATGGGTAGACAACGTACTAACATATATATATATATATATATATATATATATATATATAGTTTGGTCTGCAACAGCATCAGTTGAGAACCAAGTGACTGATTGCTTTCAAATTTGTATGGTACACACATGTTATCCTGGGGAAGGTTTTTAGCCATAGATCAAGGCCCTAGCTCCTATGGGAGTGAAATTTTGATTTGAAGGTATTCATTAAAGAAACAAAAATTAATCCTTTTACTTAAAATAACTCATTCTTTTGTTTTTAATGAATATCTGTAAAATATTTATTTTTGTTGCATCCATTTGGATAGTGAACACATCTGGCTAGATGTGTTCACTAACACAGGCATCTCTTACCAGCTGGAGTATATATAAATGTGTATATATTTAAATAACAAACATGTTTCTAAAAATAGTAAATTAACATAGCTAAATGTTATAATAAATGAATATAAAACTGATAGACTAAGCTATTTTTTTACAGGTTTGTAGTAATAGAATGCATTAAGATACAATCATAAAAAACAGTAGGTAAGAGAATATCAAACAGATACATATATAATCCATACTAAATAATTTGATGGAAGTATAATAAATATCAATGTTTTTTTTCCATGATAAATTCAATAATAGAATTAAAACTGACAACGCAGGCTATCAGTTTGTAAATAATGAAAGGATATTCCAAGAAAATTATCCAAACAGTGATTGTAAATAGAAAAAAGATAATGTATTGGTGTGAATAAATAATGTAAGTATAATATTTTTATTTAATCTTGTCTTCTTTATTAGGTTTTGATAAGTTCCAGAATAATATTGTTTTGAATAAATTTATAACAACACTTAACTTGATTTGTTTCCCGCGTAGATTTTAAAAATCGGATAATAATGGCGGCATATGTAAGATTGTTTTTTGTAATCGACGTGGGAACGCGTAAAATTCATTACCTTTTTTTTTTCCTGTTTAGCCTCCGGTAACTACCGTTTAGATAATTCTTCAGAGGATGAATGAGGGTGATATGTATGAGTGTAAATGAAATGTAGTCTTTCTTGTACAGTCTCAGTTCGATCATTCCTGAGATGTGTGGTTAATTGAAACCCAACCACCAAAGAACACCGGTATCCACGATCTAGTATTCAAATCCATGTAAAAATATCTGGCTTTACTAGGACTTGAACGCTCTAACTCTCGACTTCCAAATCAGCTGATTTGGGAAGACGCGTTAATCACTAGACCAATCCGGTGGGTTAAAATTCATTACCTAACAACATGGATCTGCACGGTTAGCGTCCTTTCTAACGTACTCTTAACGGTTAATAATTAATTTAACGATGTGGATTGATTTGTTAGTTGTAATAATCTTATTTGAATGCTTACTGTTTCTGCGAATAATGAAATACTATTTTGTTTGGAGGTTTTCAACTAAAAGTATGTAATGAACGACATGTAGTTAATTTTCTTAATTTGTACACAATATGAATGTGAGTTTTGAAACCCGTTTTACATTAATTTTTTTCAGTTGTACTTAATACTAATGGTGTTATCTAAATAATATAAAACTGTAAGTAACTTTTAAGACGTCATGTTTATAGTCAATTTAGATGCATCTTTTATTTGAAACTTTAATATTTTTTTTGCCCGTGGACAAATTTTCGTTTTATTATTCATGCCTGTAGTTAGCTCTACTTTCCGTGTTAATAATTATTTTTAATATTAAGGCATACTGGTTATTGTTGCTGAAATTATTTACCCATCCCAGCTATCTATTTTAATGGTTTGTTTAAAGGGTTTAATATTTGTACTTGAAGAAATGCTTGAACATTTACTGCCTCGCACAAATGATATAAATGTAACCCTCAAAAACGTTATTTATAAACTCAAATTTGTAATAATGCTTTTGTAAAATGCATAGTGCATTTATTCATCGAAGGGCATGACAAAAATAACATAAAACTAAAGTTATTAATAATTGAGTTTAAGATTAATGTAATTTTTCTTCCAAGTCATTTGTAACTAATTATTGGCTCCTTCCAATAATAAATAGGAATGAGATAGTAATAGCTGCATAAAGCATTTGAAATTTTTTACCTGCCGCCCATATTGAGAATCATAAAGATTCTAGCGCTCTAAAAATATTTAAATTAATCATCTGTTAAAAATAATAATTACATTTGCAGTTTTTAAGATGGTCTCTTAAATACAGCAATTGCAATTATTGTTTTTAAACGTGGCATATCCTATTTCTTAGTTAAATTTTAAATATCCTATTTCTCATTTTAAATGAGCAATTAAAACATTAAATCATATTTAAAGTATTTTTATTAAATTTTCTTATCTATATAGTTACATAACAACAATATTGCTACCATATTCATTATAACAATACAATAATTAAAATAAAGCTTTCAATTGAACAATTTTTTGTCTAGTGTAGTAGGTGTTTAATTTTAGTTTGAAATATCAGGAAAACATATTTTTGCCTTTTTTTTAATCATTGCCTGCCTGAACGTTCCCAATTTTTTGTGGGCCTTTCACTGTCACCCTGAATGTCTGCAGTGCTCACAAGGGGGCATTTTTTAGCCCATTTTGAGAATAAATGTTTAAACTATTTTTTTTTTTTTTTTTAATTGGGTATAAAATCTACATTAATTTGTAACTTTGTAATACAATTTCTAAACTTTCTGTTGTTAAAATTTTTGGATTTCTTATTTTGTTGTAATGTCAAAAAGTGTAATGTGCTCTATATACATATTTGTATATTTACAACTTTTATAAGGTTTTTCCAAAGAAATTTTGTAGGTCTTTGGAACAGTATAAGACTTAGGCAAAACTACTGTTTTTTTAAAATCAAATTCACTTTTTTGAGTGAATATAATATTTATTGAACACATCCTTGATGTTTTTATAATAAACTTTCATAGAATTATATAATCTAACAGTAGTAAATGAAACATAAATGGGTATGTACATAGGTTGTTCTGTTACTTAAGCGGCTTAAATTAATGTTTAGTATTAAGTGTCTTCAAAATAACCGTTTTAAAATATAAGAGAATCTTTATTTAAAAAAAAAAATACTTTTCATTGTTTATACACTGAAATGAAATTCTTTTCATGAAGACACTTAGACATAAAACATTGTCACAGTAAGGTACAACTCGAATGAGTTCTTAAATGCACTATATTGTTTGTTTTGAAGAAGCCACTATAGTTATAGTTTAAGTTGAGTTTTTAAAAAAAGTTACAGTTTTAAAAATAAATATAAGTCTTAGGAATTCTTGAGAAAATTTGCGATCAGTCTTTGTAAGGATCACCCATGCATAGTGTCCTGAGTTCTTTCTTTTCCAAATTACTTCATTTTTCCCTAAACTTTTCTTTTCTTTCTTTGATCCATTCACTGTGTTTCCTTTTCTGTTCCTCTGGAAATGTAGATTCATCCACAAGTTTTCTGAAAAATTTCACCAAAAATTATTTCTTTGGAGATATTTAATAATTAGAAATCAATTCTTTTGAACTAGCTTATTGGTTTACTTTTTTTTTAAAACAAAGTTAAATATTTGTTTTATTTATTTAGATTCAACCATTCCATTGAAGTGACCATATAAAATTTTAGTTTTTCTAATTGTATACTTTTCAAAATTTTGGTCAATTTCGTCACATTTGCTTAAATTTTTACTGTTAGGATTCCTGTAAGGAAAGATAACACAGTCCTGGATAAGACGATAAAATATCCAGACCTTGTAAGGAAATACCTTTGTGGGTTGATCATTTCTTTTCTTCATTTGTAGCGTTTAATTAATTTTTTTTCTGGATAAGAGGACAATAGGAATAAGGTTACCTGCAGCACTGCATTATTTGGAGACAGTTATTTGGAAATTGTTTCCTGAATGATTAGAAAATTGACTCTGGCAGTGAGATAATAACTAGAAATCATGAAACAGATTTGCATCCCAACCCATGTAGGGGAAGACGCCCATCTTGTTACAATTCCAGTCACCATACCTCCTCCCCTTGTCTTAATGTAGGTAGGAGTCTGTCATATGACTTCTGGTCATGGTACTATGTTGTACTGTAATTTTTCTATATTGAGGACTTCTTTTCATATACGGGCCATATTAGTTTCTGCGAAAGGTCTGACCTTATTGATTCTATATTTGATTGTTGGTTTTTCATTTGGTTCTTGATATTATTTCTCAGATATTCTTTTTGACTATCAGTTTATTCTTTGTGATTGGTATTATTTCAGCCGTTGTAGGTCCAAGGTTTGAATTCCGGTTAGGCATGTCAATTTTTATTCGCTGTTACATACAATTTTCATATTCCACATATAAGCTTCATGCTTATGGGGCGAAAGCATAAAATTATAAATATAGAAATTAACATACTAAAGATCTGGATGAGTTTTAACCAAGCCTTATTTTACTACCTGAAATTTTTAATGAATCATGTATATTCACTAAATACTTCGTGTTTTGGGGGTGACTATAATTTTTCAGATTCTACTTACAAAATATATACTTAGGAAAAGTGGCAGAAAAGTTGCAATTTCGCCTTCATTCTCACTGTCGATGAGTCTAAGAAAAATTCCATTTACATATCCACCATAAATAGGAGAGTGTCGGACTAGCACTGTCTGCAATTTAGTTAAATAACATTAATATTTTGAAAACGTCTTGTTAAAACTTTTAAAAAATTAGGATTCTAAATACCTTCGCAAATTACAAAATGGCAGCCATGTTTATTGTTATCTCTGTAAACATTAGTGTTATCGAAATGTATGTTTGTGCTAAAATATTAAGCCTTTTCTTTTGAACAACATGACCTAGCATAAACAATACTTGATAGTATTTTGAAAATTTTCCCAATTTGGGTTTTAAAGGTCAAGATAGTATAAAATAGTAAATAATACTTTATCCATAAGTATAGGTGAGGGGTACAGATGACCCTCAAATCCGCTAACCTGATGATAGAACCCATCGTGTAATGTTTTTAAATTACAACCACTTAAATTTTTTCATCATTCACGGAACAATGAAGAAATAAGTTGTTGGACCTATATTTGATACTTAAGACGAATGTCATTTCATGTCGAACCAGATGTGAAATAAATAAATGACGTTAAACAAAATGAAATTACATTACAGAAGAATCAAATACTGAACATTACTCAAGCAGAACTAAGGTGACCTAATTTGTGAGTTGTGAACCTAGGAATTTGCACGTTTCACCAAATACTATGTCAAAAAATGGGATTTATTCTCGGGTCACCAAAGTGGCTTTACAAAATGTTACACTGGCCAAAAAATTTTTTTACCACCTCTACTCATAAAACTAGGCCTGATGAAGAATTTTGCTAAAACATCATATGCTTTATGATTATTTAATATTACTTATTAATATTTTTTAAATATGAAATATTTAACAAGTTAACAGGTCACTTATTTAGCATGTCAATTTAGTGATTTTTCAGTACCATTTACTAGGTAGAACTTTCGAATAAACAAAATGTTGATTCAGCAGCCTTTTTTCTACAAGGTAGTGCTAATTGGTCTTTGAGTTTATTACTGATTTTTTATGAAATTCTTTACATATAGATCAGGAAGAGCTATGTGACAAATTTCATCCAGTTTATCTGGAATAATTTGAGAAAAAGATAATTTAAAAAGCTATTACTGATTTGAGTGAAGCATGATATCATTTTTTAAATTTACAATTCAAATGAAGACATCACCATATTCAGGTCTACTAAAAAAGGCCTCTTTTTACATTTCATTTCCTTTTTATAGTTTCTTTCACTAGAGAGTAGTCTGCTGCACACCACAATACACCGAAGTGCAATTCTCAGTTGATCTATTTTTTCAGTCCCAAGATTTTTTTTTGTCTTCAGTCATTTGACTGGTTTGATGCAGCTCTCCAAGATTCTCTATCTAGTGCTAGTCGTTTCATTTCAGTATACCCTCTACATCCTACATCCCTAACAATCTGTTTTACATATTCCAAATGTGGCCTGCCTACACAATTTTTTCCTTCTACCTGTCCTTCCAATATTAAAGCGACTATTCCAGGTTGCCTTAGTATGTGGCCTATAAGTCTGTCTCTTCTTTTAACTATATTTTTCCAAATGCTTCTTTCTTCATCTATTTGCCCCAATACCTCTTCATTAGTCACTTTATCCACCCATCTGATTTTTAACATTCTCCTATAGCACCACATTTCAAAAGCTTCTAATCTTTTCTTCTCAGGTACTCCAATCGTCCAAGTTTCACATCCATATAAAGCAACAATCCAAACATATACTTACAAAAATCTTTTCCTGACATTTAAATTAATTTTTGATGTAAACAAATTATATTTCTTACTGAAGGCTCGTTTAGCTTGTGCTATTCGGCATTTTATATCGCTCCTGCTTCGTCCATCTTTAGTAATTCTACTTCCCAAATAACAAAATTCTTCTACCTCCATAATCTTTTCTCCTCCTATTTTCACATTCAGTGGTCCATCTTTGTTATTTCTACTACATTTCATTACTTTTGTTTTGTTCTTGTTTATTTTCATGCGATAGTTCTTGCGTAGGACTTCATCTATGCCGTTCATTGTTTCTTCTAAATCCTTTTTACTTTTGGCTAGAATTATTATATCATCAGCAAATAGTAGCATCTTCAACTTTTCACCTTGTACTGTTACTCCGAATCTAAATTGTTCTTTAACATCATTAACTGCTAGTTCCATGTAAAGATTAAAAAGTAACGGAGATAGGGAACATCCTTGTCAGACTCCCTTTCTTATTACGGCTTCTTTCTTATGTTCTTCAATTGTTACTGTTGCTGTTTGGTTCCTGTAAATATTCTTCTATCTCTATACTAAAAACCTAATTTTGTTTAAATGCTGAACATATATTCTATTCTATGTTATGAAAAGCCTTTTCTAAGTCTATAAATGCCATGTATGTTGGTTTGTTTTTCTGTAATCTTCCTTCTGCTATTAATCTGAGTGCCAAAATTGCTTCCCTTGTCCTATACTTTTCCTGAAACCAAATTGTTCTTCTCCTAGCACTTCTTTTACTCTCCTCTCAATTCTTCTGTCCAGAATTGTAGTTAAAATTTTCAATATGTGAGTAGTTAAGCTAATTCTTCTGAATCCTTCACATTTATGTGTTTCTGCTTTCTTTGGTATCATGACAGTAACACTCTGACGTTTCACGGAACTTCCCCTTTTTTGTAAATATTACACACCAGTTTGTATAATCTACCTATCACTTCCTCACCTGCACTGCGCAGTAATTCTGCAGGTATCCCATCTATCCCAGAAGCCTTTTATCCCATTCAAATCCTTTAATGTTCTATTAAATTCAGATCTCAGTATTGTATCTCCATTTTCATCTTTTTCTACTTCCTATATAACACCAGTCTCTAATTCATTTCCTCTGTATAACTCTTCGATTTATTCCACCCACCTATCAACCTTTTCTTTCATAGTATAAATTGGTGTACCATCTTTATTTGACACATTATATTTTAACATGTGTATCACAATATTTTCCTTAACTTACTTGTATGCTCCATCTATTATACCAATGATCATTTCTCTTTCCACTTCTGAACACTTTTTTTTAATCCACTCTTATTTCACTAATTTGCACTTCCTGTTTGTAGTATTTCTTAATTGTTGATAGGTCCTTTTAAACCTTCACACTAGCATTCTTATAATTTCTACTCATCCATCAGCTGCAATATATTCTCTGATATCCAAGGTTTTCTACCAATTCTCTTTATTCCACCTAAGTTTGCTTCTCCTGATTTAAAAATTTCCTTTTTAACATTTTCCAATATTTCTTCTATATTATGTACTTTACTTTTTACTCAGACCTCTTGTGATGTCCTCCTCAAAAATCTTCTTCACCTCCTCTTCCTCAAGCTTCTCTAAATTCCACTGATTCATCTGGCACATTTTAATCAGATTTTTAAACCCCAGTTTTCATTTAATTATCACTAAATTATGGTCGCTATCATTGTCTGCTCCATGATATGCTTTGCAGTCGATAAGTTGATTTCTAAATCTTTGCATAACCATGATTAATCTAGCTGATACCTTGCAGTATCGGCTGGCTTTTTTCATGTGTATATTCTTTTATTATGATTTTTACACTGGGTGTTGGCAATTACTAAATGATACTTTGTGCAAAACTCAATAAGTCAATCCCCTCTTTCATTTCTTTTGCCCAGCCTGTATTCACCCATAATATTTCCTTCCTTGCCTTTTCTGATGCATTCCAACTATTATTAAATTTTCATTCTCTTTTATGCATTTAATTGCTTCATCAATTTCTTCGTATACACACTCTACCTCATCATCATCATGATGAGCACTTGTAGGAATATAGATGTTAACAATCGTTGTCAGCTTAAGTTTTGATTTTATCCTGATTACAATGATTCTGTCAGATTCTGCTTTGATTCTGCTTTTTGAAATGCTCTACTCTCTTCCCTATCTTCTTGTTCATTACAAACCCTACTCATCTCTGTTTTTCTGTTTAGCCTTCGGAACCACTGTAAGGTATTACTTCAGAGGAAGAATGAGGATGATATGTATAAATGTGAATGAAGTGTAGTCTTGTACAATCTCAGGTTGACTACTCCTGAGAAGTGTGGTTAATTGAAACCCAGCCACCAAAGAACAATGGTATCCATGATCTAGTATCCTTTCTTTTTTTTTTCCTAACCTCTGGGACCACTGTTAGGTATTGCCTCAGAGATGAGATGGACGTTTTGTAGTGTGTGAAAATGTCATGCCTGACTGGGATTCGAATACAGGATCTCCAGATGAGAGGCTGAGATGCTACCAATCGTACCACAGAGGACGGCATGATCTAGTATCCAAATCCATATTAAAGTACCTTTACTAGGATTTGAATTTAGAACTCTCAACTTTGAAATCAGCTGATTTGCAATGACACGTTAACCACAAGACCAGTTCAGTGGGGTATGAATCCTGCTCCTGCCTGCCCATTATTTGATGCTGAGTTAATTATTCTAAAATCACCTGACCAAAAGTCATCTTCCTCTTCCTCATTTTGCAGGTCCTCATTTTGCAGTCCATATCTTCCTCCAGTCTTTAATGATTCTATTATATTTAAATAGAATAGTCCTAACTCATTCATCTTTCTTCTTCTTCTTTTTTCCACAGCAATTTGCAGCTCTTCCTCATTTCTTACTTTTCCTTTTTAATTATTCATTTTAATTATTCATATTTTTTAATTATTCATCCTACATTTAACCTACTCATTTTGCTCTTTAAATTTTCTACCTACCAAACTTTTTTGGACTTCTAATATTCCACACTCCAATTCAAAGAATGTTATTATTTCATTTTCTGGTGACCCCCTTTTTAGCAGTCCCCACTTATCGATCCAAACAGGGGACTAGCTTACCTCCGGAATATTTTACCAAGGAAGGCACCTCCATCTTTATTACATGAAGATGCTACATTTTTTTTGGAAAAAAAATTAGCTGTAGTTTTCCTTTGCTTTCAGCTGTGCAGTATTCTTGAAGATTGAGTGATGTTAATATGGTCGTTTAAGTCTTCCTGACCTATGCCCAACAGCTGCTGCTCTCTTTCAGGAATCATTCCTTAGCCTGGCTCTCAACAGATACCACTCTGATATGGTTGCTTCTTCAGTCCTGATACTCTTTATTACTGAGCACTCAAGCCCCTTCACCGCCGACAAGGTCTCATGATTCATAGAGAGGGATAGTAAAAATAATTAAACAAAAATAAATGTAGTTGGTTAAATTTTTCAAAAAGCTTGATTAAATTACTGTATGACAAAAATTTCCTCAAACCAACACTTGAGTAATGAATTAGGAGTCATAATGTGTGCCTCTGTAACAAAACAAACATACTAGATGGATGTTGAATAGACGTGAGTTCAGATTGTTGGAACTCTGTATGAATTACAAAACTGGTGCATAGACTACATAAGAAACTATGTACGCTTTGGTGATGTCAGTCAACATATCCCACCGGATTGGTCTGGTGGTGACGCGTCTTTGCAAATCAGCTGATTTTGAAGTCGAGAATTCCAACGTTCAAATCCTAGTAAAGGCTGTTACTTTTAGACAGATTTGAATATTAGATCGTCGATTCCAGTGTTCTTTGGTGGGTGGGTTTCAATTAACCACACATCTCAGAAGTGGTTGACCTGAGACTGTACAAGACTACACTAATACATACCATCCTCATTCATCCACAGACGTATACCTGATGCTGATACCTGGAAACTAAACAGGAGAAAAGAAAAGAGTCAACATGTTAAAGAGAAACCTTTATTATGATGTCGTAGAATGTTGGATTTATCATCTGTGGTGAATAAAAAAACCATGTGATAAATATGTAGAGTTTAGGGAATATAATTTTTGTTATGTTTAAACTGTAAAGGCAATTTTAAGGAAAATTACCTCTATAAAATGTTGCTATCTTAGAAAATATAATGTCAACTAAACTAACAAGAACAGAATATGCTAAGTTTAATTTCATCCTTCACAAGTGAAAGGATATCAGTATTCTGTTACACAACTGTAAAGCTACAAAAGCAAACTGTTGCACTCATGGTGTAAGCATGTCCCCTACAGAAGGTTACTAGGTGATAGAAACTGCACTCTTTGCTTTGGTTTGGTTGTCCATTTTGGAGATATATCTCTGAAGTTTTTTAATTATCAATGTATATGTGATTTATAAATAACTATCAATGGTTGGGTGTTAATACTCTTATAGATAACAGTATAGTGTTAATGAGTAAATTAATACAAAAAAAATGATCAAAATTGATATGTATTTAAACAATTTGCAAATACAAGTAATTAGGCATTTGAGAAATACAGAACATATTGTTTAATATGTAAACAGTGCACTTTTCAAACAATAAATTGTTTTCTGCCTTCCGGGAGGTCCTCACACAATAAGTCTGGTAGGTCCTCATTTTGCAGTCCATATCTTCCTCCAGTCTTTAATGATTCTATTATATTTAAATAGAATAGTCCTAACTCATTCATCTTTCTTCTTCTTCTTCTTTTTTCCACAGCAATTTGCAGCTCTTCCTCATTTCTTACTTTTCCTCCATCTTGCAACTTCCATTTTTCTCTACATCCTTATTTCAAGTGCATCTAATCGTCTTTTGTCCTCCTTTGTTAGTGTCCATGTTTCAGCACTATACAGTGGTACACTTGATATAGCACTGCGGTAATTTCATTGATTGTTTATCAAAAGATTGCATCTGTTATGTACAGCTTTTATGTCTTGTAGATTAATGTGAATAACACTTACGTCTTATATTGTAAATAACACTAATTGTTCAGTTAATGTATTCCTGTGTTGTGGTGTGTGCACTTGTGTGTGTTTTATATTTATAGAACCAGAAAAAAGGTATAGAAATAATGTAATAAAGATCATGTTCCTAGCAAAAGAGACCTGGATGGTCCTTTTTGCTAGAGGGATATGAACAAGATATCTGGCCAATACTGGTTTGATCCTAATCAGCACTATTAACTATTTTACAATGCATGAGCAACATCTTCAGTTTGCTTTAAGAAATTTTTAATCTTCTATGTAAATAAAAAAGGAAATTTGAACAGTATTACTAATTATAGAGGCAGATCTGTTATTAATATAATAGAAAAATAGTTTGCTGATTTCTATGTTGAGTACTGTTTACTTTCCTTAACTTCATTCTTTTACAGAACGGAACGCAAGAATGGCGGGAGTTTCAATATTTCTCCCTACAGATCGCAGAGCCTGGACAATGTCCCTTGCTGCTGTATCTTTCTATTATCGGGCAGATTTCATAGGTTATCTAGTGGCTGTTATAAATTTTAAGTTTTATTTATAGATGGATTTGGTAATTTGTGTTCCTATCCATATGGACCAGTGTGAAATTTACTTACTGGTTCTTACCATGGGTCATTCTTTTATTATATGTTAACATATTTCAGAACCACTCCATTGTCAAAACTTATTGTACTGGTACTTTTAAATTTTTGTTAATCTTTATACTCGTATAGTGTTTAGTCAACGCCCCTCCCTTTATTTGACATTATGCCTTATCTGGCATTCTTCTTGTTTATTTGTTATTAATGATTATACTTATCTTATAATTTTATTTATCTATTTCCTGTTTTCAATAAATTGATGTTCTTGAAAAGGACGTTCATTCTTCTTCCTTCAATGCATTTGTGAATTAATTTCATTAATTATTCCATTCTCATCAGGGTATCGCCTTCTTTTATTAAATGTGTTGTATAATTAGAATTTTGTTTTTGATTTTTAAAAGATCTCATGTGTTTGTTATATCTTAATTTTAATTTTCTTTCCATTTGTCCAATGTATGTAGCATTGCATTTACATTTTATTTTGTATGTTCCATTAATGTTGTATGTATCTATTTCTTCTATGTTACTATTAAAAGTCTTTTTTAGTTTATTATATGTATTTATAACCATTTTTATATTATATTTACTAAAGAATTGTTTAATTGGGTAAATTTTTTTCCCAGTAAATGTTAATTTACTTTAAAGGTATCTTCATCGTTTGTTGTTGTAACTTCATTCAATTTATTTCTATTTTTATTCATTTTTCTGCTCATTTCTTTTTTATACCCATTATATTACAACCTGTAGTTTACTGACTTGAACAGACTATTTAAATGGGTGAATTGTGATACTAATTAAATGAATATAAATCAAACTTATTAACAGTAGTTAATTTTTTATATTTTTTATTTGAATTGTTTTGTTTAGAAATTGTTAATATTCTTACATAAAAAAAGAAATTTGAAAAATGTAGATACATCTAGAAAATATTCTGTGTTTTGTTGATTTTTTTTGTTGTTGAATATTTTGTTTTTTTTTTTGATTTTTCAGAAATTTAAAAAAATATCATTTAGGAAAATTGTTTTTTAAGCTGAAATGATTAAAAGTTTCAACAAAATGTTTAACTATTTTGGATAACTAAATAAAAGTACTGATGCTAGTGTCTAGTGTATGGGAATCACTACGGTACTTGCATATTAACGCCACCACAGCTACAGCTTTATTTAAAAACAAAGTAGTCAATCGAATTTTGGTGGAAAATGGGCCGATATAGTTTAACATAGATTCAAAACAGTCTCTTTATTAATTTTAAATAAATGGTTATTTATATTTATTTATTTTATAAATATAGTTTAACCAAACTTAACCTACGCTCGCTTCGCTCGCTAACCTTGACTAATTAACAGGAGTGTTTTGATTATTTAAATAATAAATAATTGCAATAATTACTGAATTTATTAAATAAATACTCAAAAAATTACGGTGTTAATTAGTCAAGGTTAGCGAGCGTAGGTTAAGTTTGGTTAAATTATATTTATAAAATAAATAAATATAAATAACCATTTATTAAAATTAATAAAGAGATTGTTCATTTTCCACCGAAATCCGATTGACTACTTTGTTTTTAAATAAAGCTGTAGCTGCGGTGGCGTTAATACGTAAGTACCCACTACTCTATTCAGAGACTCTCTTTACAAATATGAGGCTTATATAGATGTTTATTTAAGTTAAAACCTTTATTTTCTCTTTTTTTAAATATATGATTTGATTGATGGTGTGTAAGAGGGTATGTAAGTTATTAGGGTACTAACATAAATACATGACATTTTCATTACTATATCACAAATTCAACACTCCTACAGCATGTAATAACAAATTTGGAAAATAATTGTGTTACCTGGCATCTCTTTTAGTTTAACAAATTCAAGAATTGTGGATTCTGTAATAAATAATCTTTATAAATGATCTTTTATTATGATTTATACATAAAAATAAATTTTATAGAATACATTGTTAAAAGATAAATTGTAAATATAAAAATATATATTATAAGGTGAAAAAGTACAGTCGATTAAACTACATATTTATTATTTATAATATAAACACGTGAAATAATATTAAGGTAAATTGCATTAAAAATAAAAATAAACATTTCAAAATAATTCACGGTTCTGAAGACATTAATGAAAATTATTTTAGTACATATTTACGAGGAAGTATGTACACATTGAATAGGTTGCAGAAAATGTGTTTTCTTTTCAAATGTTTTAATTAATATTATTAAAAAAATCCACTGACAGAGTAATATTTTAAAAGAAAATCTTATAATTTTATTTTAAATAAATTGTTGGGAAATTTTTTTAACTTTGTAATTAATTAAAAATGATAACAGAAGGATAATAAGGCCCTTTCTTGTACGTCAAAGTATGTATTTAGTTACAAGAAAACAGTTCTGTTGTCTGGTTTGGATACTGTTATTTTTTAAGAATAAGCGGCTACTTTTTTTTAGTGAAGATTATGCATCAGTAAATATAAACATAAGGATAAGCTAACATGTGTAATTTTCTAAATATTGTTCTACGTGATTTATACTTAAGGGTGCCAAACAATGATCTGACAGTTCATTTTTTTATCTTAAAAATGTATTCTCATTTTTTAAGGGAACCCTAAGAGATTATATACTTAAAATGTATGTAACGATAGTAAATGTTTAATAATGATGATGATAAACCTAGAGGTTTTTTAAGGTGCTTTAAACTAAATTAGTTGGTTTTATTACAAATGAAATTAATTTGATCATTCCAAGAAAACTTGTCAGTCATCTAATTAAAATATATACAAATATATTCTTTGTCTTTTAGCTAGGTGAATTAAAGACAAGAAATGAATTATAAAGGACATAAACAGTTAAATATAATACACACTGTTACTAATAGCAAATCTGATGACAAAACAATTTATTATAGCTAAGGCAGTACTGTATTCAGTTGGAAGAACTTATAAACAAGAAGAAAATTAATTTCACTGTAAAGACCGAACCATTTAATTCTGTTTATCTATGTTGTCTACTATTGAGGTCATATTTGGAAATTTGAAGTTTACAGGGAATTAGATTAATTATACAGGTGTTTTATTTTAAAAATGTTTGATCTTCTACATAATACTTCTTATATGTTATTGCATTAGAAACAGGTTTATCATCATTATTTGAATAGACTCGGAACAGTTCAGTTTAAATATATTTTAAAAGTATTAGAAATGCCTCTGGGAATGCTCGACTGAGATTTTAGAACAAAAGGTGGTAGATAAAGACTAAAGCTAAGGATGATCATAATAAATTCTTGGGATGATTCATGATAAATGAATGTATCAGTAGAGAGCAACTCAACCATTTTTTTTTTCTGAACTTATCAACAGAAACAAAGTTGTTACAGTTAGTTCACCTTTATTAGAAAAATTGTATCTGTGCAGCTGATAGGTAACAATATTTTTTTTTTAAATTTGACTTGAGATTTTGGAGAAAGAGGTTATGTTGGAGATAATAAACTTAATTTATATACTTGATATATTTTTAACTAGGGAATAATTAATAAATTTAAATTATTAACTGAAGGTAGATGAAAAACATTTAATGTGCTCTTGTATAACAATAATAGCGTGGAAGAAATCTTAATTTTTACTGTCATATGTCCAAATTTTGGAAAGATCCTTTATGAAGCTACCAAAATGGTAAAAAGCTCTCAGGCTAAGATTTTGTTGGGAAAATGTTATAATTTAAATAGGAAGGATTGTAATTATCAGAGAACTGTAGATAGACTAGGAAGTATATGTGAGAATTAGCAGTTAAATAAAATTTCTGAGTGTTAGGGAATAAGTAGTAAAATTATTAAGGCAAGTTTGTGTATGTATGTATGTATGTATAACAGTACATATGTCCATTATTTAAAAATATTTACCATAAAAAAAGATAAATAAAATATATATTAAGATACATAATGCTAAGATTAAACTCTAATATATACAACAAATGACATTAAGTAACAATAAATTAGGCAGACCATTACGATCAGTTTCATTTTGCATTATTACATTCCTGTTACATTTATTTTTTCTGCAACTTATTTGAGACAGAGAATTTTAAATTATTATCATTAATGCTAAAATGTTTTCTTAATTATGTACTGGCTTATTCTTGTTTATTTAATTTTCCTATTTTTAATTAATTCTTTTTTAGTGGTATAATCAAAGGTGGGATGCCATGATTTTTTATTTGTATCCATGAATCTAAAAAAAGAAACAGGTAATACCGGCATGGAGTAGTTAGAGTTGGTGGGTCATGAGCATTTTTATTCTCTACTACTGGTGCATTTAATAAATAAAAGTTTTTGTGAATAAGAGAAAACCTAAACGTACTCGGAATCAATTACTAATAGACCATGAATACAGTCTTGAGGTCAATAACATTACAGTATTGAGTGGATAATGAACCAACTGAGATGTTGTATATAATACAAATATAATTCTAAAGATCAGAAGAAATTTGCTAAGAACATGTATATGTATATACATATACATTGCAGCTTCATTGTGTCTGTATGTGTATATATATATATATATATATATACATACATACACACACACACACACACACACACACAATGGAGCTGATCATAAAATAGTTTCTTAGGACAAAGACTATACATTGTAATAAGTTTAATAAATATACAAAAAGATCACATCTGAATTCAGTATGATAAAAAGAGAGCAGGCTAAAATAAAGAAAAAACTGTTCATACAGTTAAAAAAAAATTTTTAATGTTCAACCGTCATTTTACTCCCACTGTACGTATGTAACACAACGACGTGAAATCATTGGTCACAAAAAAGAACTGACGTCATAATTTACATGACGTCATTGCATGCTAATTTAGTAGACCTCACACCTAACCTAACCTAATATTCCCGCCATAGACTGCACTACAGGAGGTCATTCGTTAAATTAATTTATTGTGCTTTTGCTTCTTTCTTTCTTTGCCTTTAGGCTACTCACACGACTCGACTCCCTTTCAAGTTATTTATTTTTATATCTGCAGAAAGAATATGTCCTTGAAATATGACATTTTTGTTTATTACTTACGCGTCATAAAATCAAATATCTCCTTTTTCAACATGTTTTATCTTATACAATTTTTATTAAAGTTAATAATAACGTTAAAATCTGACCTCGAAAATAAATATTAATTCCATTAAAATTACTTACGTATAAGTATTGATTTATAAGATTAAAAATTTTAAAAACCTCGTGACCTAACAAATAACTATTATAATGTAAACTACAAACTAAATGTCATTCGATGTTGTATCTATATAACTAAAACGCGTAGATAAATTACTTTTGGGACTGTTCTCCCACTGCGCTTAACATGACCTTTAAGCTTATACATCACGTGAAAAAAACAACAATGAACTGCAGTTCCCACGCATCAATTTATTTTTAATTAAGGTCAGTGTTTAAAAAAGTAATGAATTAAGATAAAAAATGTGGATAGTTTAACATTTTGCAGTAGAATTTATTGAACCATGCATTAATTAATAAAAATACTTTTACGTTATTTCGATCTCCCTTGATTATTTATTAAAATAACGACTAACGATCTTGAATTTTGTAAACTTATTCATTTCAACTTATTTTTTCTTAATATACTAATAATAATATTAATTAGTTTTCGTTAAATAGTACTTGTTTAAATATATACTGTTCATTTACATAATTTCAATATTGAAGTTAATTCAACCCACCGGGTTGGTGTAGTGGTGAACGCGTCTTCCCAAATCAGCTGATTTGGAAGTCGAGAGTTCCAGCGTTCAAATCCTAGTAAAGGCAGTTACTAGGATTTGGAAGTCGAGAGTTCCAGCGTTCAAATCCTAGTAAAGGCAGTTACTTTTATACGGATTTGAATACCAGATCGTGGATACCGGTGTTCTTTGGTGGTTTGGGTTTCAATTAACCACACATCTCAGGATTGGCCGAACTGAGAATGTACAAGACTACACTTCATTTACACTCATACGTATCATCCTCTGAAGTATTATCTAAAAAAAATATTATAGTTAAGCAGCGTCAGGATGAGCAATTGTCGGTAAATATTTTGCCTTAATCATCCAATATGAATAAGATTTTTCAAACGTTTGATTTGTATTGACTTACGGGAAATCTTAATTTCGTGATTATTAGCGTACCTAAAAAATATTCGTAGATTATTATTTTATAGTATTTACGTTTTAGTTGCAGCTCATTAGAGCTGTTAAAATGCATACATTTATCTTGATAGCCGAATGTAACATATTAATTATGAAATCGATCTATGAATGCGTGTTTTAATAAATCTAAACGAGCGATTGTATTTTCTTCTTAAAATATTACTTTTATTTTTATTTTAGTTAATAAGTTTCTTATATGATGAAAAAATTTATATTATAGGTTTTTGAAAAAATACCAAACCGAAGTCTAGCTCACAACCAGAAACGGTCAACTCTGGCTTTATCAATTTTCAGCCTTTGTTGATAGAATAAGCAATAAAAAATTATTTTAAATAAAAATAACAATAAAATAATATTTAAAAATGCCGAGATTATTTCTCTAATAGTAATTTTTTTCTAAACAGAATTATCTTTATTCACATTATCTTCATTCATCCTTCACAGGATAAATGAAGATAATATGTATGAATGTAAATGAAGTGTAGTCTTGTACAGTCTCAGGCCGACCACTCCTGAGATGTGTGATTAATTAAAACCCAACCACCGGTGAACAAAGTTCGCAAACCGAGTATTAAGAATAGTCGTGAACCCCGCTCCTATTCCTAATACTGAAGTTGAATAAGCTTGATATGGCTGTAAATGTCATAACTTTCATGTAAACAAGTCTAATATCAGTTCAGAACTCATACCACTCAAAAATTGTTGATCACAACAATGGCAATTTAGACCTAAGTACGTACGTACGTACATCCCAACCTCGTAAGGGAAGATACCCCTCTTCTGACGTTACCGGTCGTTACACCACCCCTCTCCGTTCGCAGCCCTTAGTGGTTTTACCGGAGGTCGTTTTTAGACCTTCTAACTGATTACGTCTCACAGTCATCAGCCAGGACTCGGTCGGGATGCCGCCGATGTAAATGCCTCGGCAGACATTTGCAACAGTTACAAATTCAAATCATATTTTGCCTTCACAAACAGACATCTTCACATCCAACCGAACACGATTCCCTCAAACTAACTAACCGAGACCGCGGAAGTGCGGACCCCGCGCCTAGTCTAAATTTGACAACACCGTTCGTGACTGTGAATGCCTCAGAAAACGAACGATTTGTAAGTTAAATCAGTGCTACACTCGTACCGATCAAAATTATGTTTTACGCAACATAGAAATTCAGACACCTAAATAATTCGACCAAATTAGGTCACCTAACAAGTGGAACGTAATCTCATTCCGGTCTGCGCAGGAGCCGGGGGACAAACCCTGCACCCCCACCCGATCCTTCCATGGAGTCTCGCGCGGTATTACAGAGTCACAATCACCACCGCCACCGGCGGAACGAAGCTACGCCCCCGGTCGCACGGGCTACCATACCTCGGCAACGCGGCCACCCCCGCCGGCTGGAGTCTCAAATCGAATCGCAAACAATACTAATATAATCTTGGCACGATGCCAATGCGCCTACCTCCTCCAACCAATCCAATGCCTAGGTAGGAACCTTAGCCACCCGGGATCCTATCACGATCAAATACCTCGATTAAACTCCCTCTGCAGACTTACACACCACAAGGGCGCAAAGAAAACTAGCTACTATAGACCACTCATCGCGGATCATTCAGTTTACGAAGATCCAGAAAGGAATGTATTCTCTCAAGTTCCCTAACAGCTTATGAAGTTGCATGTACGTATGTACATGCAACTTCACGAGCTGTTAGTACTTTATTATTTGTATGTACATGCAACTTTCAGAAATTTCTATAATTTTTGGACTAAGGTATTGAAATATCAACATTTCCTAAAACCCTGATACCCAATATTATGGCCTAATGCTATACTTTACCTTTATAGCTATGCTACTGCACCAGAAATTGAGATGTTGCCGGGAAAATAAAGACCAACAAGATATCCGTGTTCAGATAGCTTTAAAGAATTTAACGTGTTTACTAGAGACAATTTTTTTTTTAAGAGCTTACCCTGATGCATTTTCAGGTCCAAGGTAAGCTCCAATTTTTTTCATAAAAATGAAAGATACAATCTTAAAAATATTTTAAGTAAAATTTTTGTTAGTATAAATTCAAATTTAGCAGTCGTATGGAAACACTTATATAAGTGTTGAATATATAAGTACCATGTTTTTTTTTTAATTTTTTTTTTTAAATTTCATGAATTAATGTATTAATAGAAATTTTTTGAAGTATACAATTATTTATTTATACTTTATTGTATGAGTTATACTAATTTCATAATTTATTATTGCATTTAAGACGTAGTCATTTATATCATAACGGATCTAATTATATATTACTGATTAGTATTATTAATACATTTTACTTATATTAACTTTACCTTTTGTTATTCTAATATTTATATTTATAAATTTATTTTAGTTATTAGTTGATTGTTTATTTTATTTGTTAAGTTTTTTTCTGCATTCAGGCTATCTATGGATCACATATAACAGGCTTATTTAGGCTTTACTCTTCTCACTGTTCTTTCAGATCTTACATCTTCCCAATACTTTTTCATTCTAATTCTTGCTGTTTCTCTTGTCTCCACTGAGTAACCCATTCCTCCTTTTCTGTTACTATCTTCGAAAACCTTTAAACATTTTGACTGTTCTTTTGTGCCTTCCTCTGTACAGAATTGTTCTTTTTTCAATGTCTATTTCTTCAATATCCTCAGTCACTCTCTCCATCAACTAACTGATTTTTATTTTTTTTCTTATAGATGTAATTGAAGAGTTTTATTTTTCAGCCTTCCTCCATGCATTCGGTATAAGTGCCTGAAGTAGTTGAGCCTTCTTTGTCTTATTGCATCTTCTATTTTGCTCATTCCTTCTATTTTATACAGTTCTTCTGCTGGACTCAATCTGTCGTGCCCCCTTCCATTTACTTTGGGTCCCAGAATTTTTTTTATTATTCTCTTCTCTACATTCTTAATCCTTTGAATATGTCTGATGCCATTCAGAGAACGGCATACTATTTCATAAAGTACTTTCGGTCTCGCTGCTTTACAATACTGTCTTGATCAAAATAGATTTTTTATTGTAGATGTATTTTGACGGTTAGTGCTAGCTTTGTTTCTTGTTCTACAGTGACTCTTTTCGTGGTCATTCAGTCGGACCTATTCTCCCAAGTATTGGATTTTTCTCTTTGCATATCGTTTCATATTTTGTTTTTATCTTTCTCTTCTCCACAGTTTTTGTTATGAAGAATTATGTTTTTACAAAGTAGATATTTAGGCCGACTTTCTCAGCAACTTCTTTTATTTGGGTACATCCTTAATTTTATCTACAGTGTTTTTAATCGTTTCTGTAAAAATGGTTATATTGTCTGCAAATGCAAAACGGTTAATTTCTATCTTCTTATTTTTTTAGTTCCCAAGCAGATATTTTGTATTTTTCCTTTTAACTTTTTCCTCCATTCTCAAATATAACTTCCTCCAGGAGCAGTTGAATAAAGGGGGTGAAAGTCTATCGCGTTATCTAATTCCTATCCCAACTTTGAACAGATCTGACAGACCCTCAAGAATTTAACTTTTGAGACTGTTTTTGTTAGAGTGTCTTTAATTTTGTTTTGCAGTTTCCTTAACTATTCCTACATCTAATATTTTAAAGAGCAATTCTCGATCGATACAGTCATGTTTTTTTGAATTCTACGAATGTTACAACCGTATATTTACTGTCTTTAGTCTTGCGCCTCAGAATGGATTTGAAAGAAAAGATCTAATCTATACCCTTCTTAAATCGTACTTGGTATTCTTCCGAAATGTTTTCCACACACGGTTCAATCCTTCACAAATAAAAGCGGTAATAAGAGAATTTTGTATGGAACTGAGAGCAGTGAAAATCTTCTGTAGTTGTTTATTTCAGTTGTATCTCCTTTTTTAAATATTGGATGGACTAATGCTGTTTTCCAGTTTCTTGGGATTTTACCACCGTCCAGATGCTTTACATTATTTAAGTAAATATTTAGTCGCTTTGTCACCGGCTATTTTCAGGAATTCCACTATTATTTGATCCTTACCAGCTGCTTTATTTCTTTTTAGTTGTTGAATTAATTTTGTCATCTCTTCTTCATTAGGTGGGTTTGAAAGGGGGACCCTCTCATGAATTTTCAAGTTCTAGTCTTTCTGTAGGGCCTCAGCGATTTGTTTTTTTTTTTTTTTTTTTTGTTTTAACATTAAGATAATATTTACGATTGAGTAATGAAAAATAAATATTCTTTAACTATGATATTGGTGCTACTGAAATAAATTTTACTTCGTTGTGTCAAACCATTCTTAATATTATAGTATTGTATCTATGTTATAGATTTTATTTATCAAATTCTGTATTTTTATATTTGCAAATAAAATAAATGGAAGAGTAATATAATTTATAGATTATACTTGTGTAATGAAAATGAAACGATTTTGTTATCTCTTCTATTTCTATATAACGCATAGTAATTTAAAAATATAAACTTTTTAACTGACAATACAAAACAAATCTGTTAAGGATTTTTTTATTGTGCAGAATTAAATATCTGCAATATGTTCCCTCAGAACAATGAATAAGTGTTTTGAATGTCTACAATCGGCTAGAAGGAGAGAAAAATCAACACCGATTAATTATTTTATATTCTGTTTTATTCTTGTTGGCATCGTGTTAGAGCTGCTAGTGGATAATAATAAAATAAATTTTTTCTGCTGTATGAAAAAAATTCACTTCAATCCACTTCTACAGATAACATCCTGACCCCAAAGGGGAAGATCCCGCTATGTGAAGATTCCGGTTGTCACGCCACATCCTCCGTACCTAGCCTTGATGGGCTTTACCGGAGGTCGTCTTCTGAACCCACAGACTGAATAACATCTCTCAGTTAACAGCTTGGCCTCCATCAGGATGCCACCGATGTAAATGCCACGAATGACATTTCCATCGGTGTAACAACCTTCTAACAATAAACACAAAACAAAATCAAAAACAAACTACTCAAACGAACAGAAATAAATTATTTAAATTTTGAGCTATGGTCCTACCACGAAATAAAACGAGCATCATGAAATAACAGAACAAAAAAAAAGACGCAGCTTCTTTCTTAGCGACACGAGAACGCCCAAGCGGTCCCTAAAGATTAGGGTTACTCGAATTCCCCATCCAACTCGCTGAAGAACCAAATATTTCATGAAGTTCTTCACAATTGACCGTTCGGCCCGGCTTTTCAAGCGATATTTAATATTGGCTCAGGCTCTGGATGCTGAGGTACTACTGTAAAAATAAATTATTTTAATTTGCCAGCCATTTTTAAATAGTCTCTTTCTGTTGCAGAAAGATCGGTTGTTAACAAAGCGAGTACTGAAATCGGATGACCAAAATTTGTTTCGTAAAAAGGACACTTACGAAAAATATGATTTTGGTTTAAATGACATACTAGTACATATATAAATAAATAAATTTGTTTCTTTATGTGTCCTTGTAATTTATTGTAAAAAATGTTGCATTTAAATTAATTTAACATGAAATGAAAGAAGTAAACTATAATAAATTGATAAATAACGCCGAATTTATTTTAAGACAATCACGACGTGGTGATATTCATGTAGTAAGTATATATATAATTTTAGGAAGCTCCTGAATATAAAATATTTTGTAAGTCACGTGAAAAGCTCATTTATTACTGTATTACTTGTGTTCTCTCTTTTCGTTAATCTATTTTTATGTAATAGTAAATCTCACAAAATTACATCAGAAAATTTCTAGGTTCGGCAGAACAGAAATAGAAAAGTAAATTAAAAAAGTTGCAGGCATTTTTATCTATTAGTTTCGCTAAGAATTAATTTAAAAATATTTATAATTTGATATGTAATATCAGTTTTTTCGTTTTTAAATAATTTTAATCTAATACATTTTTTTTATTGTCATTATTTTAAATAGCCGTATATACGTATGTCAGCTTAGCGTTAAAGAATCCTCACTTTTATTAAACGTCCTCATGCCGCTTTGGGTCAATAATTTTCAATAAACTTTGTGTAATATTAAATATATATATATATATATATATACATCCGATGCTGCAGTACACTTTACTGTCACGTATTATTCAATAAAAAAGATTGAAATTAGAAATTGAACATATATTCGGCAGTACAATAAAAAAGATGACCAATTTGGATGAAATTTGGGACGATGATTTCTGTAAATGGGGCACTAATGCCATTTTATTTTTGTCACAATCGATCAAGGGGTCAGGTAGATACGGATTTTATAATTCCGTATCTCAAAATCTTACTTAAATAGTAAATATATTTTTCACAGAATTTAATGCCGTTTAGTTAGTTAAGATACTTTCTGGTGGTGTTTGGTCTTATTCAAACTCCCACAAAGAATTGGGGACAAAAAACTTAGATAATTCCATAATTAAAATAATATTCGACTGGTTATATAGTTGGGCAATATATTTCGGGGGGGGGGCTAACAAGTCTACTTTTTTCGTCAGTTATCGTTATGTTTGATATTTGTAAACTAGATATACAAATTTTATGAAGTTTTCTACGATATTTTCCGAATATGTGTCATTAATGCAAATTCATTTTGGTTACAGTTGTTCAAAGGAATGGGGAGATATGGTCGCGGATCTCAAAAATATTTTTACAAAAAGTAAATTTTTTACTTTTAAAAATAAAAATAATTTACTAACAAATTATTGAGTAGTAAAATGTCTCTTTAATGGCATATTTCAATGTTACATGTAATTTTTCTTTTAAGTAGTAGTCTGTTGATAGCCAGAGTCGTGTAACTTGCCTTTGTTTTTAAAATTATATTGCAATTAAAACCGTTCTAAAAAGTCTTTATTTTTTTCATTATAATTAGAATGTAATATAAATCAACTGGTGCGTTAATTGTGTGCATTATAAAAACTTGAAGTTATTTATTTTCATGTACTCATTATCACTGTGTCGACTTGTATAATGCTTTTAGCTTACTTCTAAAATCATTATTATAAGTTAAGAGATCGCGTGAGAATCCTCAGTACTGTTTTTAGCACTGGTTTCTTAGTTGCATGTTCTTTGGTTTCGTTTTTAACTATACGATACGGCAAATATAAATAATAAATTATATATTTTTAGTTTTTTTCTTATTGGATTTATAATAATCTTACTCTTAAAAACGATTTAACAATGATTAATGTGATACTTTAATGCGTGGAAAACCAATAAGGATAAACTAATCGTTTGACGGCAATAGATTTGCCTATTGTCAGTATTTTTCGTAATCGCTGAAGTATTCAAATTCTGCTGTTTATAATCAATATATTATAATGCACTTAACTTTTTTACAATTGAAAATTAAAAAAAAAAACCGTAGATAAAGCATACATATTACTTAAAAAATTTACAACTTTGAAATACAATTGAAAACGCCTATCGAGCAGCAGCAACGAGGCTTGATTAAATGCGTACTCTTACAGAATTACATGAAACTATTATGCTTCTAATGTTCAATGAAGTACGATTTTTAAGTAGTTTGTTGTAGGTATTAAAGAATATTTTTGATATAGGTTAGATTTTAATTTATTACAAATTGGTTAATTATTTTAATAAAAAAAAAAAATTATTTTTTATATTCACTTAAACATTTGGAATGAGTTTTGAATTATTTAAATAAAAATTACAATGATGAACAAAATATTCATGTTTAAATTCATAACCCAAATTGGTTTTAAAAGGTTGCTATTAAATAGTGGGTGTTAAGAACATGCCAAAATTTTCAGATATATTAATTAATAATAAAAATCAGTTAAAAACATAAATTTACTGAAAAATTTATTTGATAATGCATTATATTTTAAATTGATTAAATATTAAACCACTCGCCTATTATGTATTGAAATTTTTCTTACAAATGCCTTTCAATACTAATTTTAATTTTTATCAGTTTTAATCAGTGGATTATATGTTATTACCATTGTTATTGTGACCCTTACTAAAAGGTTTAAGAAACTTTTTAAGGGTTTATTTAAGTATAATTGAATCATATATTCAGCTGTGTTTAATCATTTAATATTGGAGATGTGTTTGGATCTTAATTTTTATATGCTAGGTACAAAATTTTCATGTTGTAGGTCTTTGTGGTCTGCTTATGATATGATTGACAAAAGTTTTTCTAGTATCGAGAGTGAATGTTCATTGAGACCTGCACTGCAGTATTTAGTGTAATCATTGCACTGGTTTTTATACTCCCATATATCTATATTTGTCTGTGTATTTTATTAGTTTGCTGAATTATTTTCTGCTTATTGGTTTGAAAACAACTTAGCAACCTTTTTTTCTGTAATGATGACAATTACATATAATTGTTGGTTGATTTTCTGTCATTAGGTATGTTTTTGATTTGTTTTTTATTTTATGTAGCATATTATTTATAATTGTAAATGGGGCAACCATTTTAATGTATGCTAGATGTTTTATTTAAATGAATTGTTTAATGTAATTGTGGGCTGAAGGTGTGTAAATTAGACTATGTATTATCTGCAAAAAAAATTGTAGATGTTTGTACTGTGTAGAATAGTTAGTTAGATGTGTTGTAAATAAATATAATTGCTGCATTAGGTTTTCTGTTAATTTTGAATGAGCATCTTTTGTCTACTTCTGATATGATGAGTTTAAAAAGTAAACTGATCTGCTGTATTATATATTCTGTAGTGAAATAAAAAATTAGGGTGTAATTTGTTGATCTGAAGGAGAAATCTATCTCAATCATCAGGAATTGATGCCAGCATTATTTTATTTTATCTGGTATTTATCATTGTGTGCGATTATATTCAATTTTTTTAGAAATTTATCAGCTAAGAGGGTAAAAATGCATGAATCCACCGATAGGCTTGTTAAATGTTATATTTGTACTTGAATATTCATATTCAAGTTACTTCAGTAATTTTGCTCTGTTATATCTTTGCGTTATTTTTTTGCAATTTATGCAATTTGTTGATGGATTCTTGTACTGGTATGTTAGTATGGATAATGTGACAAACACCTTGATTTTGTGTAAGCTTTTTTGTATTCTTTATGTATGAGCTGTTTTCAAGTGTTTTGTTTGAATTGAATTAATATTTTTGTCCATGAGTCTTGCTGGTGTATGTGAAACTGTATTGTAGCTGGTAATGGTTATAATTGGATTGTATTTGTTTGAACAAATACAATTTTAATGTGTAAAAACAAAAGCAGCTGATAATTAGCTCTCAAAAGTCTTTGGACAAACGAGTTCCATCAGTTCATAAGTAAAATTTATATTATTGATTAATAATCAATAATATCAAAATATTATCACATTTTATCATGATGTTCAACATATTATATTTTATCTTATAGAAAAAAATGGTTATAATAAAAAGGCAGATGTTGTAAATAATACCATGAAGAAGGATGAAATCTATTTAAAAATGAAATAAATAATATGAATGAAATTTATTTAACATTATTAATACTTATTTGTGACTTACAGTGCTTATTTGAAATAGACCATTATAAATTTTCTGTACAAAAAACAAACAGTAAACATGGGAGTAATTTAAGAGGTTCAGAAATTATAATACTATATAATCAAATTAAAACAGTTGATTGAAGTCAAAAAACCATTAAAAGCAGAGTATATTAATCACAGAATTAAAAATGTTAGTATCAGACATAGATTTGTGGAACAGTTAGGTAAAATTTGATTTAAACATTACAAAAAAAAAAATCAATATGGTTCACTTTGTAAATATTGGTATGCTTCCAGATTACCTTTCTAGAAAAATGATATAGTTCTATTCTCAGTAGTGTTACACTGAAGAACAGTATGTGGAACTTCCTCCATGGCAACATCAACATGAAAAGAACTTCATCATAGATCTGAAAAAAGTTTCTGGAAGCATACAGAAGGTACAAATTTACAAAGTGAATCATATTTTATAAGTACTTATAGAGAATTATATATATTTTGAATTTATATATTTTTTTAAGAAATAATAAATTTGGTCTTTTATTAGAGAATAATTTGGGTAAATTTTCATTATATCTTGAGTTTCATAGCTGTTTACTAAAAATAAAAAGATTATTCATCCAAAATTATTTTTATTTAATATTAAAAAAGGCAAGCTTATTTCAATCTGTTTATCTGATACAAAAAATTCTGATCGAGGTATAAAATTCAACAGTCAGGCAGCTAGTATAGTGGTTAGCAAGTAGGTTTTTTGTGTTAGCTAGTGTTGGGTTTGATTCCTATCAATTCTGTAATTTTTTTTTTATTTGTCGGTTTATTCATCGCAAATTCTTTGTTAAAATATGCTTAATCATGTCCAAGGTTACAAAAGCGAAAAATTTATTTGTTTATTGCTACAATACATAATGTTCTTGCGATAATATACTAAGATAATGTCAAGTAATTAAGATAATGGTTAATAACTGAATTAAAGAAAACATGTAAAATATCTTAAGAATAAATGAAAGAATTTAATTTTTATTATGCATTTAAACTAATTTGTTTTATTTTAAACATAACAAAAATTTATTTAATTTACTTGGCGTTTAGTAGTGTCCAACGGGTAAAATATTTGCTAAAGATACTATCTCTTGGAAACATGTTTCCCGAGTGAGATGTTATTGAGGTCATGTAAAATAAAAACAATTTATTGTTAAAATGACAATTCTGAATTAAACTTTTATTATATTTTTTAAAAAGTTGGTCCATTAGGTTCCTGAACTTTTCCAAAATCTACATAATGCTTTAAATTAATCAGTGATGAACTCAAAAATTATTTTCTAAGAAAAAAATTATGTAAAAAAAGTAATTAAAGTGGCTGTAATAAGAAAATATTTTAGAATAATTTGTTATACTAAAAGTACATTGCTGTGCTAAAATATTTTGTTTAAATTATGATGAATTGCACTTAAAAAGTCTCAAGTCAAAATAAGGCTATTCTCTCGTATTTAAACAAAAATAAAATTTTTAAAAGAATAAAAAAATTAAACTGCAAAAAAGTTTATAAACTTTCCTCTTATAACATCTCATTCAAAAATAAATAATGAAAAAAAATTAAGACAGTTGGGCTGAAACTGTAAAACGTGTGGATGAACTACTTTTTAGGAGCCAGCATTATTAAACCCTTAACCTGCTTGTTAGTATTAAAAATGTTCCCATTCTGATAATGCCTCATTAATAGAAGAGTAAATTTAAAAAAATTCAAGCAGACAGTTTGAAACATTTTTCAAATAAACGTATTTTTAAAGGTGGGATCCTTTTTGCAAACTTTTTCTGTCATTTTTTTATTCATTTTGTTTTTGTTCTAGTGATATTCAGAAATACCACTAAAAATAAAATTTCTATTTATAATTTATATTATAAATTTTAAATTTCTTTTAAAATTTATATTTTTTCATAAGCTGAAGAAATCTGCTCATAATAATTCTATACAGTCAACCCTGCTTAAGATAAGTTCTCTTCAATATCTCTCCACCTGATTATTGTATTTTTTAAAACTTTGTAGAATCAACCCTCCTCCTCTCCAATAAACAAATAATCAAAAAGAGAGATTCTCTTTTTATGCACATCAAAGTAATTAAAAAAAAGACATTAAGTAATAATATTTAAAGATTTATTTATTTTCACAGCATATTCTCAAAATGGCTGCCCCATTCAGTAATGCGTGTACAAATTCTTTTTACCGTGTTTGAGGCCACCTTGTGGAACATGTATATACTGATGTTAATCTCCATTGTTGTGTTCATCTTTAGTTCCTCCAGAGTGTGTGGGGCCTGTTTACATAATCCCACAGGGAAAAATCTGGGGATGTCAAATTTGGTGAACGTGGTGACCATAATGCTTTAGAGATGATACACTTCCAAAAAAACTCGTGCAAGAAATGCACGGCTTCATTAGATGTGTGACATGAGGTACTGTCCTGCTGGAACCAACAATCACATTCATAATCTTCAAGAAGCACAATAAACTGTTAATGACATCTTGGCACACAATACTGTTCATTGTAGTTTCAAAGAAAATGGTGCCCACTATTCAACGACGTGATATGGGATGGTTTTGACTGTTCACATAGTGACTAAGGTGAAACCACGTCTCATCAGTAAAGAAAGCACAGTCAAGCTCAGCAAATCCATGGTTGACAACAAATGACTGAAACCATGTACAGTACTCATCACGCTTTTCTTTATCGCTTTATTACGCTTTATTTCTTTTTTACGCTTTATTTAGTTCTTGCAAACATGATATGCTCGAAAGTGTAACCACTTCATCACTCTCTGAGCACTTCCATATGAGATCTGAGAGTATGTTGATAGTCTCCTCAAGCTTTTTGAAGGTGAACACTATCACATTCTTAACCTCAACCGGTTTAGCATCAGTCAAAACAGCTGATCTCCCAGTTCTCTTCTTATCTGCAACTGACCCACTCTTTAAAACAGACAGTTAATCTTATTGTGGTCGAATTGATAAGTAGTGCCACATCTGGATATTTCCCATGAAATTCATCTAAAACAAGTGCATAAGAATGACCGAAAATAATGTTCAACAATAAAAACTGGTTGCTCTTGGGAAAATTACATCTTTCCCAAGTAATAAACAAAGCACTACTCCAAGTATCATGTGATCAATACATATCACAATGGCAACTAGGTTTGTTGTTAATACCCATGGTGGTGTCTTGCGGTAGCAGATAGAACTTTTTCACCTACAGTACTATTTATAGCCACTTTAATTTTGATGTGCTTTCTATGATGCGAGTTCTATGGCTGAGAAGATATTGGGATTATTGATTTAAATCAATGCTAAAATACATTGTTTACAGAATAGGTTTTAAAAATCTTTCAAAAAATACCATAAATAATACATTTTAGTGGCAGTATGTTTTTAGTTATACATTTTGCCTTTACTTTAATATTAATTGGTGTTAAAGAAATTTCTTCCTCAGAATCCAACATAATTAATAAAAGGATAAGCAGTGTAATATAGACACTTAGTTACCTATCAGTGTACTTTCAAATTAACCTCTGCTTGTTAACAACTAAACACATTAGAATCAAAGTAAAAAAACAGCTGATACACTCAACAATATCCGCTTCTGATCGGTCAGTGGATGAAAAGAGTAGGCTTTTGATTGGTTGAATGCCTGTATCATAATGAAAATATATTTCAAAATGACCCTCATTATGATTCAGGTTCCAGCTGTGTAATTCAAACATATAATATAGCAGTACCAAAAGATAAATATTTATGCCAGTGTACATATAAACACATACTCATACCTATGTATGAATATATACAAGACGTTTTAACCAAGATTTTGGTCATTTTACTCAGGAACTTCAAAATACTGAAAAATACTTTTCCTCTGTTTTACTAAAGGAATTCTTGTACCCTCCTCATAGAGAAAGAGTCTGTAGTTTAAACAAGAGTAAATTTTATGTTATTATATTTATCAAATGGCAACACAGTACTACATACAGTTCAGCTGTGTGTAGAATCTCCTTTCATTCAGAATTCATTTCTTTGTGTTGCCTCAGCTATTTCTTCCAAGGATGACTGACTGTATTTTCTTTGTAGATTTATTTCTCTTATGTACTTTTAAAAAAGTGAAATATAAAGTTTCAGTACAAATTTTCTCAGTTTGCAGTTCTCAATGACTCAATCACATCATAAATTGAACATAAATTTCATGAGTGTGGAAGGGTTTAAAATCTAAAGGGCCCAGACAAATCATTGCCATCAATCAATAAGCTGAATTTAATCAAGAAGTTCTTGGAAATTAAAAATTGAACATTGTTTGCACACCAAAAAATTCTGTTAGTAAATTATACAAAAGATTGAACTACCAATAGTTATTGTCCTCAAAGCTTCAAAAAATTGAAATAGCATAATTAACATACCAGTAATGTTCATAGATTGAAAGGACCACTCCATAAAAAATATTTACTTTATTGTAGTTCATTTCTTTGATCTTTTGTTGGTGAAAATGGCATGAGTTGCTGGATCATATTTATTTTATTGATGAGGATGGGTTTTCCTAGATTCTAAATGTTTAAATCAGAGCATTGAAAATTATAATTTTCATGAACGTTTAAAATTAGTGTTTGTTATGCAATCTCTCATTGCTGTGTAATCGATTTTTTTATTAAAAAAATAAGTGTTAGATGTGAAGTTTATCGTGAATTAATCCAACGGTTAAATATACCGTTTGAAAAAATGAAGGAGACATGGTTTCTGCAAGATGACTTCTACTTGTCATACTACTAATGAAATGATAATCATTTGTTTCAAGAATTTTTTTATGATTCTTTGATCTTAAAATGTTATGACTGGCAAAATTTTCAGACATTACATCACCAGATTTTTTTCTTTGAGGATTATCTAAGTAGTAGTTTTTCAGAATAGTTTTAATATTCTTGATATACTGAAGTGAGATTTCAAATATAAAAATTTTAAAAAGTTATAAAACTCCATTCAAATTAAAGGAAATCACAGTTATTCTGAAATTGTACACTTTGTGATCTGAATATGTTCATAATTTAAGTCATACGGTATGAAAAAGTAATTCAGATATATAATAAAACAATTTTAATCATTTCCTCTTTGAAGTACTCATATAATGGTTGAAAAAGTAATAAAGATGACACTCATACTTCATGCGTGTCAGAAGAAAACAGAATTTTTAAAAATGATTAAGTAATTGATTTTTAAATTATTTTTCTTTATTTATATGATAGATTACACACAAAAATATTCTCTCTAAATACTTTGTAAGATTTTCATTGATCAGATAAAAAAAATATGGTTAAACTACTAAAAATTATTCTTATAATTCTGATTTATTAAAAATGTCTTTTTATAAAAAATGATGAATGTTATTAGAACATTTTTTTGATTTTTGTGGTTAACTTTTCATTAATTCTGTTGGTATATATTATTGAGATCCTATAATTCTGTTACAAATGTTAGATAGTTTTAATTTGGTATAGGCCTGTTAATTATCTCAGAAAGGATAAATTATTTGTAATTATTTTTATTCTTGTTCATTTGGTATTTCTAATTAGTTTAATTGATATTATTCCAGTTCATATAATAAGAATGAAAACTGTCTGCTTTGTTATAGATATTAATTGTAATTAAATAAATAAATATCGCATTTGTTTGCTACAAAATGAATAATATTAATACATAATAATTTGACAGCATCCAGTATCATTTGATTACATTTATTTGATCATTTAAAATAGTTAGAGCAAATTACAATGGTCTATGACTGTGTTTCCCAATTTTTTTAAATTCAAGGACCAGTAAAATGTCTCAAAAACTCTACAGACCATTAAATTATGTAAGCCTCATTTTTTCCCTGATGTACGTCTTTTACCAACAATTGGGATTTACTGGGTCATTTATATAATAATCGATATGAAGGTATGTTTTGAATAGATATGAGAAATAATTAAATTGGCAGTAAACTATTAAAAGTGAATCATCATTGAACAAAGATTTCATCTTTATTAAACTAATAAATCATATGATATAACTATGTTACTTACTTTTAATGAGATGGTTAAGGTTGTTGGCTCGTATACAGTTCCTGGATATTTGGCTCATTACTGGTCAACTTCGGTCAAAGATCAGCACTTATGCTAAGACGATTTCTGTATTTTATTTTTATTTGAAGAAGAATTGAAAATCCTTTTCACGATAGGTTGTTAAAAAATGCATGATTTTCATTGCTTCTTCAAATAATTCAGTTAATTTACCTCTTAATTGAAGGTAAGAACTTCAATGTGATTATAAACCTGAAATGAATCACAAAACTACAGAAATTTATCATAAAAATTGTTCCAAATTATTATTTGTTTTGTTTAGATAATTTTCAATTTAATCTGCTTGTGGACCATCTTCCCATCATTGCAGATTATTCCTCAACCACAGATTGAGCAATGCTGGTTCATGATAATAGAACCCACTGGGTCGGACTAGTGGTGAAATAGTCATTGCAAATCAGCGGATTATGAAGTCGAGAGTTCTAAGGTTCAAATCCTAGTAAACGCAGTAACTTTTGTATGGATTTGAATACTAGATCATGGATACCAGTGTTTGTTGGTGGTTGGGTTTCAATTAATCACACATCTCAGGAATGGTCGACCTGATACTGTACAAGACTACACTTCATTTACATTCATATACATCATCCTCATTCATCCTCTAAGTAAGTAATTCCTTATGGTGGTTCTAGAGGCTAAACAGAAAAAGAAAAAGAAAAGTCTATGATAATAGAATTTCATAGCAGAAAACTGAAAAAGCAGCTGGAAAAATAATAGATTTTTAAAAAGTGGGTAGTGTGGAAAATAGTTTTATTTGACATAAGTTAAAACAATTACGATTAAAAATCACATGGATTTGGTGTTGTGTAAAGTTATGACAACTAAATGAACAATTAAGAAATTAAAAATTAAAAAATGCCATGAAACTTGACATAGCACAAAGCTAGTTTGAAATAAAAACCACTAGCAATAATAAATTTGTAAAGACGTTTCAGTTATGTGAGAGTATTTGCCTTATAATTACATAAAAGTACCCGAAATTTATTAAAGTTTAAGTTTGTTTATTAAAGTTTAAGTTATGTACTTAAATAATAATGTTAAAGTATAGTTTTGACCGTAAACATAATATTTTCCAATTCTTTTTTTTTCACAGTGTGAAAGAATGATAAAATTATGAATCTCAATCCTATTATTTTTTCTTGTGGGACCATTTGAAGTCTGTTGTCTTTCAAGAAATATTTAAGAATTTAGAGAACAAATCATAATGAAATATAGTAAAATTACATACAACACTCAATAAATTCAGGAATTAAACAGTTACAGAACTGAAGGAAATTTACATATTGAAGGTAAGTTGAACACTAATGTATTATAATATGAAAAAAAAGTAATATTTAGGGGTAATTGATCTGTTAGATGTATTTAATTAACAATAAAACTTATTTTTTTCCTATTTTATTTTTACATAGTCCGATTTGCAATGCACCTACAGTGCATGATTTTCTGATTCGCTTGTAACATTATCATATTGGTATTGTATGGGAGTGTCTTACAAAGGTAAAGTGTTTTTGTGTAAGCAAAACATTGGTCATTTTTTATTCTTACCTCTATGTAAAACCGTTTGTGTTACTTCCTTAATAAAAATCTGTAAATGCCACCTAGTTGGCTCAGTTGTAAATATATCTGGCAATATTCCAGTAGATCTCTATTTCAGTCTTTGAAATAGACATGAGACCTTTGTTTGTTTAAGATTTCATTCATTTCACTTTCCTCATAAAAATCATTAATAGAGTACTCTTTGACTGAGGTCATAAATTTAAATAAAAATTCTGTTTACGAGTATATTATTTTTTATCTGACTACTACTACTACTACTATTAAAAAAGTAAGCATTCAAATGCCATAAGGCTTTTAAGGGTGCTTTCATAGCCTGTCAACCATAACCATAATGATCCTGTGATCCTGTAACTTTGAAAATACTTCAAAGTTATGGGATTATTAAAATAGTTTACATATTAAAAATATAAGCATTCTTCTTATAATTTTAGATATAAATTACAAATATAATCTAACCAAACTTAACCTATGCTTACTTTGCTCACTAACCTTGTGTTAATTAGTCAAGATTAGTGAGCAAAGCAAGCGTTGGTTAAGTTTGGTTAAATTATATTTATAAAATAAATAAATGTAAATGGTTATAAAAATGGTAATATAATGGTTAAATTGAGTAATATTAGCAATAACCCAAATGTTTGCAATTTATTGATCAACGGGCCGTATTCGTTTTAGTCTTTTAAGTCGTGCCAAATAATTTGATAACAATTACCAATCTTCTAGTTTAAGTTTGGGTGGATGGTGTTTGGATGATGTTCAATCGGATAATTCTGTTCATTACAACACAGTTCTGGGACAGGAGAAGGTTTTCCTTAAGGAAAACCTGCAGGTGGCTCTTTAGTATCTAGACAAAAAGTAACGTTTTGTACCATGTATTTATGACTATTGACATTAAGTTTATGATCATAGATGTCCAACGCCTAGTGGAATTTTATCTCGTTTCACAGTTCCTCTACGGGTGGATTATCCATTTATCACAATACTTAACATTTTTCTTTGTCCTTAACCAATTCTTTCTTGCTGTTGTCGTATCCTGTCCTGTTGGTTTTGCTTAAAACAATCGCCGGGTTAATACTAAGGATATGAAGACCATTCGGTTGTGCTTGTGTAATTGGGATGGTGTGGTTCTGCCTATGGACCTATTCAGAGACTCTATTTCCTATCAGGTATTAGAAGCCTGACCTGGATTTGAGATGCTGCTTGAATAAAGTCGTATTTTTTACAAAATACGACTTAATGGCAGGGCTACTTTTACACATAAATTAAGTCGTATTTTTATCATTAAGATTTATTGTAGTCAATAGATAGTACTGGGTTGTGACTTAAGGAGATCGAATTGAAACAAAAAGATTGACTGGTTTCTATTAATGAGAAGTACAAATATAATTTTAAATGCAACAGATTTATTTAGTTATGAACCTTTTATTCTGGATTTTGACATAATAGAGCTTAATAAAAACCGAGTAAGTAAAATATTTAATGAAAATTTAATATTTTAACAGTCGAGTCTTTTATCTCCAAATTAAATTGCAATTATCATAGTCTTTAAACCCAGCAATATTATTGTTAATTAGATTAGATTTATTTGATATGTTTTAGTTTAAGACCTTCTTAATAATATAAATCCAAATTTCAGTTTGTTTTTATTTCTTTTAATTTATTTATCGTTTGGCACATGCACATGATTTCACATTGTATATTAAGATAGAAAAAAAAATTAGATAGAGAATTATAAAAACCATACAAAAGAGTAATAAAGAATTATTATTGACCAGGTTAGACAAGTGATAAATACTAAAATTACTATCACACTTTCAGTTTTAAAACGTAGTCAACTGCAGCATCTATTGCCATCAGGAACTCATCAAAGTTTTTTCCGTAGGCCCTGTTTGAACATTATGTGACTATGTGGTGGACGGTTTTTGTATTGGCTCCACAGTCACTACTTGGAAATGTCACTTTACCCCATTTATGAAGTGAGTCTGCACATCTGCCACGGTTAGTACGGATTCTATCGATTGACGTCGATACTCTGTGAGGCCATTTGAAGGCGGGAGGTTTCTCCCTTATAGAGGGAAGTTTCCAGCATTTCAGGAAGGACAGATCTGCATCCAGTTTCATTCCCAGAAACCTGTCAAATTGATCCCTGACACAGTCAGCTCCACGACAGTTTTCACAGGTGGTCTCCTAGATTGGAGTTTACCTCTATTCAGATCGGCTATGTCTTATTGTGTGGGTAGTTGAGGATGTATACGTGTGTACTCTCAAAGGAGAGCTACCTTACAAAGGAGATTTCTTTTAATGGTTTAAGGCGATTGAAATTACCCAAATAATACACTAGCTTGATTGCATTTAAGACCGATGATGGAGCTGCTGCCTTAGAGCAACTAGACATACGCTTGGTTTTGTTAGGATATTACTTTATAGATTCTTTTACTCTCGCCAACATTAGGGAAAATTTCCTCTTCAACACTGAGATCGCCGATCGGTTGTCATCTGCAACCTGAGATTACCAAGATCAGTGGCTCCATAGACCAAATTAGACAGTAAGATACCTAAAAATATTGGTCAGGAATCGAATGTATATTTTTATGATAAAGTAAGAGATGTAGAGAACTGCGATTTAATCGCATAAAATATATGAATTTGAAAGAATACTGTATATAAAGTAGTTTAAGAGAATCAGTGAAGAGGTGGAAAGATCAGTTTTCTATCTAAATAGATGATATAACAGGGTTTATGTTTATTAAAAAGATGCACAAATAAACATCTTTGGGTGTTGATGACAAACAGTAAAAAAAAGGAATTAGTATAAATTTCATTTATTATTAATGTGTGATGGGGTTAAATTCAAACCTCTTCTTACCTCAGAAATCATGAGAATCTTGTCAGGCTTTTCTTCTGTGAAAATCTTGCCCCAGAACTGTTAAAAATTTAGAAATAGCTTTTAAAGTTGTTCTTTATAGAAAAGTATATATGACGTAAACAGAGCTACATCATTTTACAGCAAAAGGTAGACAAATGAACGATGTGATCGCCATTACACTTCTAAAATTTAAATTTTTTAAAAGATGTACCTATTAATTGGGTCGGTTGAAGAATCATTCAGTAGATTAAATATTTTAAATGGTCTGAACAAAATTCGAACCGGCATTCCGTGAATTAGGATTACGCTATCATGACTACCGTCAGTAGTAGTTAAATGGTGTTAAATATATGTGGTTTCTTTGTGCGTGCATTATGGTAGAAGGACACAAGGATATCATAGCTTGCATTAACTTTTCAAATGAATCATTCTACAATGCCACATTATTATGTAGTATGAATTACTGTAATTCATTTACGTAATGCCGACCTTATATTGAAACCTATTAGAAACTACGATGAAAAAATACTAATTAAAAATTTTACCGCTCGTGATTTTCGTGTCCCTTATTTCCTATTCAAATTTGAGTTTCCTGTCAACCTTATTCGTAATTCTTCTTAAAAGGAAAAATCGGTAATTCTTATAAACATTTTTAAAAAAATATTATCATGTTCAGCAGAGAAAATTTATATCGTCGATTAACCTACCCCCTCCACTTTCATAAAAATCATCCACCAATCGGCTATCGTCGTATTCATTCGATGGCCTATCGAAGTTATCATGTGTATCCGTTACTCATTTCTTCAATCAGTCAATATAATTGGTTAACAGGAAACGCATTTAAAACCTAAAACGACATAAAACAGTGAAAAAACAATAAATTTTATACACGATTTTACAAAAAAGAAAAAAAACAGTTTGTAGTTTAATCAATTAATTTGAATTTGTAGAAAGAGAAATTCTTTAATTTATCTGCGTTTAAATTATTTAAAGCCTGTAGCAAAATTAATATAATTTTTAGTTATCGTAAAATTTGAAAATAATATTTTACATTTTTATAAATCTAATCGAATAATAAATATCATGAAAATCTGGAAATCGTTTGTTTTGGCGTGTTAGAAAAAATACATCAAAAAATTCGGTTGTTCATTCTTTTTGCTACCTATGTAATTTTTCGAATAAAACAAATAGACGATCTGCTCCTGGGTTTTAAGCCGGGCGAGTATTACATTTTTATAATTGTAAAATATTACTAAGCCAGATATCAAGTAAATTTATAAGAGATGAATTATTAGTTAATGGATTTGAAAGTAATCGGGAAACGCTCTCTCACTACGGCCACGGAAACAATTTACGATCGTAAAAAACATGAATTTTTTTGTAGCCGCTCTCACCTTCCATAAAACAGAGCCTCATCCTCAATGTAAAAGACGTTATAGATTAAATTATTTTTTTATTTTCCTAATGTTTACGTTACAATCTGTTCGACTATTGAAGAATACTCAATTCCATGGCCCAATGAAATGAGGATGATACGTATGACATGTAAATGAGGTGTATCTAGTCTTGTACAGACTTAAGCCGACCGTTTCTGAGATGTGTGGTTAAATGAACCCCAACCACCACATCATACCGGATATACTGTCTGGTATTCAAATCCGTTTTAAAAGCAACTAATTTCTACTGGGATTAGAATCTCAAAACCTTCGACCTTGAAAATCAGCCGTTGAATAACTGATTTGCGACGACGAGTTAACCACTAGACCCAGCCGGTGGGTTATTAAATAATTTTTTTTAAATATGTATATTTTTTCTTTTTGGAAGTGTTTTTAAGTTATTTTAACAGTCACTTCCAGAATAATTTCCCCGAATCTAAGTGTGTGGCAGTTATTATAAAAATAATTTATAATTTAAAACACTTCAAAGAAAAAATGCTGTTTGATTTATCAGTTGACTACCGCTATGAAAATTTTAATAATGAATTGTTAAACATTTTGACATATTTCTTTAAATGTAAAATTCTATCCGAAAAAATATATATGTACATTTGAAAGACAGAAGAAAGTGTACGGTATTCGATGAAAACCCTCCTACAAGATGAACGAACGACTACGCAAACGTATCAGTTGATCTAATTACACTCCTTTTAGTTCGGAAAATGAAGATATCTGTAAAGTTTCCCCAAAACGTATCTTTATACATTACAAACACTGGTACATTTACAATCCAAATAATAGATATTTTTCATAGTTGTATATCTTATTTAACTTATAGTTATGATTTTTTTATATTTCCCGCTATGTAGTTACGATGCTGGGTTAAACGATGTACTGTATAAGGGGAAAAATGCTAATCGAGTCAATTTTTTTCATTTTTGCAGGTCTTTTAAGTTCATGACCTCTGCTTTTAACCAAACACCATTTTAGTATTGAAGAATTCCAGAAGGATGTGTTTATGCTGGCCTGATTGATTTTTTAGATATCTCGAAACTGGACGGACCGATTTGGATCAAATTTGGCGCGATGATTTCTGTGTATGGGACATTGATGCCATCGTAATAAGTTTGGTACATGTGGCTATGAAGGAAGGAAGATACCAAACTTATGGATATTATATCTCAAAATTTTACTGAGAGGATAAGTTTTTTTTTTTTTTCACATAATTTATTGTCCCTTAGGTACCAAAGATATTTTAGGATAGCGATTCGGCCTTATTTAAATCGCTATAAAGAGGTGAATCGCTTTTTTTTTGTTACATTCTTATACCAATTAGATGATTCCATCGCTTTTGTTATGTATTTGCGGGCGATTTCATTTTTTAGGCGGAGGATCTTGAACAAGCTTTTTTTCTGTTTTGTTCTTCAGTTATCGTTTTTCTGGATATCTTCAGGCTAGATAACCCGGATTTTATGAAATTTTGCACGATAACTTCATAATACGGTTCGCTGTTTCCATTTAATTTTGTTTACAATTCGTCAAGGGGGTGGGGAGTAAACGGTAATAATGTCCCATCCTTACGTGAATACCGTAAATTTTAATAAAAGAGTAGAATAATTTTAAAAAAATCCTTTATTACATAATTTAACGTTCCACCTAATTTCCCTTCTAACCAGTAGTCTGTCGAGGACAAAACCTTCGGTAGCCAGAGTTAGTTGCATAACTGTCTACCAAAAAAAGAAAGTTGTGTAATTCTTTGTTTGCCTTTTTTTAAAGTAAATGTTCGTTACTTTAAATAGCTATTATCTAAAAAAGTATCTAACGAAGGAAAAACTAGTACGCCATAAACAACCAGGTTAGTAAAGAAAATTATAAAAGATTATTTATGTGACAGTTAATAGGAATTATTTTTTAAATTATTTATAATTTCGTACATAAATAAATCGAGTTAGAATTAAGTGTAATGAATGAAGAAAGGTTTTTCTTTAGTTCTACAGGTTTTGTGGGAAAAAAATCAACCGTGAAATTAAATTTCCGTAATCAAGGAATAAAATAAGATGTCTCTCCATTATTACCGTTATAACGTGCAATTTGTTGAACAAAAAAAGCTGACAACACAGTTGTAGAAGTTTCCCGTCACACGGCTGAAGTCGGATTCCCAAGTGGCAAAAAGTATCCACGATTTACGTAGAAGACAAAATCAAACATGATTTTGAGTATCGAATGTGTTAGGCTTATTAATTCTGTTCTTTTTGCAAGTAAAAGTATTTTACAACAAAGTATTACCGTCCCCTAATCGATTAAACGATATTTTAAAATCGATATTTTAGAAAATATCCAAAGGTTACAATTATTTATTGTTCGAGATGTTTCTGTCGTTGTTTCTGATGCGTGGTTTATACACACAACTTAATTTAAAATAGTTATCATTTCATTTAAATATAATATTTTTTCGCTTCTTTAATTCAATGATTCTAACTAAAGCGCGCGCGCGCATATCGTATTTAATTTGCGCGGGTGTAGTAGTACTAGCGGCGACTATCGGCACTAACTAAATTAATGTAATTTCACAACTTACATAGAACAACTTTCGCTTGTACGGTCGGCAGGCCGGTGTAGCCGCGAGTCTTAACGCACCACTTAACGACTCTACCGGGCGATCGAGCTGTTTAACATAAGCATTATTACTTTAAATATTATTACATTATTCATTAATTTCATATTACCCCTCACCGGTGACATCACAACATAGAACACGAATACAACAGCATTTTTTGGGATGGGGTGCGATTTTGCAAATATTGTTATTTTTTAATCGTTAACAAACGTGCCTAAGAAAAATGTGATCTTAATTCGGCGAAATCTCGAGATACTGAGGGTGACCTTACTCTACAGCCTCATCCCCTTGACCTTTTAAGTTGAAAATTAAATGTCTCATATATAGAAGCAATCAAGTTTGGTCAAAATCGGTCCGGTACTGCTGGATGTTAAGGTGTGAAACACCGAACACGCGCGTACGTACGAACATTCAGAAAATTTCAGTCCGGTTTTTTGAGTTCCTTAGGTGTCAAAACGTCAAGATGCGGTGAAAACTGCATATGACAAATTGGACCGATTGCACTACTTTCCCTTAGAGCTGTCTAGACGGGAAAGTAATATATAATGCTTATATTATAGTTCCAAGAAATGTTATTAATTGAATTTCAGAAATCAAACAGGTAATATAAAAGTGAACGTGCAGCGATTCATTCTGAGATTAGTTGCAAAAAGAGCGTTCATGTTTTTTTTTTTTAATTATAATTCCGTATCCGTAGTGAGAAATAAGCCCGTAAAATGGTCGGTAACTAGAAAACTGTCGGTTTAAAAACTTACAAATTTATTAAGGATAATAAGGAAAAATTAGGCAGTTATTAGGGCACATTTTAAGTTTTTTCTCAATTCATGTTAGTGTAAATGGAGCATGATTAAAATTGGTAATTTTTCCAGTTTTTGAAAAAATTAAATTATTTGCTAGTAAAATAAAAAAACCGTTCTATTTGTTTTACACTTGTAATGAAGAGAATTATCGCGGTTTAAATTCATAGATAAAAATATAGTGCGACTATAATAAGTAAATCCTTATTTGAAAAAGTATGTCAAGTTAGCATTTATTACCGTTTAAGATATACGAGTACAATACAGTATAAAATAAAATTACCATCTAAAGGTGTAACGTACTTGATCGTTATTGTTTTCTCACTTATATTCCACCCTTCCACTACTACAAACCCCTCTATAAAACACACACGCACACATACAAACACAACATTCCTATTAAGCCACGTTGCCGATATGGGTATAAGAACAGGTAATACATTAACAGCCGCATACTTTATAGTGAGTGTCAGCTGTTGAATAAGGATGCAGGTTCACGATCCTGTACTTATATCCTTTCGTACAGTTATAAAAGAAGAAAGTACAACGACCAGAAATAAAAAAAAGAAAATAATAATCTTTCTATTTAAATTATCCCATTACCACAAGTTACCGCATTACCACACCGTTCACCAACATTTTTAAACCGAAACATTATACTTCTTTTTTTTCATTATATATATATATATATATATAATAATAACATTTACGTGTACTATGCACGTATATACTCATTAAGCATAAATCTTGCGCACGCGAATAGCTTAGCTAACTTCTCCATTAAAGGGATATACCGCCTAAAATTTAGCGGTATCCGATAGCTTGAGGCAGTTTTGACTACGTTAATGTAACGGTATGAAAAAATATATCAGATCTTAGAAGGATTCAGTTTAATACTGTTGATTTATATATACGAAATGGTGATCGGTACATCGACTTCAAGACGGTAAGAATTTTTGTTGTTGTTAATAGTTCTGTTTAAAGTACGTCTGTGCTTTAGATATAAATATTTATTACTTTTCCGTCTAGGTAGCGCTATAGCTGTAGAAGGGAAAGTAATGTAATCTGTCCAATTTGACCGTATGCGGTTTTCACCGGATCTTGACGTTTTGATACTGAACTCAAAAACCGGATGGAAATTTTCCCGATGTTAATGTTCGTATGTACGCGTGTGTGTTCAGTGTCGGCCTCTAAACCACCTTATATCTGCAAAACTACTGGACCGATTTTGACCAAACTTGATCGGATTACTTTTACATATGGGGCATTGATGCCATTTAATTTTCAACTTAAAAGCTCAATCGGGTGAGCCTCTAGAGCTAGGTCACACTCAGTATCTCGAGATTTCACCTGATTAAGGTCATGTTTTTCTTAGGCATACCTGTTAACAATTAGAAAATAACATACTTGGAAATTTTTTTTTTTTTAAATCGCACCCCCACCCTAAAAAATGCTCTTAACTAATGGCTAAGTGAGTATACTGCGTCAATAGTACCCCTGCCATCACAAAGGAGCGCTAGTGTCGCAGTCCGCCATCCTGGAATTTCCCTTTTCCCCCATCCTCTGACCGGAAATTTGAAATTCCACAGGGTCGTCGACCAAATTATTTTTTACATTTTAATTATTTATTTAATTCAATTTAGTTAACATTTGAAAGCAGCTACGTACAGCTGTTGTACTTGTCCGTTTTTTTGTGACGTCACAGGTGAGGGTAGAATTAAATAAATGAATAATATTTAAGGTGTAAAAAAGTAACTCGGTCTGGCTGGGTTTCAAACTGATAGTCCGATATACTCTGTAGCTGGTGCGTTAAGCCTCGCGGTTACACCAATCTGCTGACCGTACAAACGAAATTTGTTGTATGTAAGTTGTGGAATTATATTATTAGTTTAGCTAATTATATAAACGAAAAAATATTACAATCAATCTACAATTGTACGACTTTCCCTTCACGCGACTAATGCCGCGTTCCAAGAAATTCCTGCAGCTGTTGTCAGCCTTTTTTTAAATCGTGTAACAACTTGTGATGATATTTGGATTCATAATTTTGAGTCTGAATCGAAACTTCAGATTGTCTATTGGAAAAATCCCCGTTCGCCCGCCAGAAAAAAAATTCAAAACCTACAAACCAGCCGGTGAAGTGATGATAATGATGTTTTGAGATTAGTCCCAATTATTGCGATTATTTATAAGAACAACGTACAATCAACAGCGAGTTAGTATTAGGATGTGATAGAAAATAAAGTGAAAACCCCAATAAGAAAGCAACGTCCCGGTTCTCTCTAAAAAGGCGTAATACGTCTGCACGATAACGCCCGCTCCAAAACCATTCAAAAAAATGTTCACAAGTCGAAACGGCAGGTGAAGCCGCATTCATCATAAGTCCCTATTTCGCGCTATCTGGGTTTTATTTGTTTGGTCCTCTCGAATGGTTTTTATGTGGGATCGAGTTCGGTAACAATAATCGGGTGAAGAATTCGGTACAAGGATGGCTCAGACACTGAAGTCAACAATTCTTTTTTACTGGAATCAGAAAAATGGAAAAAGTGCCTAAATTTATTACATTGAAAAGTAGTTTTATTGTCATTGAATAAATAATAATTTTTCTAGTCATTTTTTTCTCTAATTTGTTATTTAATAACATTGGTCATTAGATATTCCTCTTATCGACGTAAAGAAAATTTGATTATATTTACGCTTTAACACTCGATTTGTGAAATAATAATTAATTTTCGTATATGTTTCTACTATTAAACGTAATCCGGTCATATATATTCTTCCGTGGCCATATTCAAACGCAGTTAGACTGAGCATGTCTATCCACGAACAAATCAAAAATAGAATGTTTGATATTGCCATATAATCTTTATGGAATATCATCAGCAACAATTACATCTTACACTATCCGTCTTAAAGCGCATCCAAATCACCCAAATTTTAATGCGGTCCTTGCTAATTCTTATTTACGTAGGTATCAGGACCACTCTCGTTGTACAGAAGATGTAGGTATTCGTACCCGGCGTTTACTAAACCTTATAAATGTTGATACATCTGTTTTACCAACTTATCCCTGTTCATATTCTCCGTGGAGAATCAACCTTATAAATTATATTTTTGAACTTACTATGCAATAAACAATCGACACAAAAACTCCTATCGTCTTTCAGCAAATGCTTCGCCAAAGATAAACCCAGACGCAGTAGCATAAACAGATGGATCGAAATAGAATGATACCATCGGATGCCCATTTGCCGTTAATGAACGAATTTGTTTGGCCTATCTGATATTAAAATTGTCTTTTTTGTGAACTATATGATATCGATAAGTCTTTGAATATTATCAACCCAAAATACAGTAATATCCTTATTTGTAGTGACTTGTATGGTGCACTCCAATCTTTTAGTAGATTTGTGTTCTAGACACCTTTTCGTTCTAAATATCTATAACGCAGTCGCTTAATTAAACAGTCACAACATACGAGTGAGTTTCTACTGGATCTGTAGCCGCGTGGGAATTCCAGGAAATGAACGTGCAGATTCCGCTGCTAAAGACGCATTTAGTCAACCGTCCTTCAACACTCGCGTTATAACATACGGTTTTATTAATTGTGTAAAAATCGTCCTTCGGGCAAAGCGACTGGACTGCTACATGGACATAAACTCCGGCACATCAAAGATACTGTACTGTCATGGAACTCCTATAGAAAAATTCGTCGAGAGGAAGTAGTCCTCTGCCGATTCCGGTTAATACATATCGGAGTCATTCCGATATGCGTCACATCCTTGTTATGCGGCCTTGCGTCGTAAGTTTATATTGCCCAGAAATATCTGTCGATTCTTGGGCAATGATAATAAAGTTTTAGACCGGATTTTATATTTTTGCGTCGTGTTGATTTTATATGTAAAATTTGATACTGTTTTGTACCGGGAAAAGTTTTTAATGTGGTTGTTTTTCTTTTAATTTTTTTGGGTTTTGTGTTGCTTTTTTATTCTGTTATCCGAGAAGAAGGGGCCCTTTACACTCCTTTCTGACGTTGTTAAATTTTATTTATGTTTATGTAGTTTTTATTTTAAATAAATTTATTGTATTGTTAATATTCCGACTGTGATATTAGTTTTATTTACTTTTTATATCAATTATGGTTTTTATGTTAGTTCTTAGTCTTTCTGTTATCCGGAAAGGGGCCCTTTACATCCCTCTCGGACTTTGTTAAATTCTATTTACGTTAAATTTTTTCTATTTATTTTATTTTAAATTTTTTTGTGTTTAGGCTTATTTTAATTCATGTTTATGGCTGTGATATTAATTTTAAATGTGCTTTAAGAGAATTTTTAACTGTGATATTAGTTTTTAGGCCAGTTCTAATTTCTGTTATTAAAAAAAAAACTCATTATAGTCCTGGTGATAGTAACGAGAAAGCTTTATTCGTCCTCAAAAAAAAAAAAAAAATGAATCGACAATCATCTTCTTTAACCAATTATTACGGTTATATGTCCCGTCAATATAATTTGAACGAATGTTCTATTATAATCACCATCCTTTAGATAAACTCAATTATTGATTACGTATCGTTAAAAACAGTATTAGAAATACTTTGTAGAAACCCGTTGTACACATCTACAGCGTTGTCATCGTCTATATGATTTCTCGATTATCAGATCAATCGACCAAATCATAACAAAACAAATGTATAACTGATCCGTGTAAAGTGAACTTTCAGAGAAAGCAATCAATGACTGGTGTCATCGGTGGATATGAAACTAGAAACTTTACAGGTTTTACCGCCACAAAACTTCTTTTGTCAAGAAAAATACATTCTAATCTAGATTACTGTTTTGAGTTAAAAATATTTTGAAGGCATATCTTGTATCCAATTTTAAAAATAATCCGGAAAATATAAATCTATTTAAAAATAAACCGGTAAAAATGCAATCAAAGCAATGTTTTCATACGTCGATCGAAGGTAGATAAATAATCGAAATATCATCTTACTTTTTAAAATTAGAATTGTGAATACGTTATAAATTATAAAAAAAATTACAATGAAATTGTAAACCGTACGGTAAGTCTCGCAGATATCATTTCTTCCGCTCAAAAAACGAAAATTTCTGTAATATAAATACAAATTTTAGCAAAACGATACTGATATCAAAAAAGTTAAGACATTACATTTCTATTATGAAAATCTGTTATTAATTTAGAATTTTGTTTAAAAAAAAGATGCACGTTAAATATACGTAATAGACAATAAATATACAATAATACATAATAAACAATGTTTAAGCGTTCCGTGTAATAAGCAAAAAAAAAGAAATATTTCTCACCAAACTCTTACTGGCTCGATTTCATTTATTAAACAACGAATAATCATAAGAAATGAATTATTTCTGTAAATGTGATATGTATTCGTTTAATAAATAAGTTCGGGCCGGTAAGAGTTTTGTAACATTTTTCTTTTATCTATTACATATATTTAGCATGTATTTTTTTTTAAACAAAATTCTAAATTTATCACAGATTTTGATAATAGAAATGCAGTGTCTTTAACTTTTTTTGACATCAGTATCGCTTTGTTAAAAACAGTTCTATTTATATTAACAGAAATTTTTATTTTTTGAGCGGAAGAAATGATATCTGCGAGACTTACCGTACGGTTTACAATTTCTTGTAATTTTTTTGGATTTCACTGCGTTTTGTTAAATTATTCTTTTATTTTATTTTCTTTACGAATTACTGATTGTTATCTTATGGGCCTTTTTGAATTACTAATGGATTTATTATTAAAATTTATTTCCTTTCTAGAACAAACAAATTTTGTGAATTTAACGGCCAGTCTTTTTTGTTGATAATCATATCATTCACTTCATACAATATTTTTCCTTTTTTAATAAAACTAGTATAATGACGTTTACGAATCAAAGATCCGTGATGTAATATTGCACTTATTACTTTGTAAGTGTAACCCTCGAATTTTATCGTTAAATTCGATTTTACCAATCGAATTTATCTCTGTTTTATTTATTTCTTTTTTAATAAAATTAGTATAATCTCTTGCAAACTAATACTTTTATTTTTTTCTTGTAGAAGTGATAGGAATTAAAAAAAATTGTTTGATCTTCAGTACTTTCATTTACATAAGAACATTTACTATCAAAACAAGCTGTAGTATATCTTCTTTTAAATTTTATTATTTCAAGTACATTATGAAGTTTTTGTACGCTACCTAGTACTATTATCTAGCGGCGCGATTCGTAAAGGCACATTAAAAAAAAATGAATAAAATGACATATTCGAGTCCCGCGGTTCATCAAATGGAAAAAAACGTTGTTTATCAAAATTCGAAATATTTTTTGAAAATATTCTTTATTACAAATCTAATTGAACTGAAATATAATGTTTCTCGCTTATTTTTTCCATTTTCACTTCACTGTTAGGTTAAGTCATGTTTAGAACTGTAAACGTAGTTCGTTCGTTGCCTCTTACCGACGAAGTTCTAAAGAACTCCGTGATATGTTCAAATTAATAAAAATTTTATTTAATTAACTATCTTTCGTTTGAATAATGATAAATATGTCACATTGTAATTCTAAACAGTAATAAATTAGGTATATAATTCATTAAGTTCGTTTATTGCAATAATAATTATATATATATATATATATATAGTCAGTGATTGTAATCAATTCCCGTAAAAACTGCGAAGATAAATTGATGCAAATTTGTGTACCAGTTCTTATGGTAAGGCATAATAAGAATGGATTTTTTGAAATTCCTAATTTAAAAGGTTAATGGAGTAACAATGAAATTACTATTTTTTTTAATTTTTCGATAACAAGTGAAGTTATCAACTTGGTTTTTGGTGTGATGTGTGTGTAAGTGTGTGGTTGTGTGTGCATGTGGTTGCGCGCTCGCAACCATCATGTAAATATCTAAAAATCAATTTCTAGATTTTTCGAAATTCGACCTTGAAAGGGACTGAGAAAGGGAAAAAGATTTGAACAGTGATTGCAGATTTCCCCCATTTCTGACCATACTGAACGAGATTTCTCTCGTTTTGAGCTTGCAAATCAGAAAAATATCTAAAAATCATTCTCGGGTTTTTTTTTAATTTGGATTTTTTAAGGAGTGCGACCTGTTAATGGCTCAACCAACAGAGCCACTGCCATTGTTACTATACGTGCGACGCAACGTGCCTCCGGTTACTTGACTGAAAAACATAAAATAAAAACATTCGAAAAAGTAAGAGAAACAAAGTACGGTCACTTCTTAGCGTTGTTTGTCGAGTAACGCTAAGAATCGGGCAAAATTCATTTTTACCCGTTCAATGGACGGGTAACCACCAGCTATAACTACTCTTTTTAAATGGGAGGCCAACTGTTTTGAAACCTGCATTCTTCAGATCACTCAAAGTTTCTTGTCCTGTTCTGAACAAACTGTTGCTCTGAAGAAATTACAGTGCATTGATAGTTATTATAAATTGAACTTTAATCTTTATTTATCATTATTATTTTTACAAGCATGAGTTTAATGAGCACAGGGGGTTGCAGGGGACAGAGTCTCCTGACAGGGTACTATATATATATACTAATAAATTGTTAATTTTCTTTTACAGAAACAATATTATCCTGAATTTTTAAATAATATTAATTAGGAAACAGAGTTTTCTATATCCGTTCAACGTGTATATGAATATTTGCTTAAATAAGTTTCATTAAAATATTCTGATTTGTGAATTACCCGTCGGCTTGATACAGCGGTTAAATTCGACATCGTAAACAGCAGATTTCGAAATCAAAAGTTTTCAGGTTAAAATCCTAATTCGGTTTGTAATACTAATTTTGAATACTTTTGTTCTTTGGGGTTTTAGTAACTATTCATCTCAGGTATGGTCGACCTTAGACAAGACTACACCTCAATCGCACGTGACGAACAAGGGACCCGGCTGCCTTCGGTTCCCGAATCCAGAAAGCTGCATGGGATATCTGGAGACTTCTGGAATATTTATAAGAAAACTAAATTTGTGAATTATTTCAGTCCTATATTTTATATCATATATTTATCTTAATAATAATTATTTCTTGTGTTTATATTTTTAAAATAATTAATGTGGACTTTAATTACATTTATTTTCGTTATATTTTTATTTTATATTTTGTTACGCTGCTTTGATCAATGTCTTATTACGGGTTTCCTTCATCCGCTGCTGTGACAGTTACCTTTTTGTGTTTGTGGAGTATGATTTACCCATTCCTGACGTGATCTATGTAATCTGTTATTACGTACCGATCAGAAGATCTATTTATTTGAGTTATTAAAATTTCCGTATAATTAAAATACGAATATTTTGCTAATAAATGTAGAAAATTATATACAAAATGAAATAAAGGAAGAATTACGAAATTTCCTGGTAGTGCAAGTTAAAAGGAGTACTCTATATTAATAAATAGATTAAAAAAACCACGCACAGTTACTGTTACTTTCAGGTCATTGTAATATAAAGTTTATTTTTAATTTAACAAACTGCATTGTGTCCTTATAATTCATTATACTGTACAAAATAATACTATTCAATAAAAACCTACAGTAAAAAAAAGGTTAACGTATCGTTTCATTGTAATGTTTTTTTTTTTATTTATTTGAAAATAAATTCGGAACGCAAAGTATTTTACACAATAATACTATAGATAAATAGTTTTGTGTGTATTTCCGGTCAACAGCAGATCCAGTACTGCCTACTTCACACACTACTCATCTAAATATATATTAGTATTAGTTCATAGCTTTCATTTCCTGTTAATACTTACTATCTGTGTACGTATAATACATACGTATGTGTTAATATGTTGAGTGTAATGCAAGTATCCGGTGTTATGCGATGTATTTAGGATGAGTCACACAAACAACCTCGTAGTATACGATCGCTTAAAGGCTATACTATCGTAAGGGTAGTTAGCGAGGGTCGGAGAAGATTACTGTTACTATATGTATGTATGTGTCATGCAGTCTCATGGTTTCGTCTTCTCTACGCGTGCGTCATCGGGGTTACAGCTGACTAATACCGACAACAAATTACAAATAAATTGATATATCATGTCCCTTCAACACACACCGTATGTATGTATAACCAACCTACCTTCGTTTGATTTATTTGTTTGCGTATTATTTCGAAATTATTAATAGGTTAATCATTTTGATAAATTTTGTTATTAATAAAAATAAAAATATTGAAATTAGGGAGGAATAAAGTATCATTTTATTTCAGCTTTATTAAAATTTATTTTCCTGCCGCATTAAAAGTAATTACTCTACGGAATGTTCCGACCGGTGTTGGCCAAACTTAACCGATTCAGGAAATCAACATAAACAACAAGGTTCACGGGGTCATACATACACACACACACACATTTACACGTGATTCGTGATGAATGTACAAAAATTACAGGACATGTTCTACTGGTATGATAAAATAAGGGCGGAAACGCTTCGTTAGCGAAAGATTTCGACTACATTTCTGCGTCTTCGGTAAAATTAAATCAGACTGTAATTCTTGGAAACCAAATTAAGGAGTACATTTTAATGGTTTTTTTAAGAAATGTGACATGAAAAATTGAAAATAATAAGTCCCAAAGCTGTATTTTTAGTAGTTTTCGATAAATTTGGAGTAAACACAAAAAATTCGATCGAAAAAAACACTATTGTATATTTGAAGTAAAATAATATTGTTAAACGGGTAATTAATACGTAAAAGTTTTAAACAAAACTTGTAGAAAATTTTATTCTGACTGAAAGAGAAAGAAAAAATCTACAGAAACTAAACACAAATGTAAGCACTTTGATTTTTATTTTAAAGAAAACATCAAAATATGATAAACTTTTAAGTAAACATTAAATGAAACAAAATTTTCTAAATATATATATATTTATTTCGTTATGGACCTGATAGAATCCTTTGACACTACATCATAAAAAAGTAATGTTGCGATCTCAAACATACATACATTGAATACAAGATAATCTCTACTGTTTTAGTAATCATGAAATTTAAAAAATCTACTCTTTAAATAGATACAGAGAGCTCCCTCGTCTACAATTACAATGATATTATTATTTTAAATTATTTGCCATATTTTTCTTCAAATTAACCGCAACTGTTCTACGGAAACATGAGTAATTTATCATTTCTACAAACTAACCATTTCTCAAGAATAATCGGTAGGGAAAATGAAGGACAAATTTATTTTTAATTGCTGTCGTATATTACAGCAGAGCTTTTTTCTCATAAAATTACCTTCCTTTTCAAGCGGAGCCAAAAATTATGGAAAAAATTGTCAGTTTTTAAACGCAATTTAAAAATTTCAGCCACATGTTAATATATGGCTATGTTGCCCGATTTAAACCGATGAGGTACAATTTTATACACTTTAATATTATTAATCGATTCTATTTTACAATTAATTGTGATGCTGCTTTGATCAAGGTTTTATAATAGTTTCTCTTGATCCATTCTAGCGAACGCTGAGGCAGCAGTTCCTTTATTTATCCGTGGTGTAGCATAATCCATTCATTTTCTGACGTATTCTACAGTATTTCATGTATTATATTGTTCCGATCAGCGTAAAATATATATTTATTCATTTACAATAATTATCAGTTTTCTTTCACAATTTGAATTACTTGTTATTTTACTTTTTATCCTGAATGTTCTATTTTCCATTCATTGTATTATTATATTAATTGTATTTATGATTCCAAGGTCAATCGCTAATGGTTTTGCAAAACGTATATATTCGTTTGTTTTGTTGTTTCATTTTAAATATTATTTATACTAATATTTGTAAGACGAAATTTTATATTTATTTTTTCCTAATTATTAAACAGATTTAAAAAATTGATTAATTTAACGATTTAAATATTCATTTTTCAGATCTAATATTTGCTTTACAGATTTCTCTTATCATATTAGCGATTGCTTTGAAAATCAAGGCTGAGAATCCTTTCGATCTGTTGTTAAAAATCTTAAGTTGATTATGAGGCGAAGTAGTTCAACTCCAGAGCTGGATCCCGTAGGTCCAAATCGGTTTCAGGATCGTTGTGCACAACTGCTTGTTCATTAATGATGATAAATTCTCTTGCATACTTGTTGTTGTGTAGCAACACCTTCGTAGAAGAATCAGCCGGTACTAGACCGTTTCCCATGTATCGCCCGATTACAGTAACCACAATCTTCGGGAAGGCCCTGCAGGATCTGCCAATAACTCGGCTGAAGTCACGCAAACCGACCTGGACTGATTTAGAAAGTATCAGTTCTGTTGACCCGGCCTCCAAGTGGGAACAACGCTGGACTCCAACCCAACAATGCTCACCTGGTTCAAGATCCAACAAAGAAAGTCGAGGGATTTCAACTACCGTGACAAACCTGGTAGAGACTGAACCGCGTTATAACGGGTCAAGGGTGGTGTGGTTGCACCTTGAAGAGGTGGGGTTTCCGCCCATCTGCTGACTGCGACCGCGCAGCGGAGCAGTCAATAATACATATTGTTGCGGAGTACCCGCTTCGAGCGTTTGACGATGATCTGGGGACTCTACATCAAGCGATTCCGAGTGCTCTGGACTGGTTGTCAAATTTGGATTTTCCATCTGATTGTGGATACTTTTGCGTAGTTGTAAAAACCGTACGATATATAATGACGATTGCGACCCCTTGTCTAGAAACCTATTCTGATGTCTGTGTTTTTTTTAATTATTTTTGTGGTCATTAAGGATTTCAAATACTTTTCGAAATCCATTCGTAAATATTTACATCAGTCAACTACTGAAGCAATTTCATTTTGTAAAATTTTTTTTTTCTTTTTAACTTAATGAGACAAAATGAAAAAAAAACGCTAACGTTAATGATTTCCATCAACATTACTTCCAAGAAAAATATATTAAAATTAAGATGTCAGATGAAATGTTAAATGTAGTTATTACGTTTTATCTGAATGTTTCAACCCGTCAGTCAAAAGATTATATACAGGGATTTTAAGGAAGAATTTTGAAGGAGATTTCTTCTTTAAAAAGAGGTAAACATTAAAACTAAAAAACACGACTGCCGAAAAAAATTGCTCTTTAATGTAGGTTAATTACTAACATAGGATAATTAAAGAGTGTGCGGGTGACAATATTGTGTATAGTATAGGTTTTTCAATTTAAAAAAAAAAAATATTTATATATATATATATATATATATACGCACACACACACAAAAACTTATACGGCATATGACACTCCTGGTAACGCAGGAATTCCAACGCGGGGTCATACATATAAATCGGTTCAGCCGATGAGATGCTGCGGAGGAAGAAATATACATGCACTCATACAGCCTAAATCACATTTACACTCCTTTTTGGGCAGACGTATAAAACGTTCTACTTGGAAAGTTTTGTAAACATTAGAAAAATTGTAAAATATCAATCAATCAATCAGAATATGTACGTGTTTGAAAATATCAATTAACCTAAACAAAATAACAGCTACGATGTATTCTTATATTATCATACGATCAAATACTAAGCAGAAAAAAAGTAAAAGTTAAATGTGAAATGTAAATTTAAAAAAGAAAATAATGAGGCACGTTTAGCAGGTATAAATATAATAATTATGTGAAAAGTAACCTTGCATCCTTCCATCATTTTTATCTTTTTATTTCCTTTTTTTTAAAAAAAAGAAATCTAATTTCCTTCTGAATTTAAACGTTCATTTATATTTCGTGTAGGATACAGATTTTATTACATAAACCTGTCATGAAAGTACGAACGGGATAATTGATATAAAAGTTTTTTTTTTGTATGGTATAATTCGTAAACAGTAAGATAAACAGTTAAACGTTATTGTGTATGTTTTCGTATAATAATAGAGTTTCTATTCGCAAATTAATGAGAAAATAATAGTGAAGAATTGATTCTTAAATTTTTATAATTTACCTATTAATATTTTTTTTTGTAAAAGTTCATTTTCAAATTCTTAGAAAAAAGATTCCTACTCTGTCCATTCATTTATTTAAATTAAAGATATTTAATTTTTTGTAGGAAAATAAAATGAAAGTTTAATATGATAATAATAATCTACTGTTTTAGTAATCGTGAAATTTAAAAAATCCACTATCTTTAAATAGATACAGAGATCTCCCTCGTCTACAATTACAATGATATTATTTTTAATTTGCCATTTTTCTTCAAATATGACAACCGTAACTTTTCTAGGGAATTTATCGTGAGTCATTTATCGTTTCTAAAAACAGTGTAAACATTTATCAAGAATAACCGGTAGGGAAAGTGAAGGACAAATTTATTTTTAATTGAATGGTACATGCGAAAAAGGTGCTGTCGTATATTACAGTAGAGTTTTTTCTTATACAAATCTATAATAACCGTTAAATTACTTTTCTTTAAAATTTATTTAAAAATGGTAACCTGTAAATAAATTAGTTTAATCAATCCCAGTAGAAATGTAATTCAAGCTTAGAAAAATATTTTCGTTACCGTGATACAAAATTTAAATACAAAAAGGGATAGATTTGAGATTTAACACCTTTTTCCTCCTTGTCAGATTATATAAATGTATTTTTTTTGTTATGAAAGAACAGGAATCAACAGTTTTGGTCATTAGCCAGGTGGAAATTGGTATGAAAGGAGATTCGAAACTAAGACTTCAGCAGGAAATGCTAAGACGCTACCTACTCACCACGGAGGTCGGCGACATATTATATTAAATAAAACATGTTTATTATGAAAT